>NC_080671.1:420309004-420654288 GCF_030247195.1 Topomyia yanbarensis
AGCCAACGATATGAATAAAAATTAATAATTGATGCATTATTTGTATGGAAAATTTTCGATGCACGATTATGACACGACAAATTATGCCATCAATACACACCTATGACACGTATGAGTGCGACTTTTGTTTACAATTTCAGTAAAAACTCGCCATATATTCAACCGATCTTCATAATATGGAAGCATCAATTGTCTTCTCTGAATTGTTTCTACCACTTATAACGTTCAAGATATTCAATCTCAAACTTTAAAAATCGTGTTTCTCGAAATGTGCTAAATGGCGCTTGTCCTAAGATAGCACAACAGCGACGACTTTCCTCTTTTGCTCATTAGAACAATTTTGTATTTCATGTTTTCTGTTCTGTTCATTTTATCATTTGAATATTTAGCCCAATAATTAGTTTTGAGTTTTGGTTTTGTGCATGTTTTCTGTTTTACATTTCATCTAGTTTTAAGCTCTACTTAGACTACTTTTACTATTTATTTTTAATTTTATTTTATTTTTCTTTGTAATATTCCTATTTTTTTCCTATTTTGTCAAGTATTTTAATTATTACTTATTGAAACCATTTAGATTTTTCATGTTTTCTATGATTTGACTTATGTCAGTTTAGGATCTGTTTCCACTTGTTTCTGGTTTCTTTTTTGTTTTCAATCTTCTCCGTCCAATTGTTGCCAATTATTTCTATTTTTATTATTCCATTACACTTATACAATTCTAAATTACTTCTAAATGATTGTTTTTTTCATAGTTATTTTATTTTTCACTATTTTTTCCATCCTTGTTGTCATATCTTCGATTTTAAAATATTTTCATCATTTTCCCATTTTCTTGTTTTTTTTCATTTTTGCCTTTCTCTTATGGAAAGGCTATGCAATAACTCTGAAAACCGATTTTTAACCGAGGCCCAAAGGAGCCTCTTATACCATTCGACTCAGCTCGTCGAGTTATATCTGTGTGTGTCTTCATTATGCAAAAATAATTAAAATGAGTTACAAATTGCTTGAAATTGTTGGCCGATACTCTTATACGATTCGACTCCCTTCGTTGAGTTCGGAAAAACGTGTGTATTCGTATGTGTGTATTTCTGTGTGTCACACACCCACAATAGAGCATCGGTTACTCGGAGATGACCGAACCGATTTTCTCAAATGGAAGGTATAACATGGAGTTACGTGTAGTATCGCACCCCCCCCCCCCACTTACCCTAGCACCACCACCTTTCATTAACCCCCCCCCCTCCTTGGCCACCCTCGCACCCGAATTAGGGCATTGCAAAAAACACTTATTTTTGAAATCTAAAAGGCCTTCTATTGTAACAAATAGCAAAGTAAACCGTAGATGCCAAATTTCATATCATTCCGGACCCCCCCCCCCCCCCCGAACCCTCCTCCTGGATCCACTGCTGGGTTCAAGTGTTTCAGCTGCGACACATAGCTTCTCAAATTCGTGGCTGTCGATCCATTGTGTGTATGTGCAAATCGTACTGAATATGTAATGAGCATTTCCATCCTTATATTGAACATAACCAGCCATGGAATCGTATGGGGAAAACAAACCGAACAAATGGTCACGATTTCATGAACTGAATGATTTACGAAAACCATGACCAAGTTCCTGAAATTATGAATCATATACCTTTAATTCATGAAACTGTTTGTGTTTTCAAAAAACTAGTTCGCCCCGAATATATGCATGGTGTTACATTAGAATGTTTGGTTAGGGTACTGTTGTTGTTCCCAGGACCTATTTAGTTTTTGTTGTGATTCTAGTTCATGATTTGGGAATATACAGCCGGCAGTCAAATATTGATCATGATTTCAATAGCATATTCGTGATTCTTGTGTTTTCTCATCACGTTATTGTGCTATCTTATTCATTAGTTTACGATTGCATATTTCTGTCAGACTAGCGTGATTAAAATTCATGATTTCAGGATCTTAGTCGCGATTTTGTGTAGTTTCTATTCATGTTATCGTGATATTTTAGTAATGAGTAGAGTGATTAATGTTGATAATTTCTGGATCTTAGTCATGATTTTCGTAATTTCTGTTCTTGTTATCGTAATATTTTATTTTAGAACTTACTTCCAAATTTGAAACGAAGAGTGTTGCGGCAGAGCGCAATCTGTTCACATACCCTGTATTATTACAAGCTACAAAAGTACCATATAAAATCAGTTCAGTTCAACTCAGCCACCGCCGGCGGCGGTCGATTGATCGTAGTTTATTGTTTCTATTCTTTTTCTATCACAGTCCGTCTTGTGTGCTGCTTTCCCATGTAGTTGTAATTCGTTAGAGATTTTGTGTGTCGAAATTTGGATGGCAGGAAACGGGTCCTACCGCTGAGAACGATCAAAGAGTAATATGACTAATGTTCATGATATCAGCAGTTTTATCATGGTATTCGAAAATTCTCTTCGCTTAATTGTGATCTATTACTTTTTGGTTACTATGGGTTTTTTTTTGGAATATCGTGACAATATGAAATCGATCATAAAAATGTGACTGATTCGCGATATCGTGTTCTGTGAATTATATCACGCACACTATTTGGGATTCTCATCGCAGTTTTCGTTTTCTGTGCAGACATCACCATGAACCCTATCAATTTTTATATCTAATGCTCGTATCTATTAATATGGTCGCAGCAGCTGGACATTTCATAAAACAGTGCATGGAATATAAATGATTCCATGAATAATTCTACAAATTTTTTGAAAGAGTTCCCAGGAAAATTTCATTAGAATGCTGCATGAAATTGCAAATGATTAGCGAATACCACCAGTATGCAAAATACGAATACATAAATAATATTTTATGATTTCTTGAACTATTTCACAAAAATGAACGTGAGTTGTGACTTATACTAGGGATCATGAACCAATTCACGAATACGTGAATTATATTTCATGACTTCGTGATGTATTTCACGAGCACGGATATTGGATCGTGACATATATTAGGAATTATGAACCAGTTCACGAATATTTGATAATTTTGTAAACTATTTCATGAGCACGGATACTGGATTGTACCTAATATATTAGTGATCATGAATTAGTTCACGAGAATTGAATGGATTCATGCATAACATTTTGAATTTCGTGAAATAGTTCACGAGAACATATCCATATAACATATGGACTAGTTCGCTTACTGAAAATCGCATTTGAAATGACTTGACGGAAACAGTGACTGAAGTACACAAAAAAACAAAATAAGCGTTATGCGGGCGTTACTGAAGGGAAATTGAACATAATTATGTAACACTTTATTCACGATTTTGGGAACAATTTTTTTCCTTGTAGTTGGGATAAATGAGAAAGGCACAATTGCACCACTAGGTGGATTAAAACAGGTTTTTGTCTTTCTCATATAGAAAGGTTATGCAATCGCTCTAAAAATCGTCAACCTAATCCCGGCCATTTTTTTGGCTTGTGTAGGCTTAGGTAGGAGTATGCAGAAAGGGGTTGCTACTTTAAAATTACAACTAGTTAAAAGTTTCTTAATGGATTTTCCATCTTGATTCGCCGCTGGTTTTAAGGGGTTATATACAAAGTTGGAACTCACAAAATCGAATTTTTTTTATTGAATATTCTTAAAGTACATACTTTTGAAAATATCTGTGCGAAATTTCATCCAGATCGGAGCACTAGATTTCAAACTACAGCCGTTTGCAGCGCGCTGGTTCTTCCGCGTATGAAGTTAACACAAACCTTTGAATGCAATTATCTCGGAACTAAGTTGTTTGAAAAGTACTGTTGCGGTGAGCGTGATATCTCAAAAACTATTCATCCGATTTTCATTTTTTTTTTTTTCAGTTGTTTGTATTTACATTCTCGTGTACTTAAATGGTTTATTTTTCATCTATAAATTTTTGATTCTTTGCCATGAGTTTTTGTTTAAAATTTTGAACAGCACAAAACTTAATTTTTTGATTAACATGTTTTTTGGCAGGAATTTTTTTTTATTGGTAAACCGATCCGTTCAAGTACATTTTTCTTCAATAATTTTTTTAACTTTTTTGATTTCAGTTGAGCAGTTCGGCTTGGAGAGCGTTAACCGCAAACCTCTGTTAAAAACTTGTTTTAATCCACCTAGCGGTGCAATTGTGCCTTTCTCAATCATGAACACGAGAATGTTTGCGTTGTTTATATTCATTAAAAGCTTTCAAATGCAAATATTACATTTTAATATTATACATGACATGACAATTATACAAGAAAAGAAATCATTATTCGAGTTCTAAAATTTTGTAAAAGGAAAGACAGCCACTGAAAAAAGGTGCGAAATCGGCAAATTCCCAAAAAGTCCATTCTTATAAAAAAAAATTTTTCGTGGTAACATAAAATCTCGACGTTTCATACATTTTAAAGATGTTTGGCATCAAAAGTACGAATTCGATTTCTGATATTTCATGGGGTTCTCCCTTTGAAAAAAATTTTGAGTTCCGGCTTATATGGGAATTTCATATGTGACCGGAGGGTTCAGTCTATATTTCCGGAACCATATAAGCGATCCGTGTGAAATTTTACAGACAGCTTTTCCCGGGCACTTCCGGAACCGTCCATGGTGGTCAACGTAGTCAACGAAAGATTGTTTGGCCGTCGGTGACCTAGAACTGCATATTTAAGTTGTTTGAGAGACATTTTAGCGAAATTTTTACCTTTTTTGCTTTCATCGGAATATCTGTTTGAATCACAATTTGCTAAGTGATCGCACGCCACAACCCGTAACTCCGGAACCGGAAGTCGGCTCGGGATAAAATTTAATAACCATTTATGGGGACGCAACATCTTTCATTTGAGACTAAGTTTGGTTGATTCGGTCTAGCCATCTCCGAGAAACCGATGTGACTGTTATTCTGAATTTGGATACTCCCGCCGGGGCTTCTGGAACCGATGATGGTGGCCAATATGACCAAAAAGACTATGAATGACTGATAGTGACCTAGTACTACAAATCTAAGCAGTTGTGGTCACATTTTGGAAAAATTTTCACCATTATACATTCATCGCAGAAATTATTAAAATCGACATTTTCTATGTGATCGTTCTCATCACCCTGTAATTCCGGAACCGGAAGTCGGATCCATTAGAAATTCAATAGCAGTCTATGTGAACGTTGCACCTTTCATTTGGGACTAAGTTTGTGAAATTCGGTTTAGCCATCTCTGAGAAAAGTGAGTGAGATTGTGTTCGCGTACACACACAGACGCACATACACTAGTCGATTTTAATTTATTACTTCATTTTTTATCTATTTTTCTCCATGATCTCTGCTCATCTTTCTCATTTTATTTCATAACGAACAAAAACTAAACGAACAAAAATAAAACGAAAACGTGGAATCGAAGCAATCTTCCCAACTTATTGACTTGTAGACACAACTAGTTGCAACATTTTAGTCGCTCTCTGTGATAGGCTACTGATGTCTGTTCACTGTATCGTCACGTCGACGTTTTTAAACTTACATAGACATTAATTGGAACCCATCGAAAGCGACAGAAATGTTGCTGCTGGTTGCAACATTAAGTTTATTATAATTGATTGACTAATATGTGATTGTTTAAAATATTATTACTTTGCCGACTAATAGTGTTTAAATATGGAACGCATTCCCCGCATGAAATGAAATTGAGTGTCAATAGAAGTACTATTGTATTAAAATGACGCGAAAACAAAAACTGTTTTCTCGGCTATATTGTCATCAGCTAATTGAAATGTTTTTGTCTAGCACGCTTGAGTGAGATGCCTGATGTTTATACTAAGCGTACAGTGCTATACTAACCTATTTCAGAAATTCTGGCCAATATCTAGCATAATATCGGAATTTTTTTAGACGCAATCACTAGCGATAAAGTGCTCATTTTGAAACAGTTTTTGTTCTCATTTTTCTATGAAACTGCTGCATTTTTATTATTTATTACGTTTATTTGATTCGGTTCAATGCATCAGCTAAATGAAGCCTTGGATCTTTAATATATCTCCATGATAAAGAGAAATTAACGACTGGTGCTGATTGTTGATTTTGAGATACTAGACGCAGCTTTTGCCGTCAATATTACCTGAACAGCAACGGAAATTTGGCAAATGTTTGTTTTTCAGGTAATCTTAATGGTATCGAAGACTATGAATGTGCCAAGATATAATGTGCGTAATGATACTATCGCATTATGTTTTACCTGCAAAGTCAGGTAGGAGGAAATGGGTTGGTCCACCTAGATTCTTGTCCGATTTGCTTCAAATTTGGTGCAAGTACTCCTGGTGGGACTACGAATCGACTCAAGGGTGGGCCGATAGGGGTCATTTTTTGCCTGTCACTCTACTCAGTATGCTGAGTGTGATAAAACAGTTCTTTTCATATTGTGTGACTCGTCGGAAGAACAAAAGAAACTGTTACTTTAAATCTTGCTGTGGGGATGTGTCGGATGATTGAGTTGCAGAAGCAAGAAGTGGTGCTCCAGCCAAATACCGAGGCTATTGCCTTCCGGTCTTGTCGCATAAGATCGAACATTCGTGATGTGATATATTTGCTGAAGGTGAATACGGAGGTGTTGCTTAGGAACATAGTCTTTATAGAGTTCTACCATGTCAGGCATTCAGTACTAACGCCATTTAACAAATTAGCCAAACAAATTAGTATAGTTCGCGGGACTCGAATACTGATACACAACCATGCACTGCTAGGCCCCATGCAAAACTGACTCAGACATCACTTCGTTAAATGTTTAATAACTTCTTTCAATAAATCCGGATTGACTAGCAGTCTTCGACAAAATTGTAGACAATTAAATTATCTTTCCTATTTTCACTTACAGTGATAATACGAAGCATATAGTGCCACCTAGTGGCGAAAATACGAACTAGTGGGTTTTCTCCATGTAATTTTTTGAAAAATCCCATATAAATTTCAGGCACGTTGGTCCGGTAGCTAGACTTATCCGATTTGCTTCAAATTTGGTGCAAGTACTTCTGGTCGGACTAGGAATCGACTCAGGGGGTGGCCGATTGAGTTTTCAAAAATTCATCATTTTTCTGGGCAGTCTAATACTGAGTAGATATCATGACCGCTGCATTTGGTGGTTCGAAATAGCAATCTTCATCACAATTCTAGCACTAATTTGTTGAAACCAAACAAGATTCAAATTTTTTAAGAGTCACCAGAAAACATGTTGTTTCCTAAATTTATTTTTGTAAAATTTCGGGGCCCCCTAGCCCCTCCTCTGGCTACGTGCCTGGAAATAGCTAAACGATACGATAGCTAATTGATGAAACATGTTGTTTTGGACATATCGGTGAATAACAAAAACTTTAAACCTTGATGCATCAACAAATTAAACGAACTCAACTATCACAAAGATGTGTCGAATAGAATCGATTATGTTCATTGTGGACCGATCTTAACGCGACGTTTTAGATCTTGGCTTAGAAATCAAGGCGGCGTAGCAGATACCTGATTTCACCTGAAAGACGTAATTTACCTCGCCGACTTCCAGATACACCACAAGCAACGACACCAGAAGCTTTAGTGGCTGGTAAGCCCGAGACACCGAGAGCGACAACTAAACCGCAACGTGAAAGGATGTTACCGAAGAAATTAAATGATTATCTATTGAATGATTAGTTGCATTTGTAATGAAGGTATGTAGATGTAGATTTAGAATATGGTTCATGAAGATCACCCTACTTGTATTACCGTTGAATTATATAATCTTGGATTTAAGTTGGCATCTCTGCCTCAGTTAGCGTGAGCTCCCGCGCATTTCAGTTAATAAAAGTATTCTGTACCGATAGCATGCACTCTTTTATTTCTCTGAGTCGAAATACAAACAGTTGTCTTATGAAAACGTCGTTCTGGTGACACCACAAGATTGGGACAAAAACATAGCTCTGCGTGACAAAGACACATGACTTGAGCAATCATATTCATTCATTTATAACAGCTAAATCCTAAGCGATCTCTCCTGACTCCTACAGCTATGGGAAATCTCCAAAATGTATTCTGTTTCACTCAAATTGAAACAATTCATCCGACGTGATGCTCGTGCTACGTACGTGTCGGACAACTTTTAATTAGAGCAGTTTACCCAAGACACACAAATTACGCCCGGCAGTAATTTATCTTCCTTTCGTTTTGGCAAACATTTGCTTTAGCCGCTTTCAATTCCTGTTCCGCTAGCCAGCCAGCCAGTCAGACAACCAACCGACCGAGTCTCTTGCAAGTGACGACAAATTCGATACTAATTAATTAAACAGAGTGGCGTTTGCGGTACCAAAAAAAGAGCGGAACGCCTTCCCCCACGGGTTTACGAGAGACTTCCCACTCGGTTACGCTGCTGGCTGGTGCTGGGACGATAAATAATGACGGTGTTTTCAAATGCGAATCCCTACTGATTGCGCGCACCGTACGTGATTGAGGAGTCCGATTCTTTTTTTTATCGCGTGGAAGGGTCGTCCAGATGGTTCGAGGCTTGGAATGAAATTGGGACAAACTGAATCGCCATCGATTTGCCAGGCTAAGCTGGCACTGCGAGGGCAGGATTGGATCAATGATGGTTGGTCATCGATGGTTGGTCACTGATAATCCCAAAGTTGCACAACTTGTAACGTGACTTGGTATGTTTTTCGTCTCGTGCATGCGAAAATACTCCTACTTATTTGCCGGCGGATTTATTCTGTTTACCACTGATCCAACACTTGTAACGCATTTTTAATCAAAATCAGATAACGGTGACATAAGGATTGCATGTACCATACCTCACGCTGGAATGAGGAACATGTAATCGTATATGTTAAGCTTTGTCGGGATTGGCAAATATTTTCCCGGTAGTAAATCGAAAATCAATCTCTCCTGGTGTAACAAATTCCGGTGTTTGCATTTTCCTGCCTATGGAGACACGGGAATGAGTATTCAACGAAGCGTTGGTATTAATAACCGGTCAAACCATTCGGAATTCGATTCGGAATTCTCAATGATTTCAGTCTGGAGTACAGCTCACATGCAACAACCGATTTCGAAATCGAATAAGCCAGAAACGCTTGTTGCATTCGAGCTGGAATGCAAACAGAAATAATTCAGAATTCCGAATCAAAACCTGGATGGTTTATCTGCGAATCGTTTATAATCCAACAGTTTTCATTAGCCCAGGTGGTGCAAAGCAAAAATTTAATTACATTTGAAGTGAATTTAATGGTCTGAGATTCAATCAACAATCTCATCCAATCTATTTGTAGTAGTCGAAACATCCTTCCCCGTTTAAAGTCGAGCGTCCATCGAAATTTAAACGTGGCCTTGCTACGAGTTCCGTTCAGCAAAAAAAAACGCCAACAAACCAACAAAAGACCCAACTTCCTCCCCTTTTTCGGAAGGATATAATATGAAACGCTGTCGGCTCCCTTTAAGAACATAATACTTCTTTGTTTCATTGTTGTTAATAATTAAAATTTTACGCGCTTTAAAATTGTTTGCAGAAGGGGCTCTAGCATGAAAAGACGGTGAAAGTTGTTCCTCATACCAGAAAGAATAGAAGGAGCTTGTTTAGTACGCGGCAGAGGGAACTTAATATCTATACTACCAGCACCAGCACCAGCACTGGGGGAAATGGAAAACCCGGCAGCGTGCTATCTGCAGACACCAACCACACCGAACCAGAGCGCTTGGAACCCGAGAGCGTAGGAAGCGCTTAAGTTCATTATTTTCGGTTCAGCAATTTTCATGGTCTGTCGGGTCTGGTGGTTTTTTCCTTCTTTTCTCTTTAGGCTAATGACGTAAAAAGTAACTGCCATCGGTATTGGCAGTGGGATCGAAAATATCGATTATCACCTCTTTACATTCCGGTCCGTTGGGAGATGGAATTGTTGAAATGAAATTTTAAGCGGGCGAGGTATTGTTGCAAAAAAGTGGTCGGAATGTGCATTATTTTTTTTTTAAAGTCTTCATTCTACAAATAACAGCAACGAACAGAACCGACAGACAACCGAATTAGGATGAATCCCAATGTAGACAACCGCCAGTGCTGGTCCCATTTGTGGCTATGTAATCGAACCTCAGAACTATAACAAATCATTATCCGGTTACTTCCCTCACCACACTGCAACGTATCAAACAGGACACCCTGAACCGGCACGTGTACCCAGACTACCACTGTGCTAGATTAGTTTTAATCAAAATGATCGTTTTACATATCCAATCAAACCAAGTTTCCCATCGGATGACACTCTTCCATTGCTAATACATATGTATGCTACTCTACAGAAGCAGATCCGATTCGAAGACCTACGGAGGAATGTGGTAAAGTTTAATTGGATGTCACGTGCAATGTCTCACTAGAGATGTGTTAACAATGGCACTCCCTGGGTCCATCTGCTGGAAGGTACAGTTGCACATCTGCCAGTGTATGTATGACTTGAGGGTGGTCAGCTTAGCCAACATTCTGGGAGCGAAAATCAACAACATGTCTGAGCGGAAACATTCAACAGGTTATTATTGTCTTTGGCGGTTTGTATATTACTGTTTCCGGAAATTTGCTGAAAAACCAGTGCGTCTGCACTGTACTTGGCAGGATGGAGACGCACGATGGTTGAACACAATCATAAACTGAAGATCACAGTTTGGACATTGAGGCAATATACATACAAATGCTATAGTTGTATCGAATAGAATACTTTAGTTAGAGTGTGGCCACGGGGAAGAAGAATATGGTTGACGTATTCAAACGAGTGTAACACTTGACATACATATTCACAATAGAAATACGTCAAATTTCATGCTCGTTTGGATACGTCATATGTTTTCTGCTTCCTCGTGGTCACACTCTAACTAGAGTGCTCTAGTATCGAAGATTGCATAGCAAAAAGATTGATTATGCGTCATTGATGACAGCACCACTATCTCACGACGGTAGGGTTTCAGAATGAAAATATGTAGCTATATCGAGGAGTTTACTAATAGACTATTCCAAAAGTAGGGACTTCACATTTCACAATAATTGACATTTATTAATTTGTATGCCTGCGTCCTGTTGTTTACATTTATCTTTTAGTATTTGTGTAGTGTTTTAGTCCAAAGGCGTTATATATGTTTAAAGGTTCGCCCAGTAACTCGGTTGAAGTCACTCGAAGTTACAGCAAAAACTGTTGGTGCCAGGAACAAAGAAAAGGGTGTCATTTTAAGCAGTGCTGCGCATTCCTCTATACGGGACTTTATACCGCACAGACTCTAGTTTAATCCTTTCCAAAATAAATATTTGAAAATGCGCGAACAAGGCCGAAACTGTTTCTCATATGGAGTACAGATCTCGGAATGTCACTAAGAAAGTTGGCAAACATGAAGCAGAAAATCAGAAAGCTGTGCGAACAGGGATCAGGCTATCACTTTTGAAGATGTACCGAAAACAGGTCGAATAAAAAACCTACGAACCTGTTAGATGGCTACGAATGAATCAATGTATATTTATTTGCAATACAAAGGTAGGGTACAAGGTTGTTGGTACAAGTACTATAATAGCAAGGTTAATATATACGTTGCATCTTCCTTTCTTAATAATATTCAAATTCATTTAATCTCTTAGGTTTCACTGTGCGTTCTGAGCGCGTCACTCGAGGTGTTGCCGATACATCTTCTTCGAAGTGTAACGAACTTTGATTTCGGTTGCTGGTCTCAGCAGCTATTTCGCTTCGATTATCATCAGGATCAACTTCCGCTGGTTGGACGCTTTCTTGAATATTCTCTTCCTTCTGATCACCTCCGCGTAGCTTGCGTAAGTGATGAGTATTCCTTCTTAATGTTCTCTCACCATCGGTCACTATGTACGAACGGTTTGCATCCAGTTGTTTCACTGCAGTTCCCGGTGTCCATCTTCGCGATGTTTGGTCCTGTATGAGAATTTTCTCCTGCTCAATAAACTGCGGTGGTTTCATGCTTCCTCTATCTGCGAAATCCTTTTGAATCTCACGTTCACGTTCTAGTAGTTGCTGAACATTCACTGCTACTCTAGGTCTGAGCGCTACCAGTGTCATCGGTATATTTGATCGTACCAAACGACCCATAAGTCTTTCATTGGGTGGTGGTATAGAACTGCTACGAGGTTTTTCCACATTATTAAGACTAGACGTATGTCAGATTGGTCGTCATCGCATTTTTAGCATTGATTTGGCTACTTGCACGTACCGTCCAGCTAATCCGTTTGCTCTGAGAAATGGGGACTTGATGTTTGATGTTCAAACCCCCATTTATTACGAAATTGACGAAAATCTGCAGAAACGTACTGAGGACCATTGTCTGTTTCTAAAACTTGGGGAATACCATAAACTGAGAACCATTCTTTCAACTATTTGATGACCTTTTTGGATGTTGTTTCTGGCATTTGTTTTCTGTCGAAAAACCCAGAATAGCTGTCGACGAGGAGAAGATATCCCTTTCCTTTAAAATGGAAAAGGTGTGAAGCAACTCTTTCGAACGGAAGACCTGGGATATCCTTTAGGAGAATGGTATTGTTTGCGTTATTACGTTGATGACGTTGGCAAATTGTACAGGCTTCTACCATATCTTGGATGTCACTACCCATGCCTATCCATAACAACACTTGTCTTGCTCTACGAATACAGCTTTGAACACCCGAATGCTCGCTGTGCACCTTCGCTAGCATAGCTTTTCTTAGCGGTTTTGGAATAAGTACTTGATTTGATTTGAATATAAGTCCATCATAGACTGCCATTTCGTCTCGAAAACCCCAGTATTTTCGTAATTCCGGCAACAGTTCGTTTCTCGTTTCCGGCCAACCTTGGATTATGACTGATTTCAGAGATTGCATCTCAAAGTCCGCTTCGGTGTGATGCTTTAGCTCCGCGCTAGTGTTTTTGGTTATCTGCAATATCAAAAGTACTTCTAATTGTTCTTCATTGTTAGCAGTGGAAGAGTTATCGACATCACGGCTCAAGATGTCCGGGATCGGAATGTTAGTTCCCTTGATATACATGATTGTGGGGTCATATTGGGCTACCTCTAATCTTATTCTACATAGACGGGGAGGAGCCCTATCAAGAGGTTTTCGAAATATAGATTCTAATGGTTTATGATCAGTTTAAATGGTCTTTTTCCCGTATATATATATTGATGAAACTTTGAGCAAGCGAACCGTATGGCGGTAGCTTCCTTCTCAATTTGAGGGTAATTCAACTCCGAAGGCGTTAAAGCCTTAGACGCGTACGCTACTGGACGACCCTGTTGTAGTTGTACGGCTCCTAGAGCATGGGAGCTCGCATCTACTGAAAGTGTTACAGGTCGGACTCGATTATCCGGGGATTTGAAAAAAATCTCACCCCGGATAATCGAATCACCCGGATAATCGAATCAATTTTTTTTTGCGTTTTTTCATGAATTTAAGCTTCATTCGTGGAGAAATTGGAAATAAAATGACCAGGACAAATTTTCCTATTATGGTAAATATAAATGTACCTATTTTGGCCCTAGTCGATTTTTCAGACTTTCAGGGTGTGATTTGTATTTTCAGTTGGTTTTCATTTATTATTCATATTGGTAACGAGTTAACGATATGTATCAGTTGTTTATAGCTACAAGAGTTCTAAGATAAACTTTTTAATAAGGTGTGTCGTTTGCAATACAAGTCAAACTCGATTACCCAGTGCTTAGATTTTCCGAGGTAACTGATTCGATTACTAGAATACCAGAAAAAATAAAGTTAGTAAGTAAACTGGGTGTCGTCTGTTTCTTGGCTCCAGTTCAATTTACGTGGAGTGTCCAATATCACAGCTAACATGTCTAGTCATTCTAATTAGAAGAGTGCGTGTTGCGCACCCACAAAGAGATCCTTGTCCTTGTAGCATCATTTAGTTGACATATGCTGGATTGTCAGGTAATAACTACGCGTGTAGTCTTCGCAAACTGTCCCACTCATACTTGTCACTAGCGAAGGACTACCAGGTTCCCGGGCGCCTCAGCGAGAAGTACTGCTGGCGCCCTCTTTACATAGCCTATCATCCATCTTTGCTTGAGCTACCCAAGAATTGAAATCACCTCCAGTGACGGCCGGGTCTCTTTTCAGAATCTCGTTAACCATTTCTTGACCAACTTTTTTCTACCACGTATAGGGTCCCAAAACTATTTTTCCTGTTGGCGTCAAGAAACACGAAAAACCTGGTTTAAGAAAGATAGGTGCTTCTTTTGCTGCTGCTCAATATTTACCTTCCGATCTAGTCCAATTGCATGAAAAAGGTAATTGAGGGCAATCTAAATTAGAAAGTTTTAGCAGTTTTCAATAATATTCCCAGGCTAAGAAAATATTCCAAAATTTCATTTTCGCCGTTAACAGAAACTATCTCTGGCAGCACTGCTTCAGCGGAACCCAACCAGATTAATTGTACTAACTTCTGTTCTAATGCTAATATTTATAACTTTTAGTGCTCAAATGAAAGATCTTAGTCGCAGTTATTAGCCTTACTTGACGTTGTGTAAACCAAACGTTATAGTCATATAGAAACATGGTTGTTCATCAACCAGAAGGGCACAAACGGGTTAAAGATGCTATTGGAATTCTGAGCAGGAATCACTTATTAAAGGGATAATGGGAGAAGAGCAATATTGTTTGTGTCAAAGTCCACTGGAACTCAAAGCAGGATATTCATCAGAATATTACACCGGATTCCAATGATAATAGGACCATGATTCTGTCAGTATCTGAAATAAAGCATAATCTTCAGCAGAATTCTATCTTGAGAAATATTCCACTAGACATTTAAGAAGCTTTTCTCTAGAATCCTACATCAAAATTCAGAGAAAAAGCCGTAGAAATGCGGATAAATATTGAATAGAAGTTCTGAAATAGATTCCATTGGGATGCTAAGACAACTTCGATCAGAATCTTGAAAAGTATCCAAACAGAATCCTGAGAAGCATGTCATCATTATCCCAAGAGATAGCCAGAAACCGACCGAGCAATGTAGGTATAATGACGTTTTATGTGGCCTACAGTAACCGATGTATTACGAGAAAAATGTACTTTTAGTGTAAAATTAAAAAGTTGCATATTTGGCAATATTGGCATTAAAAACTTTTCATTTTTTTGGAATCCCTACACAAATCTTTAAAAAAAATATCTCGCTGATTGATTCTAGTGCAAACAGTACCAGAGATATAATCCGAAGAAAAACATTTTTTTAAACAATTTGTTAAAATTAACCGTTATGTGTCCAACAAAAAACACCTATAACAGGCCAACGAGGGTACCCGGGTACCCACAAATTAAAATGCTCATAACTATGGCTTCCTTTAACCGATTTTGACACTTTTAGATGTTATAGATTCAGGAACTCGTCCACTTTTGGATTCTGTAACATTGAACCGGATGAATGGATCTGGTTCTTGGTGATCCGGATTTTCCTGAGTAATGTTCCAGTACTAGGGTATGATTTGTAAATTTAAATAATGCCCTAGCAAAATGAGTATCAAAACACTTCAAATTGTCTCGGAAGTCTATTATTTATTGTTACGGGACGCTATGGTAGTTTGAAAAATGGAATTGGAATGGAATGGCCATTCACGACCCTACGGGAACCTGCTCCGGAATGTCCGTTCCGGGGTGAAGTCACCAAATGGTTCCAATACCACGAGATACAGCCTATTGATGCTATACCAAGAATTTTGATACCCATATTGCTAGTATTCCATTGAAATTCACAAATAGTATCCAAGCACTGGAACATGCTTCCGGAAATCCGGATTCCCGGGAACAGGTTAAAATAACCCGATTTATTTTTACCAAGTGGAAAAGTTAATGAGTTCTTGAATCCAAAACACCCAAAAGCATCAAAATCGGTTGAAAATTACTTTAGTTATTGGCATTTCAGTTTTGGGGGTACCCGGATATACACGTCGGCCTGTGACGTAGTAAAAAATTCAGGAGCCCCTCCTCACTGCCTTCTTACTACATCAAAAACATTATTACCCCAAAAACTTGACTTAGTGAAGTTCCAAGATGTCACAAAGTTTCAATTTCCAGCTACGGATAAAACATCGGAATTTCATTATTTTTCAACCTAAAAAGGTATCCGGGTACCGCGTCGGACACATAACGGTTAAGAGTGTTCCCATGGACTGAGGGGCTGTTTAAACGACACAACAATTTAGGTTATTATATATTGGCTCTAAATGAACAATTTCTTCAAAACTGGTTCCAATCCATGAAGGTCGGTTCCAAGTTTTGTTTTTTAGGTCACTTTGCGCGGAATAACCCATATATAAGCTATTTTTGAGGTAGGTTAAAATTTGAGAGGAGGTTAACCCTAGACCTCCAAATTGCCCGAAAAAATGTTCTATTGACTGCAATGATCGAATTAGCACTATAATAAGACATTATAGTTGAAATTTGATTTTTTTCAAAACACCCGGATAATCGAATCATTTTCCCCCTGATAATCGAATCACGGATAATCGAATCCCCGGATAATCGAATCCCCGGATAATCGAGTCCGACCTGTACTGGTAAATTCACATCGTTATACCTGAGTATTGGCGGTGATTGCATCAGAGTTTTGATTTTCTGGAACGCATTCTCTTGCTCCAGTCCCAATCAACATCTTTGGCCAACAGTGATCTTAGCGGAACTGTGACATCTGATAAGTTAGGCACAAACTTTCCCATGTAAGTTATCATTCCTAATGCTCTTTGTAGCTCAGACTTGTTCGAAGGTGTTTTGAGTTTGATGACAGCCTCCAACTTTTCGGGATCTGCTTTCAATCCTCAGTCCGTGACTATATGACCCAAAAATTTTACACTAGATTGATTAAACGAACATTTATCCCTGTTCAGTTTCAGCCCAGCCGAATACAGTCTTTTCACAACTTTCTCCATAATTTTGGCCATTTTCTTACTGCTATCAGCGTGAATGAGAATGTCATCCATGGAAATTTCTACCCCTTCCATGCCTTCCAGTGTGTCGTTCATAACTTTTTGAAACACCTCCGGAGCTGAAGCAAGCCCAAAAGGTAACTGCTTGCAGACATATCTTCCCCAAGGAGTACCAAAAGCTAAAAATTTGGACGTTCTTTCTGTAACCCTTATCTGCCAAAACCCCTTTTTACAGTCGAGGATTGTAAAACATTTCGAATTTGTTAAATGGGTCGCTATCTCTTCTTCAGTGGTAAGAGGATGGTGCCGTCCTCAATAAATTTTTGTTTACCTGCGATGGGCCAATGCAAATGCGTATTATTTCATTCCGTTTAACCAAAACCATTGCGTTGACAACTGGGGTTGGGGCGTGTATCCTTTCGATAACTCCGCGGCGCTCCATAGAATCCAACTCATTTTCCACTGCTGCTCTGATGCTATGCGGAACGTGACGCGCCGGCGTCGCTTCCCAATGAGGGTTTAAGATTAGGTCAATACCGTACACATAGTCCTTCAGGCAGCCTAGTCCTTCATACAATGTATCATCCAATACATGAACAGCATCCACTCGTGCAATCAATCTTTGAGCAATACACGTTTCTTTACCAAGCACTGGTACCACAGATTCTTCTACTACTTTGAACGTGATAATGCTATCCTTGTTCTTAATTCGGCACACAGGATCAATTTCCCCAAGTACTTGCAACCGATGGTTTGAAAACAACACAAGCCACTTTGTTTTGGATGGCCGTAGACTGATCTTCAGCTGCTTTATTAACCACAATGGAACAACGTTGCAGTGGGCACCCGAGTCTAGCTTTACCGAAAACATCTTGTTGTGTACTTTCACAATTTCAAACCAATCTTTATCATTTCCTGAACTTTCCACTGAACCGATAAACAATTCGTCCGAGTCTTCATTGGAATCAATTTCATTCTTCTCCGAGTCTTGTATCGAGTGCACTACACTTTTCGATTTGCACATATCAGCAAAATGATTAGACGGTCCACATTTTCTACAAGTTTTACCGAAAGCGGGACAAGATCGCTTCGTGTGCTTTCTTCCTCACTTTTTGCACTGGAAAACTTCTTCCTTTTCGTCAGATCGACCACCAATCAACTTCTGCTTCGCCGTTTTCACAATGTCCACTTTGGCTTCCCCAACCAATGCCTTTGATTGCATCGCCGTCAAAATTACGGCAGAGCTCAATAGTTTTTTGGAGGCTTAAATCGTCGTTTAACTTCTGTGGCACTAAGCTAAGATATTTGATTCCGATTATGATTCGATCTTTTACAAGGGAATCGTGAAGCACACTGAAAGAGCATTTTTTGCATGCTCTCTAACTCGCGTAACAAAACTGTCAAACTGTTCATCTTCCCGCTGAACGATTTGATTGAAGCTCAAACGTGATACACGATTTTGGCGTAAAATACTGATCAAATTTTGGGAGTGGGCGTAGCGTATTGGTAAATCGATTGCCTTGTACGCAGCGCACCTGGGTTCGAGTCCCGACCCCGCACATAGGGTTAGAAATTTTTCCTAAGAGATTTTTCTAACCCGAAGAGGCGAATGACCTTAAGGTTAAAACCTCTATAATTGAAATAAAAATAAAAAAAAACTGATCAAATTTCGCTCTGATTATTTCAACACTTTGTTCTTCTTCCGGACACAGGCAGAACGTATCGTATATCCGCACACAATCTTCTCCTATCGCTCTCATGAGCGTTGCTGCCTGTGCCTCCTCCGGCTTATCTGACAGCTGCGTTGCTGTAGCAAACCACAAGTATTGCCGAATCCGGTTTTTCCATTGGGCGGCCATGTTTTCCCCCAACACAATCGGCCTAGGCGGCTTCAAGTCTGCAGATGACGCCATGTTGTCGGATTACGATAGAGATCGCTTTTCTTTTGAAAAATTAATGTTTTCACTCTCGCCGTCATTCGAACTTTTTACTTTTCCCGTTCAATCAGCCACAAATTTGCATTGCTGACTTCATTTATCCGCGATTTCACCAGATTTCTTCATCTGAATCGAAAAAAATATCACGAGCGTAATCGATTTCTGACACCATGTAAGATGGCTACGAATGCATCAATGTATGTTTATTTGCAATACAACGGTAGGGTACAAGGTATTATTACAGCAAGGTTAATATATATGTTACAGAACCCTCGTATGAATCCAAGTATCAGAATTGTTACGAACGCGGGTCATTACCAATAATTGTTAATTAAACCTAAAACGAAACTTAAGCTTAATTTTTAAACCTGGTTCACCAGTACGTTTAAACCTGGCTTAAGCGCTAAGCGAGGGTGAAGAAGTCGGCCCTTATACAGTTAATTTCTACGGCTCGTCGCAATAAGTACCAATCAAGAATAAAGGAGTTCAAGCAAACGTAGGAGGTTTCACTGTGGGATGTGGTCAAAAATGGTAGCACTTCTATTTAACTTATGTCAAATGTTCATCGTGCTAAAAAAACGTTTACCTCTTCGAACCAAAACGCAGACCGAAACAAGAAGCATCGATCAGACCCAGGCTGTACGGTACAATACCTGCTGGGAATTATACGTTCAATGAAGGGCATCCATTCAAGATAAAAAAAATTGGGTTTCACAAGCAATTTGAAGCTGCGGAAAGATGTCACAACAAATGCTTCGATGGGCAGCGAAATTTTACAAAAATGACTTCTACCCATGATTTGAAGCCGCAAGGATTCTACTGTCTTCCAGCAAGATTTTATGGGTCGCCATAACGCGAAGTCATCGATAGAATTGTATGCCACCAATAATGTTACTTTCATTTCAATAGATATGAACCCTCCTAATTATCCACAAATTAAACCAATTGAAAAATTCATGAACGAAGGCATATCATAGGAAACATATCTCGGCATCAGTGCAGTGACCATTCAACAGATAGAAAAAGTTTGGAAGAAAATCTCGAAACTGATCGCCAAGAAGTCTGTGCTGAATCTAATGAAACACGTTCTCGTTTGAAACTAGGATACAGTCGCTAGATAATAGATATGGTGTTGTGCTACTCTATTATTAATAGTAGGGGAATTATGGTTAAAACCGACACCTTAAGCTTAACCCTTATTCAGAGTTAACAGAGTTAGAAAATTCTTAAAAAGGCATTTCGTCAGCAATTTAAAAAATCAATTTCATTAAAAAAAATTGGTGCTAAACTGGGAAAACTAAGTGACTTCTTCCAGGCACTGTGGGTAAAACCGGCACCCCATAGGGGTATGATCGACATCCCCTTTAATTTCTATTCTAACCACTTTTTTATTGAAAATGTGATATGTGCGAGTGTAATAAAGTGTAAGTATGTGTATATATGTACATGTACGTGTGATGCAAATATATGCTTTTTGTAGCTTCATCATGTAGTAAGGGGAAGGGAGCACGAAAGTGTAGACCTATAAACAAGAGAATTGTATGCTAAAGGATTATTTCTTGGTATGGATATCCCCAAGTAATCCTTCCACACATCATTGCAACCTTCAGTGTCATTTGATTTCGCAAGAGAAGATATGCTAGCGATTTAAATTCTGCTAACATGACTCATTCACTTATTAGTGGCATATGATTTGTACTTTGACTTTTTAGGACACTAATCATCAACGATCCACCTAGGTATGCTAGAGTTTGTTATCTAGGGCAAACCAAGAGCACACTATAAATTTGTTTTAATGAGCTTATTGCAGAAATAGTATAGCTTCAAGAAAATCTGATAAACAAAAATTGATGATTTGTAATTTTGAAAGAGACGTATGAAAAATAAACACAATAATAATATTTATGTGTATTTCTGCTGTTATCATAGTGTGACAATAGTATAATTTAAGTATCACTAAGATCCCCAACCTTTTGTAATGAATTACAAATATACACAACCATCTTAATAGCGTGTCGGTTTTACCTCTTGTCTTTGGGTACTAGTTTAGATACATCGTCTAACTGATGCTGGGTCATTAGGCCGAAGGCCGTTAGGCCAAAGGTCATTCGGCCGAAGGGCATTAGGCCGAATGGTCATTAGGCCGAATGGTCATTAAGCCGAATGGTCATTAGGCCGAATGGTCATTGGGCCGAATGGTTATTAGGCCGAATGGACATACGGCCGATTGGTCATTAGGCCGAATGGACATAAGAACAGCTCATATTAAAAAGAAGGATAAAACATCAGTGATTTGAATTAATTGAGTTAGCGAAATAATTAGAGATTTTGAGAGAGAGAGAGAGAGAGAGAGAGAGAGAGAGAGAGAGAGAGAGAGAGAATGTAGAACAAAATAGAAAAGTAAGAGATAGTGGAAGAGGGTGAGACAAAATGGTAGAGAAAGAATATGAAAGAAGAAAATATGATTGTTCCCATTCCACAAGACTTATTATTGCATTATTGATTAAATTGTCATAGAACAGATTATTTTAATTACAGACAGATTTTATGTGCTTAGCATCCTTCTGCCTAATGGCCGGACATTGTTGCCGATGTAATGTAAAAAATAAATTATAATAGCGCCTAACGTGGCTACCCCGCATCGCTTCAATCCGTGTGCCCGGACCTCAAATGAAAATAAAAAATATTTATGATATCCAGACAATGAAAACAATACGAGATTCGTTTAATCGAGATACGAAAATTTAGCTCATACCGAGAAGCTCCGAAAGCTGTATGGGATAAGCTTCGGATCCCTTTTTTTCGGATCCCTTTCCCTCCTCTCCATTAAGCATTCGGCATAATAACCATTCGGCCTAATGACCATTCGGCCTAATGTCCATTCGGCCTAATGCCCTTCGGCCGAATGACCTTCGGCCTAATGGCCGGACACCCGTCTAACTAGACACCCAGATGGGGATAGTTACTGACGAGCTGAATTCGAAACACAAAAAATCAACACTTAATTTAAGTTAGGTTTTGTGCGCAAATTGGTTTAATCCAATTTTCCCTTTTGAGGATTAAGATTGTAGAAAGATGTTATTTTTTAAAACTAAAAACATTGGATTTAAACTGTGAAGTCCCGTTCCATTTTTTTCAAAAATTTCTTCGCAATGATTTAGTTGGAACCATTTGGATTTGTTCTGCTTCCAAGCCCATAGCGTTAGAAAAATTCGATGGTCAAAAGTTTGAAAGACTTATTTTATCACTAGAATGTCTCCAAAAACAATTCTTTTTCACGCTTCTTACCACTTATTTTCTTTTTTTTCCTTTCCGACCTTACTTTTCTTCTTCGCTAAAAGATCTCGACGGTTCATACATTTTGAAATCATCAGGCATTAAAATAAAGTTTTTGGATTCCGAATTTTTTTTTTCAAAAAACTAAGCCACTAATTTTTTTTAAACAGCTAAAAAAATTAAATTTGTTTTAGCGGTTTTCGTTTGTTTTGACACTAATGCTGATGTTTCATGCTATTTAGAAGTTTTTTTTTTCAAAATTCAACATTTCATGTTTTCGAATATTATAAAATCAATATTCAAACGCCGCAACCCCTTAATGATATCCGATTGAGCTAGAAAATTTCAAAGATTCCTTTTTGAATGTTATAAGCATTCTATTAAAGAATTCATGCGAAAATTTACCATTTTCATTGATATCTTCCCTATTGAACACCCTTAGTTCTCCATACAAACTTTGGTTTTGCCCCGTTCCAATTTTTTGCAAAAATTTCTTCACCAGGGGTTTCCCCCAAACTTTCGCCATATTTTCGAACTTCTTCCATTTTTTTTTTATTTTGCTTTACAGTGTTATTATTTTATACATTTTATTCCATTCATTCACTGTGGTTTCACTGTGATCAGTTTATTCTTTTCATGCGTTTTATCCATATCATTCATTAAACTTATTTTATTCGTTTTGTTTGCATGATTCATTTACTTTATTTATTAATTTTAATCATTTCATTTATTTTTTATATTATTCGTTTTATTTATTACATTGTATTCATTTGATTCATTTGATTCATTTGATTCATTTGATTCATTTGATTTGATTCATTTGATTCATTTGATTCATTTAATTCATTTGATTCATTTGATTCATTTGATTCATTTGATTCATTTGATTAATTTTATTCATTTTATTAATTTTAATTCGTTTTATTCATTACAAGATCAGTCTTTCCACTTATCTATTTTATTCAATTTGTTCGTTTGAGTCAATTTAATTTATTCTATTAACTTTATAACTATTTAAATATTGCCTAGTATTCCATTTAATGAGCTAATCTAATTTGATTTGTGTATTTTATTAATTTGATTTATATAAATCACTCCATTTACTTTATGAATTTGAAAACCTTTTTTTCATTTTTCGCTTTATTTTTTGATTTCGTTCGTTTTAATAATTTTCTTTAATCTATTCAGTTTATTCGAGGTTTTATTCGCGCAGGACTAGAAACTGTTATGTGCGTACTTAGCATGAGTTCTGTAAACAAATAAATAATCCAACAATGATGTGTGTAAGAAATGTCCCATCTCAATTCTAGGTGGATTAACTTGATTTTTTTTATTTTAAGGGGGGGGGGTCTAAAGGTCTCAGCGTTTACTTATTAAAAGACAGAATATTTTTCCTGAAAAATAGTATTTCTTTTCAAATGAGTAAAAACCCTCTTAATTCAAAATTTATCTCAAAACCTCGACGTACACACTTAATTTTTTCTGTCGAATCTCAGCTTTTTTCGCATCTTTTGCCGAAATCTAAAAAGCTGAAATCTCACTAAACCATTTTTTGGCTGAGATCTCAGTAAAAGTTCCATTTCAAAGCTGATACTCGGAAAATATTTCTCCGCAAATCAGCTAACAAATTTCACTTTAACGAGATATCAGTTTCTAAGTTTACTGACTACACGGCTGCTGGAAAATTGCCGAGACGAATTGAGTGTGTAGGGGTTAGGTATTTTTTACATAGAATGGACATCGGTTAAGTAGTTTTGGAATGGCAGGTAACACCACAAATCATGTTTTTCCAGAGACGTTCTACAAAAATTCGTCACCGAGACGTTTGTTGATATTTTTGCATAGAAAAATTACAACATGTTATTGAAATGATATACTATGCTTCAGGCAAAGTTCTAAAAAAATTCGCAAAAAAAGTGTTTTTTTTTTCACGCTGAAGCCCTTAAACTCCGGGACATCTAATGCATTAAAATGTGCTACACTGACCGATTAAACCTCGACAAGTCTACCGGCTCTTTTGAGTTTATCTGTTTGGTGAAACATGCAAAGCGATTGTCCTTGAGTGCTTTATCTGAAAAATTCACACCAAATTTCCATGGATTGAGTTCCTCTAGTCTATTTTCTATGTGGCTATGTGAAATTCAAAGTCTGTGTGGATAAGCCTGCAACTATTTGAGCAATGGAAGTCAACATTACTTGAGTAATTAGCCAGACATCATTTGAATTGATCGAATACGCCATCAAAAATTGGGTCACTCGAATGGATCAACTCCAGCGCTGGTATGGTCGAATTGTTTTCAAAAAATAAATGGTAAAAAATGTTCTTTCATCATTCTAATTTTTTTACTAGCCACCTTGGATTATTCCAAATCTTGGTGTAGAAGATAGATGATGGCCGTGATTCCTTTTGTGTCATAGCTCGGATCATGTCAAATCACTGCTGGATGAATGCGCATCTTCCGCGAATTGATCTTGTGCAGGGCGGTCGCTGCACTTGTAGTGATGGTTAACACAACAGCGAGCATGTTATCTGGACGTACTCCGAATATTTTAGCGCCAGGTCTCTCTTCCTTTGGGCCCGAGTAAGAGCAGTCAAGATACCGGTTCGAGATGTAACGGCAAACCGCGATCCGATTGATAGCAACAATATTGATTGATTCAATTCTTAATCTTGTTTGTCATTATACCAAACAGGAAAATGGTTGAATAAAACCATTTTTTTAATTTTTATTGATTTTTTCTAGGTAGATGGATTGAATTAAGTTAGATTTCGCATACTGTCTCTCAACTAGCTAGGTACGGAACGAAGTAGCTCTTCAGTAGTGCTGGATTTGATAAATGAAGTGAAGCTTCAGTTGAATGAATTAGACGAAATTCGATTGGGTTCGATTGAAGTCTACAATTTAACTTTTGGGAACTTTTATTTCGACAACTTGAGAAGCGGCAAAGAACGAATCCCGCGAGAGGGTACTTCAGAATATATTGGCTTGAATGGCACGTTCCCCGTATGTAGTCGGGGATTTGTTTGTGGATGATAGATCGGTTAGAAACCCATCAGAAGAATCTTTGGTACAGTGAAAAAGATTTATAAGAGAATGTATTTGAAGATTTAATGGATTTTGCTGATGCGGTTCCTTAGCCATTTAAATATGTTAATATCACGGAACTATCTAATGCAAGGTGATGGCGAGTATGTATCAAACAAATGAGATATTCGACAGGACAAGATATACCACGGGAGAAAAGCTGCCTCTGCTTCCGAGATTTGATTCAGTATGTACCAGATCGTTCAGTATCAGTTATAATTTTATTGCCTGTTAGTTTAGGAATAATAATAATGATACGGTGTGGTGCCACCAACAGACAATGAGCAGTCTGACCTCTGATTACATCCTGCTCGTAACAGATAATCGACCTTGATGGACTGCACGTGTTCCTTTTGATGCAATTAGGAATCTATCGAAACTTGATTAGTGGAATCAATTGGAAAGCTATAGTTTTCATTCATTATGCTAATGAGAGGTTGCATTGATGGAATTCTAAACAAGTGAAAGCACGAATTTACTATTAGTTTACCCCAAGTTGGTGTTTTAATTATGTTCATATTTCGCTCCCAAATGAACAACACAGATGATTTGCCTTCTTTACCTTGACCCCTCTAATAAACTATCAATTCTACAGTGTGCTACCGGTGTTGCATCAAAGAGCGTTCCCCACCGCATTCATCACGTACCGGAAATAACCCAGTAGTAAATGAAGTAGAGACCGAAAACTTGTTTTCTCGGGAGTAAATACGACACGTGAATGACACCTAATTTTGCACTTCCTTCTGCTTCTGATCGACGCAAAACGTGACAATCTACTTTCATCGAATATCTTCAATGTACATAGTGGGTAGTGGTCGGTATGGTGGGTTATTTTTCTTAACTAGCTTGGGTCACTGTGGAGGGAAGCAGAAACGAAATAAAAATCATCCATTACTATGCCATTCCGCTCGGAAGATTGATGAAGCACAAACTCCGGTGCAATTGAGTTGCGAAATAAAATGAATCGAATCAAGTTTGGTTCCTTTTGTCGCATCATGCTTGCTTTCTTCCTACGACTGGAATGCGGAATGAAGCAGCAGCGCTCTATGAGTCGAACGGAGAGGGACCCCAGTTGATGGAAATTCGATTGGGTTCGATCAATGGCCACAATTCGAATTTGTGTGGAAGTTTTCTTCTGAGAATTAGAGAAGGCATGGGAGGACAAAAACCGCGGGAGACCACTTGAAACGATTGACATCCATTGTTCATTGATCTGTGAAATTTGTTTGTGAGTGGTGGAACAGTTAGAGACTTACCGGATTATTATAATTTTTTTGTGCAGTGGGGAAGTTTCAAAAGAGGAAACATTTTAATTTCGCAATTTAGAACAGAAAGTCGAACTCGAATATGATAAGAATAATTGAATGTGAAAAAGAAAAAAAATAATCCCGGTTTAATACACTCAAAGAAGAGCAACAAATATACAATTCAAGAAGTAATATAAGACAGTCCAATATTTTCCTGTGAATGCAGTCCAATATTTTATAGCGAAAATCTGTGCTTGTCGACACTGCTTTACACATAAAATCAAAAAACTTGTTCGAATCTTCTTTCTTTACCCACTTACTACAGTTGGTTTAGGGATCAACATACCAACACACTGAGCGAGACTATCAATGGAAATCCCCTAATGCTGCCCAAAACGAATCGTTTGCATTCACTGCACGATCCGTATGGCACGTGCAAAACCAACAAAACACGTCCGTACCCATCAAGGTACTACTTCGTACCCGATTCGGGAGGGCAGTCAATTTTGTTTTTCCCCAGGAAACTGTGAACGAAAAAGAACTGCAACTGAAAAGATTACCTAATCTACCTTGAAATGCTTTCGGTTTCTTGCCTATTGAGTAAGGAAGTATCAATCATAGAAAATGGATTTTAGCATTGCGTTGGAATTCCTGTCGCTGCCGATTTTTTTACGCTGGTATCACCAGGTAGCTCAGTGCGGTAATATTAAACTTTTTGCTCACTTCGAAAGACGAAGCTTAGCTTTTCCTCACTGCATCACGTACACAGCCAATTTGATCGAATCAGAGATGGAGAAAGAGTACTTTATTCCGGCACATTTAACACGAGCTTGCAATTATCGTTCGTTTCAATTGGTTCCATTTGGAGTAGCTATCAGCATCATCATCATCATCATCATCATCGGCATCGTGATCATCACTCGTCCCTCCCGCTGATGACTCCCTCTGCGGTCAATTGAGAGCTCGGGTCGCTGTCTAGTCCACTGTCGCTGGTTTACCCGAATTCCGATAATGATAGTATTTTTCTACTTCATCCATAGTTTTATACCATTCCAGTCAGGATTAGTTGGACATTTCCGTTTTCACTGGAGCGAGACCGGGCGTGACCGACTGGTCTGTACGGAGATATCGAGAATACTCATTGATGGGTTCAGAACCCCCTCGGCGATGCTGTCGACTGGCGACCGGGTAATGGCCGTGCCTGCCACGCCATAAAAGCAGCAATTAGGGATAACGATACACTTATGTTCTCCTAAATCCACTCATTGAAATTGTTACAAACTCAATGCGAACGCAACAGTTTATTCAAAATAAAACTGAATTCTTCTCTCCCATCAGAGTCTTCAAACACCGAAAAATCAACTGCATCCAAACCATTGCCGTAATAGACCTCAACCACGAGCAAGACCACAGCAAGACTCGATCGAACGTTCGCCCGAAACCGTACAATTAACGTTCCAGAAAGTTGGCCCACATTTTCGGTCGACTCCAAACCGGACCGAACACACGACCAGGACCTGTTCGATTCGTTGCAATGTGCAATCATTGTCACGCACATGCCGATCTCAATACGGGCGGTGTGATGTCCGTGCAATCGACCTCATAGATGCCCACCGCAGCCGCCGGTCTAGTCTAATTGAGTGAGGCTACACAACGAGCCTTTGTAGGGTATGGATAACTACCTAACGTTAGCTAGCCGTCATCCGGACTGGTTCTTTTCATCCCGATGGTGCATGAAAACAGGGATGCTGGGGGAATTGTAGTAAAATTGTAATGAAGTCGTTTCCGAGTATTCTGAATTGATTCCTGTTCCGGTTTTCAGCTCATATCTGTTAAGAATATGCTGCACAGGTTTGGTAGCTGGCGGTCGTTCGGAATAATGACTAAGGGAATCACTCCCTCATTTCAACAAATTTCACCATCTTCGCAAGTAGATGTACCTTTATCTTTAATTATTCGGACATGTAGGGTCATTAACCTAGTTTCGCCCTGTTTGCTACCCATTTGAAACCGCCCGTCATCTTCGTTCGTTCGACGCATTGGATCAAATGGTAGGTCGATAATTTCGGCACTTGATTCGGGTTCACGTTGAGTCAAACATAAATGAAATGGTTGCAGATCACTTGTGTTATTATATTGGGTCCCCAGAACGAATCAAAGATGTTGATGTCAATTTATAGGCATTCCATCGATCGTAGGCTGAATAATTAATGAAAAAGTAATACAACCTCCCTGATAGGACCAAAATAGGTTCTTTACCTTAAGTGTTTTTTTAAAATTCATACAACGAAATCACAAAGTTTCGAGTCTTTTTCTGAGGAGATTTCAAGGAGGCTTCTTTTCCAACTTCTTTTCGAGCTCGATAGTTTTGATACGCAAGTGAATTCCTAATGTGGAATAAAATTAATAACTAAGTCATTTTCGACCGAATTCGATGCGTAAAGAATCGTTCTTCCAAAATGAAACAGTGACAATAGATTAAGACTTTGGTGAAAGATAAAATTCTACTTTGCCTTAAGCAAAACACCTATATTCAGTTACATCATGCAAGAAATGCTGTGCTGATAGTGTTTAAAAATTCATGGTCGGTATAGTTCATGTATAAATGCGCCAGTTGAAGAATAGGATTTGATGGATCTGAAAGCATTCCACAGTGCGTTCAGGCCCGAATAGACTGTCCCGGAGTCCGGCTTCTTTTCGGGGGCCCATATCTTTACTTGATGATAAAACTGGGTGGATGGAGTCGCGTAAGAAATATTTCCATCTTTCCCTAACCTACTGTGTCCGTCGTACCCAATATAAAACCAAATTCAAAAATTGTCCCTAAATTACGAACGACCCATGATTTTTTTTTTGTTTTTTTGCCAGTCAAGGGCTAAATAGTCAGCACATCATGTCAAGCTAGAAATATTTCTCGGTTTCCAGATTTAAATCGTTATTTTCTGGCGTCAAAAAATTATATCCATAAACATGCACTCGAGATAAAAAAATTGTTTTGCTTAAAATTCTAATGATTCGCGCATTTTTTTTTAAATTTTGATTATTGAGATTTTAACCTTAGGATCATTCGCCTCTTTTCGGGATAGAGGAATCTCTTTTGGAAAATTCTCTAACCATATGTGCGGGTTTGAGAATCGAACCCAGGTGAGCTGCGTACAAAGCAATCGATTTACCAACTACGCTACGCCCATCCCCCAATTCGCGAATTAGTCAATAGTAGTGTTTTCCAGAAACATTTGAAATCCTCTAAATAGTATTAGTACAATTTAACTGATTTTTTGCGGTTTGTAGGAATCGCAAGGTCCATCTTACCCACAGTGTCCATCTTAGGCTACCTTCTCTTACAGTGCACTGATAAAATAATTTTGTAAATAGAACGAAAAGGCTTATACAACGCACGTCGTTTTCTTCAACGAATATTTTACTACATTGTAAATAGTTGGTTTCGTTCATTTTACGAACCGCTGTATTCGGAAGTTGTTCGAGAAAATGATCTTGTTTCGCCTCGACAATTGGGTTGAAGCAAATGGCTTACTGTCAGATACACAATTTGGCTTCCGCAAAGGCAAAGGGACGAACGATTGCCTTGCGTTGCTTTCTACACAAATCCAAATGGCCTATGCTAACAAAGAGCAGATGGCATCAGTCTTCTTGTATATTAAGGGGGCTTTTGACTCAGTTTCTATCAACATTCTGTCAGAGAAGCTGCACCAGCATGGTCTTTCACCAATTTTAAATAATTTTTTGCTAAACCTGTTGTCTGAAAAGCACATGCACTTTTCGCATGGCGATTTAACAACATCGCGATTTAGCTACATGGGTCTTCCCCAGGGCTCAGGTCTAAGTCCTCTACTCTACAATTTTGACGTGAGTGGCATTGACGATTATCTTGCCAATTCATACACGCTAAGGCAACTTGCAGACGACGGGGTGGTCTCTGTTACAGGGCCCAATGCTGCCGACTTGCAAGCACCATTACAAGATACCTTGGACAATTTGTCTCCTTGGGCTCTTCAGCTGGGTATCGAGTTCTCCACGGAGAAAACTGAGTTGGTTGTCTTTTCTAGGAAGCGTGAGCCGGCGCAACTCCAGCTTCTATTAATGGGTGCAACGATCAACCAGGTTTTCACATTTAAATATCTCGGGGTCTGGTTCGACTCTAAAGGTACCTGGGGATGTCACATTAGGTATCTGAAACAGAAATGCCAACAAAGGATCAATTTTCTCCGAACAATAACTGGAACATGGTGGGGTGCTCACCCAGGAGACCTGATCAGGTTGTACCAAACAACGATATTGTCGGTGATGGAGTACGGGTGTTTCTGTTTCCGCTCCGCCGTGAACATACACTTCATCAAACTGGAGAGAATCCACTATCGTTGCTTGCGCATTGCCTTGGGTTGCATGCACTCGACCCATACGATGAGTCTCGAAGTGCTGGTGGGCGTTCTTCCGCTGAAAAATCGGTTTTGGGAACTCTCATATCGATTGCTCATCCGATGCGACATTCTGAACCCGTTGATGATTCAAAATTTCGAGAGGCTCGTCGAGCTAAATTCTCAAACCCGTTTTATGTCCTTGTACTTCGACTACATGGCACAGAACATCAATCCTTCTTCGTACAATCCCAACCGTGTCCGTTTCCTAGATACTTCTGATTCTACTGTATTCTTCGACACATCCATGAAGGAAGAGATTCGTGGAATCCCGGACCATATACGCCCGCAGGTGATCCCCAATATATTTTATAATAAATTCCGAGAAGTCGACTGCGACAAAATGTTTTACACTGACGGATCAAATCTCGATGGGTCCACTGGCTTCGGTATCTTCAACAATACTATCACCGCTTCATTCAAGCTCAATGATCCCGCTTCAGTTTACGTCGCAGAGTTAGCTGCAATTCAGTACACCCTTGGGATCATCGACACTCTGCCCACAGATCACTACTTCATCATTTCGGACAGCCTCAGCTCTATCAAGGCTCTTCGTGCGGTGAAGCCTAAAAAGCAATTCCCGTATTTTCTGGGGAAGATACGGGAATCCTTGTGTACGTTATCTGAAAATTCTTATCAGATTACCTTTGTTTGGGTCCCCTCTCATTGTTCTATCCTGGGCAATGAAAAGGCCGACTCATTAGCAAAGGTGGGCGCATTAAATGGTGACATATACGAAAGACCAATCTGCTTCAACGAATTTTTTAGTATTTGTCGTCAGAGGACTCTCAACAGTTGGCAACCGTCGTGGAGCAATGGTGAACTTGGACGATGGCTACATTCGATTATCCCAAAGGTATCAACGAAGCTCTGGTTCAGGGGGATGGATGTGGGTCGGGATTTTATTCGTGTAATGTCCCGACTTATGTCCAATCACTACACCATGTATGCGCATTTGCGGCGTATTGGGCTTGCGGAGAGTAGTCTGTGCGCTTGTGACGAGGGCTATCACGACATCGAACACGTTGTCTGGGTATGCGCCGGGTATTGTGACGCCAGGTCTCAGTTAAAAGAATCCCTTCGGGCCCGAGGTAGACCACCCAATGTACCAGTCCGAGATATGCTGGCAAATCGTGATTTCCCCTATATGTCCCTTATTTATATTTTCATAAAAACGATAAATATCCCAATTTAGCCCCTCTCTTTTATTTCTCGTTTTTAAAGTTTCCTCCTGCCTTGTGGAACCGATCAGCTCCAGAGTGCCACTATGTAACCGCCGTCGCCCTTACCACTACGCCTGCATAGAAGGAAACTGAAGCGAGAGCGACTCGGGGTCCGATGACTTTTGAAGGATTCCCCGCGGGTCCGAAGAATACCATCCGCCAATCCGGTACTCGACGACTTACTAGACTGAGGCGCAAATTTATTTCGCTGATCCCCCTCCCCCCCCCCCCCCCCTTCGAGCGAAAGTTGCAAGTTTTGCTGTTCTTTCCCTGTCTCTCCCCTGTCCTTGATACAACTGCTGCTACACTGATGCGGAAATAAGCCACCCCCTGAATATCTTGACCAAGCATAAGTTTTAGTTAAAAAATTCAAATTAGTATTCTGTATTCCTAGTTTTAAGATAGCTATAATTTTTACTCTTTATTGAAACTCTTGTCCTCCATTTTGTAAATAGAATTGAATCCCTAGTTTTAAAATTTCTGTGAAACTTCTCATAAATATTTGTTCCCCCTTTTGTGTACTAAACTATATTGTTAGTTTTAAGATAACCGTAAAATATTTCGTAAAATACTATTACTCCCTCTCTTGTATATCAAAGTGAATCCCTTGTTTTAAATTTTTTCATAAAAAAAATCTTTTGGCCCTCTCTTGTATATTGAATCTTATTTCTAGTCTTAAGATAGCTGTAAACTTTCAACAACAAAATATTTCAACATTGTAACCTCCTAGTTTTAAGATATCCAAAATGTAAAAAGATAAGCATTTGGCACCGCCAAGCTAACGCATTTGTGCCTATCAAATAAACGAAATGAATAAAAAAAAAAAATCTAGGCCACTTTGAAATCAATAACTGCTAAGCGGTGCGACTTTCGTCGACTTCAACAGATGATAAATGTAAGAAATTCTATTAACAACAGTAAATCAAAGCGAGGATGGCAGTAAATGCAGGTTGCTCGCTTTTCCTCTCTTGCTTTTCTGTAAATTGGTTTCGACATTTATGTCGTTTGCTTGCTATTCTCTAATGCACACCATGGCTCCTTGCTTACCTGTAAACTATGTAGTTTTGTCGAATTTTCCAATCGCTAATAATTACAAATCGCCTAACAATTTCAGACTTGGTGAAACAATTCACCAAGTCTGAAATTGTTAGCTACTAAATCGCTGTTCGATCTTTTATAGATAAAGGTTTAAGAGCAAACCAAATACTGACATGACTTAGACCATAGTCTTATTACGCGTCACCCAGTGAACAATGGAAAGTACAACGGGACCTAGTAATGTTTAGCTTCTAGAATTATTATGATGATGGCCCCACCTCATTCCCCCACAAAGGTGTTAGCTCAACGATTTATCCAGAAGGTAATTAATACAATTAAAAGTCATCTCGCAGACCTAAGGAATCCACATATTTTTCATAAAAAAAATTGTATGGTACCGAAAATCCCGGTACTGGCTTTTGTTCAGTACCGTTATTACGGTACCAAAAATGGGTCGGTGTTCCCGGGATTTTCGGTACCGGTATTACCGGTACCACAACCCTAAATTCCATAGATTGGTTCATAACATGCACGAAAAATTCGGATTTTTTTCGAAAGTTTTCTATACAAATCCAATTCGTAGCAGATTTACACCTCTAGCAGGTTGACGGGATTAACGGTATTGTAAACATCATCAAGCCACAATAGATTCAATAGAGTTATCCAGATATGAGGACCTTCACTCTCTTTACTTTCTATTTGCACCAAATTCTACTACTAGAGGTTCATTAGTTCTCATGTTGATAATCCACCAATCATTATGACTACTCAGGATTTGATTTAAATAATAAGCTCGCTTCAAGATGTTGATTACAATACGCCTCGATAGTGGAGTATTGAGAAGGGCGGGAGGGCTGATGTGAGCCTTTTTTCTGTTCTATACTTTTCCTCTCTTTACCAACTCACAACCAACAATCAACCAAGAAAGAAATAGATAATGGAGAAAGTATATGCTACGTGTGGTGATGGGCTATTCAAATATTAGTAGTGTTTGAAGTTTGTCTTATATTGCCATTCTTCCGCCTTCAGCTGGATCAGTCAAAAATGACGCTCATATGCACCAGATAACATGTTCCATTGCGACATGACCGGGAACTATAGTTGATACGATAGAACTCACTCCCTTCTAGCATCTGAACCGCACTCTGAAATTTAATATCAGACTCACGGTTCGCACGATCAATCAAGAACACACGCAAATATGTTACAAAATCACGTCAGCATACAAACGTTTGAGCCCCTCGCGATTATCCAAGCAACCTACGCCAACGATCTCGCAAATATGATAACACCCCGGTGGTGATAAGGTGAACGTCTCAGCACTCATAAACTTACAAACGCGATCTCAAGCGTCAACCTACAAGCGCTAGAGCGATCATGAATCGGACACGTCCGGAAGTCTCTACCGACAGTCTAGGTCCATGTCAATTAATGAAAAAAACCTGTTTTAATCCACCTAGCGGTGCATTTTTTTCTCATTTATCCAAACTATGATTAAATGGCTGGTTATGTTCAATATAACATTGTGGAAATGTCTATTATATTCTTATTACACTTGATGAGCATTGAGCATATATAAGTACACGACTGTCACGAACCTGATAAGCAACATGTCGATACTGACACACTTGAAACAAACAAAAATATAATATTTATATAGCTTAATCAGCGTGAGTTCAATGTTGTCTTCATGTTAACTTCATGGTAGAGAATGAAAGGGATATAATTAGTGGGAGGGGGAGGATGAGTCGGGAATCATCTAACTTATTTTAATATACGGGATGGATGAAGGGAATGCGGGAGGGTGGTTGGTCAAAGCGGGGGGGGGGGGGTGAGAGAAAGGGGCGGGGGTGAGAGGTAGGACGTGGAGGAGTAGATGGAGGGTTCCACACCGTACTTCATATTTAACCTTCCATTTGACACTAGTTTAGTGAAAATTGGTTCAGTCATCACCGAAGTCGCTTTAGATCTGAACTATGCCCGAACCCCGGGACTTCCGGAATTATCGATAGTGGACAATATATTCCAATAATCTTTGATTCGCCATCAGTGATCTAGGCCTGCGAATCGTAGTAATTTGATGTTCATTTCAAAAGATTTTAAACCTATGAGGTACTACGATTGTACCGGTTCATATGAGAAATTACTATGTGACCGCAATAACCAACCTGTAGCTCCGGAACCAAAAGTCCAAACCAAAAGATTAAAGTTTCAAATTATCAACGTTTAAATTGCGGAAGCCACCATCTTAAATAAGCGTTTATCGTAACGACCGCAGCACTATCAGCTACGGCTCGCATTTCGGATTGCGGTCCAAATCAAGATTTTCCGGAGGTCAAGCAACCTATCCACGTGCTTCAGCGTTTCAACGAGACGGAAAGCGCTCGAAATCCTGAATCAGCCTGTTTCCACCCTGTAGGTCATCAGGGATCCGGAAGAGGATCGTCTTTGTCTGAGTTGTTGTCATCGGAACCAGAAACAATAGAGGACGACGGCAGCGGCAGGTGCGCAACGGACCCATACACTTCACACCAGTGTACCAAAGCAGGGCATTAGAGACATTAGGGTCCTTGAGGTTAGAGTGCCAAATAAAACAAAGGTTAGGACCAAAAAGTGATTTTTTCCGTGGATTGTGCCGAACCTGGGAATAGGGAAGTGTTTCTGTGCGACTGAGCCGGCGGTAACGTAGGCAAGTTACAAAACGTATCACGTTTATCCGAAATATGAAACGTGTGTGCCAATGGGCTCTTTACCCTACGTACCGACAAATCTTTGAAAACATTTTGGCATGAGAATTCCAACCCAACGCAAACACAAGCATAATAATAACCCGACGCTGGCTCACAAGTAGTGCACATACGTTGCACTATGCGTTGTACTTGCATATCGTATGTACGCGACTCGAGCCAGTCGCATTTCTGAACACGTTTGTGTAGGTTTCGGGTAGAACATCATGAAGAGCGCACACAGCGGTGAGGCGTACTGGCACCCGAAAGGTTCGTACACGGTTTGGCAGTGTGCGGGTTAAAGCCATCACTGCCCAAAGTTCATAGCGTCTACCGCTTGTTGTAACGTCCTGACGTTATAGTCATGATGTTGCTCGTTTGGCAGGCGAGCGACGAATTATTCAGATACGCGGCACCTTTATTTATAACCTGTTGCATTCGATTGAGCTACTAAGGTGCCTATTGACTATTGACGGTTCTGCCTGAAAAAGCTGCACTTTCTCTTTTTTCGTGAACTTCTCAATTTTACCGATTTTCTACAGACTACTTTTATTGCACAGATATTAAATTATTTACCAGTATATAAATTATGCATTTCTGAATCGACAAGCGTATAATTGATTAAAATCCATCTGGTAACAGCAGAGTGCAAATCTTTAACAGGTTCGTTACATAGGAGATATTTTAGATTTTAGAATAACACCTAGCATCAGATAGAGGATTAACACATTTTTGATGTCCAACATTAATAGAGTTATATAAATAAAACCATTCTGTGCCCTTGCACAGTCGATCCACTCCATACAAAAGCAGGACAAAACCTCAAAAGTAATGTTTCAAAGGTTTTCTTCCATTTAATTCCACTATGTTTTAAATGGAAGAAAACCTTTGAAACATTACGTAGGGGAGACTGAGGACACTTGATCCCCGGGGAGACTTGATCCCATCATTGTAACTCAAAGGCGGATCAGAATACATTAATCGAATATACTAGAAAGTTACATAGTTTTATCTAAACATAATTTTCTTTAACACAAAAAAATAAATTGGACATGTGTTACCGATTTCTTACCGATTTAAAGAAAAAAATCTCAGAAGAACTGAAGAAGATTTATTTTCTAAATTTTCAAACTTTTATAGAATTACAGGAGAATGTCAATTATATGAATACGTTATTATTGAGCTGATTTTTTGTTCAACTATATTTGTACTAAAGTTGGCTGAAATAGATGCTATGGATGATTTGATCCCCTTCGCATTGTTTCATACACACCCCTGAAAATAACCAAATTCACACCAGTACAATTGAAGTCATTGTTACCATAAAATAACAAAAAAACTGTCAAAAATGAACGCTTCATCGTACAAAAACTTAACTGTAATTGTTTACTACAGTATACGTAGCAACCATACATCCCACATTTGACGTTCCTCAACCATAATAACGACAGCTTTCAAATAATTTCACAGAGAATTGGGGAATTCGTAAAAAAATCAGGCGAGAGATGCGTAATATGTAGCAACAAAAATAGTAATATCTAATCACAACAATTTAATAAATACCATAATACATATTGAATGGGGTTAGGTACCTATTTTTGCCCTATTAGGGAAGGTACCACATTATTTCATTATTAATTTTATTATTTCAGCTTCTTTGCTTTTGTTATTAGGAGCCATTTTTATTTCGATTATATAGGTTTTAGCCTTAAGGTCATTCGACTCTTATTAAAAGCCAATATAATAACAAAATTGTCTTGAGAATGGTGAAAATCTTCTGTTTGAGTGCAGCAAAAACTCTAATCGAGTAACCCAATTATCGCAACAACGTTTGAGCCAATTCGTTGAGCAAAGATGGCAGACGCTGCTCTAACCAAAAGCTTAAGATGGGTAGGATGATAATAGAAACAGGGTAAAAATAGGCTTATTACCCTACATGCTCTTTTAAACACATTTTCAAAAAATAATCAAGTGTCCCCAAATTAGGGATCGAGTCTCCACTAATCAAATTTTTTTCCATTTTTTTGTTGTTTTCCAAAAATGCTCATAGCTCATGTCCAGTATAATATTTCCATGTAATTTTTTTATGATTATCAGTCAACCCTAGAAACAATATAAAACTACAAAAAATACATTGTTTTTTTTTATCATTCCACGGAGTAGGATTGAAAAATAAAAAAGGGGATCAAGTCTCCTCAGTCTCCCCTACATTCCACTAAGACCTCCGTTCGCGTATATATTGCCTCAAAAGTAGGTTAGAAAGTCTGAAAATATCACCTAAGGATAATTTTGGTGCGCTAAACTCGATTTTGATTTAATTAGGACGCTAAAATGAAAATTAGACAGCCTAGGGTGGCTCTAAAAGTTTTTTTTTAATTTTTGCAAAAGTGAATTTTATTAACTTCTCAAAACAGATACTTCGTAAGTGAGCAGAACAAAAACATTTTGATTTCCTAGGGTAGTCCTTAGTAACCAGTTAGCTAGGGTGGTTCCAATTTATCGAAATCTGGTGAATAAAAATGATGTAATTTTATACATTTGTTTGTAGATCTTCAGTCCAATCTGAATACCATCGTGGAATCATCGCTTCATAGCTCTTTAAGAGATAACCCTCATGTACTAATTTATGAATGTATGCGTTTGGAATAGTTATAAAAGATAGCATGTCTTAAGGTGTTTGATAGAATGCCTTAAATTTTTGTTTTATTGGTTTATTTATTTATAGTTATCGCCAAAGCTATTAAAAGATGACAGGTATATTTGATTTTGATGAAGATCTCAAATCATGCTCTACTATGCTCTATTCACAGTTGCTCATACGATGCTTTACTGCAACTAAGCCGCTCAATACTTTTCAATTGATTTTCAATTCCAATGATGATATGACTTGGTTTTTCGTACGAAAACATGCTCAGCATACTTTGCACTGTATGTGTATGCTTTGAAATAGAGGCATGAGCGTTTTTGCATGAAACACGGACTGATCAATTTGGAAGTGAATTATTGAGGGAGATTTTGAATTTGATTGTTGATTGTGATAGATTCAATAGGGAGTTTGCAATTGAAAATAAATGTTGCATTACTGGCCAATAACTAAAAATCGGGTAAAAAAGAACGCTTCCCACACTTACGTGTTTACCTTACATCAGGCCCGTAGCCAGGATTTTGTTTCGGGAGGGGCTTGAAAATTATTGCATAAATGTATAAATTCTGATGACTTGAGATAGTTACAGTAAACTGAATGTAATTATGAAATGTTCTTAGTGAAAACAATTCCATAACTAAGACAATAGATACTAAAAAACCCTAAAAATATGTTATCTGTTACAAGAAAAGCTATAGTGCATCGACGAATTAAATTTGATTATTATTAGTTTATAAGTTAGAAATTTCTCTCAACATTCTTCAAGAGATCAAAGTATTTAGGGCTGATTGAAAATGCTACGCATTCTAGACTACTCGTTTACAAGGTGTAGAAGACGCTAAATTGGAATGAGTACAAAAATATCCAAAAACCCGCCTAACAAAACTTTACACGCATTTGCTAAACAGGAGAACGAAACCAACGTCAAGGTTGTCTCCATGGATAGGAATATATCAGTGTGAAATCCAAGTTTATCGTTGCCAAGAATGTCCGAACAAAGTGAACTTCAACTCCTATTTTAATGATCATTACTATTACTAGTTCTGTGACTTCATCCGAAATATGCGTTAACTCAACTTTATGAAATTTTCTGTTTAAATGGTCATGTCGTAATTATAACAATCCTGAGAAAAACACATGTTTTTTTCATTTGACTCTCGTGGGGGAATGGGTTAAACACTATCTTCGACAATATTATCAGGTAACTGAGAATAACTATCTATTTATTTATTTAAGTAGATTCTTTTTAGAAACTTTTATATCATTGGACTTACGAATTAAAAATATCGTAGACTGATTTTCCTAGATCCCTGAAACTATAGTAAAAGTCAAAATGTAAAGTGAGTGCAAAAAACTACTGATTCCACTACAATGCAAGAATAAGATCATTAGCTCATTGACGTTCAGAATTTTGCAAAACCGTTGGAACTTGAGAAGATTACCTAGATTAAGTAAATATTATATTTGAACATTTGAAGGTATTATTTCGGATTTCATGGGTTTTTGGACAATGTAAAATATATATTTCAATGATTTAATCTACTAATGAAAACTACCCATAATTTAATCTACTGCTCAGAACTTGTTCACTAATCAAAAGAAAATTAGTTTTTTTTACGCGGTTTTTTTTTGCGCGGTATTTTTTTACGCGGTTTTTTTACGCAGATTTTGAAATTTACGCGGTTTTCATTTACGCGGATTTTGAAATTTACGCGGTTTTCATTTACGCGGTTTTCATTTACGCGTAAAAAAACCTGAGTGTATATCATTGACACCACCAAAATAACTAGAAACTATAAACACAGCTGAGCTTAATAATTTCAGAATCACTTGCTTTCGACACATGGAAGAGAACACATCGCACTTACATCTAATTTGCAAAAGAGGCTTTCTTTTAGAGTTGTATGTTTTCAAATCACAGCAAATTATCCGTTTCCTGTGAAACTTTTGCAAAATTTTATGTCAATTCGTCAATTTTGCCTTTATGTTTGCGAATATCTGATTTCTTCCTTGCTTCTCGCTCCCAATAATTACCCGTCCAGGAGAAAATAGCTGACTAATAACCCGAGCATACTATTTTCTGGTATCATACCAAAACCTGGTATTAGTTGATTATTAATACCTCATTCAGGTAATAGGTAGGTATTGCAGAAACATTTTTCAATACCTGCTTAATACCTCAATAAGGTATAATACTTTATTTTCGTATTTTCATGTACTCCAGTAATTTTTACAAATACCAAATCAATACCTTATTGAATACCTCCATACAGTGAATTTTGTTATTGGAAAGTTGAAAAGGTTTTGTTTTAATTCAGGTATTATAATAACTCGTTTCATTATCAACTAATTATTCGTAGTACATGTCTCAGTTATTATTTCAGGTATTTTACCTCATATGCAAGGCTTCTTAATGCCTTATTGAGGTGTTCAAATATTGGGTACAATATGCCTAAATTTGCTATTCTGAAGTTATTTTCTTCTGCTCGGGTATCCTTCCGAATGGATTCCATTTCTCCCAAATGTGACATTAATCTGCGAGTAAGCGGTATCCGATCTTGTAGCGGAACATTGATGTTCTCATCGTCCATATATAGAAGGATCTTAATTATAGCATTGTCACACTCAACCATGTGTTTTAAGTTGTTCGAAATGAATGGCTTCATCTGGGCTAATTTGTTGAGCGCTAAATGCCTGACATGGTAGAACTCGCTTCCGAAAGTCCAACCTCCATTTACACCTTCAGGAAATGTTCCACATTATGAATACTCAGTCCTAAGCGAATCATCAATAATTTTATAATCACCGTATTTGGCTGGAGCACCACTTCTTGCTTCTCGACAGATTACTACAGCAACAATTATAGTAACAGTTTCTTTTATTCTTTAGGCAAGACACACAATATAAAAGTTACTATTTTTGTCGTTCGCGTCGCACTGGCTCGAGCAAAAGCATAAAGTGACTGAATTTCGTGACCATTGCCTTTGGTGGTTAGAAATAGCCTTTCTTCAACTTTTTCTCAAAGATTTGTTCAAACCAACTCAAAGATTTGAGCAACAAATTTTGTTAAAAGTCGCCGGTTTTTTAAATTCATTTTTAAAAAAATTCGGGAGGGGCTTTAGCCCCCTAGCCCCCCTCTGGCTACGTGCCTGCCTTACATTCCTGATTCCTGAGAAGGCTTACTTATATTTGTATTGAGGAAATCGCCCCAAACCCTGAATTTACAAGCAGCGTTCAGAAAAAGAAATCCACTGGTGAATAATAATGCAAAACTTCATGAAACCAAAATATACCATGCGTCTCCATGAAAAAAAACTAATTTTACAATTTATTTATGTACGTCAAATTAAAATAAAAAAAACGAACTACTGCTCATTTTCTAAGTTTCACATATAGAAACCGAAACCGGACAGACTAAATGGGACACAAAGTTTCCAGTGCTTAATCTAGGCCCAATCAGTTCAGCTAAATCTCTGGTTGAAATGTTGAGCCTCATGGAAGTTTCTGGAAGCTCTAGAATTTTCTCGCTTGATCTCTATCTTTTAAAACAAAGTTTGTTTGTTTCGGTTTTGTGTCGGCGCTTGCCCGTACTGCTTGGTGGCCTCTCAGGAGAATTTTTTACAAGGAAGCCTATCTACCTATAGGTTTTAGGAGCAGTAACAGATGTCCCGATAAGGTGATCGTCAGGAGTCGCATTTTTCCTTTCATGTTAACTTTTCCCACAATAAAAGCGCACTTTTCACAAGCATTCCATCCCAATAAATCTCTGCGCACTTGCCACACCATGTCTTATTGCTACAACGGTCCATTTGCACGGCACAAATGTGAGTTTGAAAGGGACATAATAATATATTCTGTTCCGTGCGATTGTCATTCAAAAACTTAGCTCACTGAAGCAAAGGGTCCTTGAAACAGTCAACCAAGATCTCCAGTAGGGCCACGCATGCCAAACTCGACCCAGTGACCACACCATCTATCTAAACTTTATGGACGGGCCATCCATCTTTAAAAATACTAAGGCAGCGACAGAAATTACAGGAGATAAGAAATTGAAAATCGAGTCATGGGATAGTATAACAAAAGTGTGATAGATTTTCAGGATGTATGAATGCTAACGATTGGTTCAACACATGAACGTGTAAAAACCTTTAATGGCAACAGATCATGCAAGCATCTTTGTTTAACTCGCTTGTGGTACATGAAGAATGGATATCTTCTGAGACATATATTTAGGGACATTTAATATAAATCACTTGCTGGTTAAATTGTCTCTCAGACATTAAACTTCACATTCTCCGTAGCATATTACACATTCATTACACCTGCGCAGGCCTTCGCCAAAGGCGCCATCCTTAGAAGAGTACTGAAATCATGATCTGCTTCCGTTATGATAAGTGTGCCATTACCTCGTGAACATTACATAATAGGGGTCTTGGAGATCCGGCGAAGTCCGGCACTAAGAAGTGCCTTAAACATTGACTTTAAATTTCTTGTTAACCGAAAAGGAATAATGAACCCTACTGATTAAGCCTATAGCTCTTTACCACACTGAGTTAGGAACAACAGCATATCCTTGAGTTTTAGTTCCCCCATCTATGTATGGAGAAATCCGGATACGTAATTGCATTATTACAGGCAGTTGCATATCAAATGATATGAATTTCCGTTATGTGATTCACAAAGATCACACGAATAATACACAGCACGCTGAATAGTAGCCATGTGTTAATTGCGCTTGCAATGTCCAGTCAGTGCCCTGACTAGAATACTGCAATTGTGTTTGGATAAATCCTACAAATTCTTTGACATTTTCTGACTCACATTCAGTAGATAAGTTTTTGCTTGAACGCAAGTTTGCAAGCTACGCCAATGGTTGGCATGTTCGGCTACAATCCAAGAGTGAATTTTGTGCTTTATCTAACTCATTGACAGAGGTAGACCAACAAAGTCAGTAGTAGCATTCGCTCTAGCCAATCCGTCTGCCCATTTATTTCCAACAATACCGGAATAACCGGGTACTAATAGAAGGTAGATAGCATTTGAAATTCTAAGTTCTTCGATTTAAGTTCGACATGCGATTACTAAGTTCGATCTCAAATCTTTCGAACTAAGTGCTTTCAGAGCAGCCTGACGTCAGAGCAAAAATAGATTATTTTACCGCAAATTCCCGATTGAAATGCCGATTGTACGCCACACAGAATCGTGAAGATTTCTGTTTGAAATACGGCACAGTATCTACCAAGTACAGACAGGTGCCATTCATCGCGATAAGAAATTTTCATATTAAAAGTGTTAAAAGGAAAACTACATGTTGGTGTAAAGTCATTGGAAACAAGTATACACTCACGCCTAGTAATTTATTTAGGGCCAAAGCCTTGTGTGACCAGTTGCACGTTCAAGCCGATATTTGCAGGGACTTAGACGGCAACCTTCTTACGAACGAGTGTGAGGTGATTTAGAGGTGGAAGCATTACTATGACGAGCACTTCAACGGTGAAGCAGCAGAGGACGAAGGCGGTGTGGCAACGGATCTTAGAGCACGCGCAGAAGACGATAGGCTCCCGGCCCCTGATCTCCAAGAAGTCAAGGAGGAGATCGGTCGGCTGAAAAACAACAATGCTGCCGATGTAGATCAACTACCCAGCGAGCTATTAAAATACGGTGGTGAAACGCTGGCTAGAGCGCTGCACTGGGTAATCGCCAAATTTTGGGAGGAGGAGATTCTTCCGGAGGATTGGATGGAGGGTTTCGTTTGACCAATCTACAAAAAGGGTGACAAATTGGATTGCTGCAACTACCGCGCTATCGCACTACTTAGTGCCGCCTACAAGGTCCTCTCCCAAATTCTTTGCCGCCGATTGTCACCATTGACAAGGTAGTTCGTGGAGCACTACCAAGCGGGATTCATGGGTTCCCACGCCACCACGGACCAATACATCGATTTCAAATCGGTGTATGACACAGTCGATCGAGATCAGCTATGGCAGATAATGCCCGAGTACGGTTTTCCGGATAAGCTAACACGATTAGTCAAAGCGTCGATGGATCGGGTGATGTGCGTTGCTCGAGTATGAGGGACACTCTCGAGTCCCTTTGAATCTTGAAGAAGGTTACGGAAAGGTGATGGTCTATCGTGCCTGCTGTTAAATGTTGCGTTAGAAGGTGTAATAAGGAGAGCGGGGATAGACACGAGTGGCACGATCTTCAGGAAGTCCGTCCAGTTTCTTGGCTTCACCGACGACATTGACATAATCGCACGGAACTTTGAGGCGATGTCGGAAACGTACATCAGACTGAAGGCTGAAGCCAGCAGGATTGGACTGGCCATCAACGTTTCGAAGACAAAATACATGAGAAGAAGAGGTTCTAGAGACGACAATGTGGACCTCCCATCCCAAGTTCGGATTTACGGTGACGAAATCGAGATGGTCGACGAATTCGTGTATTTGGGCTCACTGGTAACCGCCGATAATGATACCAGTAGAGAAATTCAGAGACGGATCTTGGCGGGAAATCGTGCCTACTTTGGACTCCGGAGGACGCTCCGATCGAACAAAATTCGCTGCCACACGAAGTTGATTATCTACAAGACGTTGATTAGACCGGTGGTCCTCTACGGCCACGAGACCTGGACTATGCTCGTGGAGGACCAACGCGCCCCTGGAGTTTTCGAACGAAATGTGTTGCGTACCATCTATGGTGGCGTGCAGATGGAAGACAGAACGTGGCGCAGGCGAATGAACCATCAGTTGCATCAGCTGCTGGAAGAACCATCCATCGCGCATACCGCAAAAACAGGACGTTTGCGGTAGGCTGGAGACGTCGTAAGAATGTCAGACGACCCGGTGAAGATGGTTCTTGAAGGCTACCCTACAGGAACAAGAAGACGGGGCGCACAGCGAGCACGGTGGATCGACCAGAAAGAGGACGACCTTCGAAGACTGTGAGGCTGGCGACAAGCAACAATGGACCGAGTGGAGTGGAGACGACTTCTGCATACAGCAAGAGACAATAAGGCTCTAGCCTGAACGGTAAGATAAGTATTTCCCCAACGTACTTAATTTGAACTGCGATAAAAATTTCAGAGTCAAAGAACTGCAACGTACGAGCTCCAATTCGAATCCTTCGTTGTGTGAAAAGAACGATTAATGTTTTACTTGGATTAAATGATAGTTCAACATGAAGAATCCCGACTCAACAACACAAAAGCCTTGCTGCATCAAATCAAAAAGAGTGTTAATGCAAATATCGGTGACCGTTATATAAAACCATATGTGGGAAACCCAAGCTCATTCACTTTCCTCAGTAAGCATCGTCAACAAGGTTCCATAGAAGTGGTGACAGCACACCACTTTGAGGACATCTGCAGACACTCAGTTTCCTTATCCCTACTTGTCTTAATGATGAGCACAGATAACGGTTGCTAAGTATTACGTATATCCAGTTCGCGATATTTGAAGGCAGGATCTTGTGCTGCTTACGAAGTGGATTCAAAAGACACGTTGTCAAAAGTATATTCAATATCAAGAAAACTGCTAAGCTTGATTGATTTTGCGAGAAAGCTTTTTCAATGTTGTATATAACGTTATGTAACAGAATGGCAGTACGCACATACATACAAAAAACAACACAGTTATTTTCCGATCTAGAGTTGAGTTATACATCTGTTGATGTACGGTTTTTAATATGTTTTAATCAAGTAGGCTGAATAAATACTTCAAATCTATCTTTTTACAAGTGGAATAAACGTTATATAATTGATTGTATACATCCGAAGTTCAGTTAGAACTGAAAAGAACAACTGTTAAAATGCTTACAAAGTGCACAATGGAAAATCACCAACCCAATTAAAAGATACTACTATCATCATGAAATATCCAACACGACCAATTTGCATTTTCCCACATTGTATCAGAATTTTGAGAGCTTTGATCCATTGTCTAAAGTTGTTAAAGGAAAAGCAAAGAAAAATATAACTACTAAGATAAAAGCAATTGGTTTTGCCTCGGTGATCCGGTTGTTAAAAGTAGCAATACAAAGATGAAAAGGATAAGCGCCGATCGGAATCAGTATTCGATTCATATTTTCCATTTCAATGAAAACGTTGCAATTCTCGTTTTAGTGCAAAATCCGGAAAAAATAGCGATTGCATTCAACCTATAGCCTGCTCGCTTTGTATGTATTTGTAGAATAGATCAAAGAGTTCAATGGTCGTGCGCTCGGATATAGAACAGTAATGGCCAAGACTGACCTAACTCTCCGACCGTTTGACGAATGCCCGCCGGTGATTAGTGACCGGAACGATAAGGGTAGTCATGGTCACTACCCGATGCCAGTTCTTTTTGCCGCTTTAGTCTCAAACAGCGCAAGAACCATTACGTCCGTTGGTCTATTATAAGAACAAATTCATTTACGTCGAGCCAACGTGCGACCCCGTTATTGACGTGAGCGTGTGGGTCCGCGCCCCATAACCACTCACCAGCAGGCTCTTCCGGCTGCCAGTCCTTCCATAACGGAAGGACGCACGTAGCCGTATATGAATGATATATATCACGCGTTAGAGCTGTTGTGACAATATCAGTACCCATACAGCAGCCGGCCTCCGGCAGCAAGACGGATCGTTTTGGGAGGGAAAATAGAACGGAGAATATGTATAAATAATGAGAAAACGAATCGATAACAGCCGTCGTCTGCAGCACTACGCTGAGGCCCTGGCTCCGGATTCGGGTCCCTTAGGAGGAGGTTGAGATTGTTCCGAGAAGTTGTTCGGTGCTTCTGACTTGTGTGTCTGTGTGTGTGTACGAGTGGTGTTGATTTATGACCGAAGGTGAAGGAGCATCGCAGCATGGCTGGTGGAACGTGGCACCAAGGGCTTGGGGTTTACTTTCATTCCGTAAGTGATTCTGCATAGCTGGTATGTTTGGTCGGATGTTTGTGTATGTGTGCGGTGATTGATCAGGATCAAATGTAACACTTATTAGAGCGTTTATCGGTAATTAAATGTGCGTTGTGAGTTGTTAGGTAAAGAATAGTGGAGACTGGTTGATTAACTTCTAGTGAGGTCTAAACATTGTCAAGCAATTAGTTGATTCACTTAATATCTTTTCATTTTGAAAATTGAAAAGGGGAATAAACATATGTAGTGAAAATCATGAGTTAGACAAGATTACGTTTGTTGAAGGTTCTATTTTAATAAATGTAAGAACTAATGTGTTCCAGATTTCTGTCTCTTAATGATTGTAATAAACTGGTATATACTTATTCAGCAACATTTCGTAGAAACTAATTTCATTTTCACAATTTACCACTGCGTTGAACTTAATGGCCAATCCCATTAGGCACTATATTACTGCGTTTCCATCGTTCTACTAATACCGTCAAAATAAATGGCCTACGGTGCCGGATATATTTTTTCACCCGGACTGTATTAGCCTGTGATTAGCTCAAAGCAAAACAGAAGGAAATCCTCGCAGCAATGGTGATAGCATTAATTCACCATCTAACCCCCAATGGAGTTTAGCTCTCGGGAGCAGTATTTTTCATGTCCTACCGATAAATTGGCCACCTGACCCCAACTGCGAATATTATAGAGCTTCACTGAAGGACTTCAGCTGCTGCCATCGCTACCAATGTGTGGGTACTCCCACGCTCTGTTGGACTCCTGCATCCATAAATTAGGATGTGATAAATTGTTATTGCCATTGAATAGCTACAATCCGTCCCATGTTCGAAGAGCGTGATAAAACACTGTAGGAAATTATGAAACCAAACGCGACTAGTAAATCCGTATCATTTTCGCCTATTTTGGTAGTGTCTGTCATCTCAAGCATGTTTCAAAACAGTCCCACTAATGATCCAACTTAACCTATTCACAATTCAACGCTCGACAACCGTGCGCATAGCAGAAAAAATAAGAACCAAGCACTTAGCTCCTGTCGCGATAATGATCGGGTAACAACCACTTGGCCTTTTTGTCGTCCTCCACGACCAAATCGAGCACATTCATTTGCAGCTCCTTAGTTCATCGTCACGCAAGAGCCCCACCCACCCTACATACCCTCGCCAGCCAACGCCAACGGAACGGGAAACACGTGGGTGGTGATAGCTTTTGTAGGACGAAAGGATAACCTTTAGATTAATGCCCACTCTCCCGAGCGATAATGATGAACCACTTGAAGCTGGGATTTTTCTTTAACGCCCCATCACTGCTGGTTCCCGGGGGCGAAGGATGAATGTGTTCTGAAGCACTTGAGTCCGGAGGTGGTGGTTAAGAGATGCTCCATGTTTGCACACTACTGCTCGGCTTTACCAGGATTGCTTACAGCTCACTGAATTATAGGCTGGTTTTTCTATTGCTGATTGTATCATGTGCATAATTTGGTTGGTGTTTCTCAGTGTGGTATTTCCATTGAATTGGACCTGCTTAGACACACACAGATAAAAAATATCATGTAAAATTTTGCTACTGCACATGAAGGGAACGCGACCAATAGTGTAAAATTTTGCATGTGGTTTAGCATGACTGAGCTAAAGCGACACATAACAACGTGGCTGCAAAGTGGCATACATAAGTTTCGCTTGAGCGTGAACGATCCAAGCGCATTTAGCTGCGTCTTGTGCATGTTTTTCTCTCTGCTCAACACTGTTTCGTATAAAATCATGTAAAAATGAAATATTTTGGCTTAACGTTGAAGGAATCGCGCGCAAGTCACGAGCAGAATAATGTAAATTTCCATGGGAATATACAGATTTGCATGATTTCAGGATTCATTTTATGTGTATGATATATAGCTTAAATTTATTCGCAAAACGTAGTTTTTCTGCGATATTATGAAATACGTTTAAGTTAATTTACATATTTTTTGCTGTGCACTGCTTTACGCCAGTTCCAAGTGAAAATGCAGTATACCGAAGTAATATTTTTCGTCGTTCCGTTTCCGAAGTGGAAACATTTCTGTAAAATAGGCATATCATGTGTACACAGTAATGAGTTCAAGGTGGATCTCATTATTTTTAAATTTGTTTATTTAATATGTCTCACTGTGGATGCTTTACAGCACAGTGAATGAATAAAAAAAATCTTTTGTTAGTCTGCAGAATCCTACACAAATAATTTTCTAGTTGCTGGTGTATTGTTGCTGAAGTGTTTGTTCGTCTTGTGAACTACGGTTGCGAACCTGTCTTTCGTACTGTCTGTAATTTTGTTAAAAGTGCGAAATGCTGGTACCAGATAAAGTCGTTTTATTAACTGAACATTCGATGTTGGTTAGGCAGTTGATTATAATTTAGTTGAATATCAGCGAGGTGCAAAATAATTAAGTTCTCTACGAGAAAATACGCATAAGTACACGGCTGACTTTACAAAAATGCGTATTTCACCTACAGTACGCGAGGTGAATTAGATAGTAATGTCCCATATTCGACTGCATCATACGCGTAATAGTTTGACCGAAGCAGAAACGTTGAATAACATCCCAATAAACAATAGGAGCTGAACTATAAAACTTCTTGACTGATTAAAATCAGATTAAAGGCTATGTAAACCGAATAAAACTTTAGCTGAACTATTTAAACATTGACGATTTATTTAGTCTATTTAAACTCCAGTATTCGCCAGTTCAAACTGGGGTAAACTATATTACTAACAAATGTAGCAGAGGCAATATTAAAACTAACAAATGTAGCAGAGGCAATATTAATCATAATTAGACTGAATCACTAGTTGAATAAATTATGCTGTTGCCAATACTATAACCTTTAATCATTATGCTGCACTACATGTCTTTAAAAGGTTGTTCTTGCATATACATTTGCCTTTATACTCCGTTTGACTTTTAGCTGAATTATGTGCTTAATAAATCCTACTCCAAAAATTGACCCTATTAGCAAACCATGACGAATGGTAACTGACCTGGGTTCGAGTCCCAATACACGCAGATTATATTTTTACTTTTAAGTGAAGGACTTCTCAAATTAACCCTTTTCTTATTACTTTAACGATTTGCTCTGGTAACATTTACACTATCCTTCATAAGTTTGCAATCGCTTCAATTAATATTGCAACGCCCATGTTGAATATTGCAACACCTCGAAAAGTTTAGGAGCACATAGGAAAGGGTAAATTCATGGGGCTGTATCTCGAAATCCTGATTATCTACATAATTGCTTTCTTTAGGAAAGTTGTTCTTTCAAGGGGATCCGGCAGGTGAACATTTTGGTTAGTAATTATCTCACTGCATGACGCTAGTGTACAAATGAAGATGTGCACTTCAACTTGTTTCATTTCATTTCCCGGATGGTTCGTGTTTTCTGAAATTCCATTCAAATGATCATCACCATGCACATGACAATCGTTTTAATTACGTAGCGCTAGTATACATACACTACCCGTCTAAAGTTTGGAATCGTTTTAATAAGTATTGTATAACCCATATCAAATGTTGTACACCTCGGAAATTTTAACATCACCTAAAATTAAATTGGTGTGCTCATTACAGTTTCCAACCTTATCTCTCTTATCCAAACACAAAAATGACACAATCTCGAATAACTTTGGGTAAATATTCGTGGCCCCTATACTGTGTGGGTCTATATATTCCCCCCGAATCCGTAAGTCCCTTTACTTTGAAATGTGTGTTCCCAGAGCAATATGTGTCAAACTAATGGGCCTAGTGTATGTAAGAGCGAGGTAATAAACCATCAGTGTTAACAGCGGAATGTTACCTCTTGTAGTTATAATCGCTTTTAGCCTATCCCAAAGACGATTTTTTAAATAGATTGCTTGTGGTACTAAAAACTGGATTCTAACCGCACTGCGCACTTACCATTCTTCTTTTAAATTCTTCTCATAGACTGGTTAGTTCCATCTCCATTACTTGAAAAACATGTGTTTTGACAGCTCATTTTGAGATCACTCGCACTTTGAAAGTGCGGAGTTCAGGTTGGTGGGAAGTGGCGCAATAAAGACACACTGAGCGAAAAATACAATCGGCTCTGGCCTATCCCATGCAGGGCCGGCGGAATACGTGGGTAGAATAAGTAGTAATACCCACTCGAAAATTACCGAGGGGGGAATTACCCCCTCGGAAGTTTGAAACAAACCGCAACCTGAAATTAACCACGCAGAGTTTCGCGCACAAAATGCATGCGTCTGAAATTCTCGGTGTACAAAAATTTCATATTAAACTTGCAGTTTTTGGACAAACAGAAAATCACTGTCCGGACATCCTGAACCGGATCGCCAACTGGTCTCCTTGGATCCGCTGGGAACTCTTGGGATCAGATTTCCAGGTAGCTGTTAGCATGTCAGCTAAAAGAGAAGAGATAACTAAATTCGGATATCTATCGGGGGTTTAAAAATATGTGTATGAGAGACATACAGGATCGGATCACTGGCGCTAGAACACTAGGCGCACGACCAGACAACATTAAAGTTCCTATAACCGTCACCACAAGCGTAGAGACCGTTCTCCCCGACCCCAATACTCCGAAGATGCGCATTCAACGTACCATGATTGGACATAAACCGATATATCACCCAAAGGAATTCACGACCTTCATCCATCCCCTTTAACCCTCCGGAAGTCGCGCTTATGGCCCACTGAACGAGCAGCCACTGGTATTCTAAGACGATTTCGTTAGATTTTCAGAACAGCGTGCACTCAGTGAACTACCGCGACTCCCGGAAGGTTAACCAAGGTTTGCTGAAACCATTCGGATTCCAAAACTTTCATTGCCCCACGAAATTTGATAAATTTTCAAGTGTCCTCTAACAAGATACACTGAAAACTTCGTTGAAGCTACGCGATCTTTCATAAATATCTCCTTCTAATGCCTAAGTGTCCGCTTTCTCATTATCCGCAATGAAGCAATGTGAAAGAACTCAAACTTATATTTGTATCTGGTAATCTGGTACGATTTTTCGTTTCGTCTGAATCGGATATAGTGGACGCGTAACTCTTTGAATCAATGGGGATACTAAATGTAGCGAGTTGGCGTTCGTGTCATTTCCATCGTAGTCACGATGGTCATATTGAAATTGTCGCGAATATCATATATTAAGATAGATAGGTTATCATCGTGAAGACAAACCAATGGCATACCGTGGAAGTTAAAGTCACCTAGAACCAGGTGAGGTGCGATGAGTATGGAAACAATATCAATAAGTCTTTGCGCCTCTGATTCGGATTTAACAAGTGACAACTTCAATACCTGGTACCGAACAAAGGCTCATCCGATTGAAATAATAGTACATTTGATCCCTAAAAATAGCGTTTTTGCGGCTATGACAAATAATGTTAAAATTGTGGAAGATCTACGTTGAAAACTAACCAGGTTTTCTATAATGCATTGTGTAAAACTTCCACTTTCAGGCGTTTACGAGGAAGCTCAGGAGAGGAAATGATTCTCCTCTTTCGAATATTTATAGGCATATTACAAGATGTTCCCTCAATGGGATTGTCAGAATCTCGCTCTTTAGTGAGCGTAGAAATTAGTAGTGGCTGGTGCACCGCGATGGCGTAGCTCTCTTTAGCATTTGTTCTCGAAGTGGACTTCAAAAGAGTTCTTCAATGTATCCCCGTCTAACTTTTATGTGGAATATATCGACAGTTCATGCGGAGTCTCGCCACAGAAAAAAAAACGTTTCGCAATTCTCTCCGAATTTTCGGCTCTATGCCTTGTTTCTACAAAGGGTAGCTATAAAAATCTATTATTTGCAACATCGGTAGTTCATGCACACAAACTCGAACAGCTAGACGAGCCCCGTTCAAAAGAACAAAGTTTGAAAGAACAAATCCGGCGAAAGGCTCGAAATGAGGCCAATGGGAAGTAGTTGTTTTCTTATACTCCTCGATTGTTGCTTAACGCAATGGCTTGCATCCCGATCAGAATGAAATAACAAGATTATAACAGAACACAATTTTTGTAACGTATTGTGTTAAAAATTAGGTCTCGTTATTAGTTAAAATAGCAGAAATTTATAACAAATAACAATGCGAGATATAGTTTTGAAACGCTTCTGTTATGTGTTTCTGATCGGAATACCAGAATTTTCATTGACTGAGCGAAGGGTTCTGGAAGGAGCTAATACCATATTTCACAATTAAGGCCCCTCCCGGAGACTACACCATTAATCTCTACTTCCCGGGTGGGTACGTAAACAAATACTTATTGGTACACGCCCGAGTGTTAGATCACGCGATATATGATTGATGTTAAATGGCTTATCTTTGGTCCGGAAGTAGACCGTTCAAGGGCAGGTTGTGTTAAATGGATATGGTTTGTATTGATAAGGAGACATAACGGCATTATTTTTGTAATCGGAGAAATATTCGAATCGTTCTCTGTCGGTCGTCGGAGATACCTCCCCATTAGTTAATATTATCATGCTGGCTTCAATATCCACCAAAGAAGGTTCTATCGCAGGGAATGCAACAAAATTGAAAAGAATGGAGTGGTTGGTACTTAGCTGTACAAATGTTCTGTGTAGTATCAGTAATCAATAAACACATTTTTGCTAAGCCGTCGGTCATACAGCCCGTTAACAAAGAGTGTTTCCAAATTAATACAAACTATTATCAGGGAGTTTTCAATTTCACTTACACACGCCATGTCTAGACTTTCATCAACACGAGTAGAAATTACTCCGTATCTTACTACCCACTCGGGAAAAGAGTATCCCGCCGGCCCTGAACTCATGTCAGTAAAAATCTCCGGATGAAAGCCTCACCAGAGGTGGTAACCCTATTTAAAACCGATAAATATAAGATGATTTACTTATATAATGAAAGCAGGAAAAATAACCATAAAATTTTCAGCACTAAGCTGCTCGCACCAAAATAACGAATTTGTGACCGGCTAAAAAGAATCGACTAAGAGCCTCTTTTGTTCCCGAAACAAAACAAAGATTTGTCGTAACATCTTCAATGGAGTCGAACAAGTCGATCAGATGATTAATTCGACTTGTGATAAAACCGCGGAGAAAAATCAATCTTCAAGCTGCGCTTGCTGCGATCGTGCGGAGGTAAGTGACGATTGTGTTCAGTGCTACCAATGGATAAAACATTGCGTAAAATGTTCAACCTATCTTTTTTGACAAGTTCAGAGAGCTTGTTTGCTAGGACTTGATTCCACCCAGTACCCGAAAAAAGGTCCGAATTGCTAATAAATTCTAACACCACCATTAGAGTGACACCTTTGAGTCGATTCCTAGTCCCACCAGTAGTACTTGCTCCAAATTTGAAGCAAATCGGACAAGTCTAGCTAACGGACCAACGTGGCTGAAGTTTGTATGGGATTTTTCGACAATTTGCATGGAGAAAACCCACTAGCTCGCATTTTCGCCGCTAGGCGGCACTGAGTGCATCGTATTAGGACTATAAGTGAAAATAAGAAAGATAATTTAATTGTCTACAACTTTGTCGAAGACTGCTGGTTAATCCGGTTTTGTTGAAAGAAGTTATTAAACTTTTAACGAAGTGATGTCTGAGTCAGTTTTGCATGGGGCCTAGCAGTGCATGGTTGTGTATCAGTACTCGAACCCCACGAACTGAACAATTTGTGAAATAATGGTAAGGTTTAGCTCAATAGCATGTTCAGAAGAATGATAGTAAATAATACGAGTCATGCTTCTGGTTATAACACTATAGTTCTGCATAGAGGGCGCCAAAACTAGCTTTTCAACGGAGAGAGGTAGAGATTAGATATCTTCTACAAAATTGTAGAAGAGACATTTTGCAGTAATTTCTTCCGAACATTCCAGTATTCTATCTCTTTCCTGTGAAAAGTTAGCGTTAGCGGCCTCTATGCGGTCACAAGTGGAACTATGTTTAACCAAAACATAACCCGTACCATGTATTGCAATTCTTCTGAACATACTATTCAGCGAAATCTAACCATTATTTCACAAAAATGTATAGTTTGCTGGAATCGAGTACTGATACACAACAATGCACTGCTAGACCCCATGCAAAACTGAAAAACCGGGATTACAGCAACAAATAAAAGTGAAAAAATAAAAGGTAAGTGTTTTGGAAAGCTCGAGGCTCCCATTTTATGGAATAATTTTTGTTTGGTTGAAAACAGAGATATTTTCGAGACGCTCGCCACTTTTGTGCAATATGAGCGTACGGGGCTATTCGGACCCCCTATTCCGTCATCTACCGTTCAGCGGCTTGCGGCTGCGCACACCATTGCACATGCCACAGCAAAGAAAATACTTGGGCCGCCAATCGGTAGCTGTGAAATACCAGATTGTTTTTGTAAAGCAATTTTTTTTTTTGCTTCTTAAGGAGTGTCTCTTGTAACTAATTCATAGGTAAACATAATTCCATTGTAAAAAAAATTGAAGCAAAATGATGGTCTGAATTGCCCCGTAGGGAGGTCCGAATTACCCCTACATTGTAAAAGGATGGAAAACGTACAGGTTTGCAAATCGTCGCCTACGCTGCCATTGAGTGGTGTAAATGAACCTTTTATGGCACCAAAATGTAGCTGAGGTTTCAAACTAACAATTTTGACCGGTAACTTTATTCACATCTATCCACCCAAAAGGGCGATTAGCTTAAGTAGGTCCGAATAGCCCCGGGTTCCCCTATTTTGTATATCATTCTGAACTTCTTGTTTTAAGATGTAGATGAGTCAAAATGTATTGTAAAAAACAAATTATCAAATTTCAAACAAAACCTAATTATTATCCCATATTTTAAGAAATTTAAATTGAAAAGGAAAGACATTTGTATCTAATTAAAAATATGAAATTGTTGGACTTGGAGAATTTCAGACGCATGCAAAATGTGCGCGAGACGCATACGTAGTTAATCTCAGGTTTGGGTTTGGTCCAAACTTTCGAGTGGGTATAATTCTCCCCTCGGCAAATTTCTAGTGGGTAGTACTACCCATACTTCTGCTGAAATTCAATTTTACCCCGTACATTGCACCGATTCTATTCCACAGTTCAGCCACTCCAGATTATTATTAAATCAATGACCAACTGATGGGGGTGTGGTAGGTATTTAGATAAATGATTATTTATTATTCGACAAGTTACATAGAAGCTCAGGTTCAGGTCATAAAATATGACATCCAACCAGTGAGCTATTATTTGCTATATTTGGGTTTTCCAACCTCATCAATAACACAAACATTATTATCAATTAAATGGATTCATGGCTTTAAAATAATTTGTTTTCTAAATTTCACGATGATAATTATTCTAGCTGAACAGTGGTAACAAAAAACTTCAACCCTCCAACTGTTGCACTAGTTTACTGGGCTCACTTTGTCCAAAGTAGGGCTTAGGGATCCAATAATATGACTTCCGAGTGAAATGCTGGACTGAAGTTCCGGCTGTATGCTTGAAAAATTCGTACAAATCCTACTATTTGAGTGTGGATCAAACGGTTGATATTTATTAGTACACTTCCAATGTTCAACTGGAATTAGAGAGACCAGTTGTAGAAAGAATTATAAAGCCATGAACTGCTAATTAGGATTGGATCGTTATAATATTATAGTTTGCAAGTGCCTCTCATATGTCAATGAACACAAATGTATGGTATTTTGAATATGTTTTTTCAAATAGAGCAACTAGCTAAAAAATATTTATGAATGTAAAATTTAACCTACCTTTATCGTGCCAAGAGCTGTTTCTGTTTTGGATTAACGCTTGCCAACGTATATGAATTCCCTTCAATCACATTCAAACTAATTTTCAAACATCAAGCGCACAAATTCCACTAGTGATTGACTGAGAATAACACTTCCGTTCACAAATGCACACGTTCATGTTTAAAGCCGATACTTGCAAGTATTATTGTACCGTAACCGTCACCCTCATTTCATATTTTCAAAACCAGGCAAGTGAATCCCTCCGACTCGGGTGAGCCTCACTAATTTGTTTTCCAGAAAGATCCCAACTTTCAACCGTTGCACTTCACTTATTCCGTTTCGTTCTGTACCAAATCCTTCGAAAAGTGTTGGAGCTTATTTCAAGCCTCCGGCTTTCTGTCCCAGTTGATGCGTTAGTGCGTTAAGGGGGCGAAGTGGGGCTATAATTTCCGGGACATTTATTCTTTTACGACCGAACGATTCGGTTTTCTTTTCCAACATCCAAGGAACGGTGATCCCACTGGCCGTTGACCGTTCGGACCGGAGCGTCGACAAAACCCTCGCAGGCTGGATCTGAATTTTCAATAAACATCGTACCCATCGTTTACGGGCCCATAAATTTCCCCGAAATCGCCGCTGTCAGGCCACTCGCTTTCGCTTGCTCATCAGGTCAAGTGGGTTATAAACAGAAGCAGTTCGGGTACGTCGTGTTTACTTGAAAATTTCACTTTATCCTCACAAAAAATACTCTTCTCGCGTAAACCTTTTTTCCCAGAAAGGAGTTACTCGTGCGTTGAAATTAGAGCTTTTTATTCGTTGTCCATGCTTCACGTATTCGCAATACTCATCGGAATCCATTCACTTTGTAAAACCACTAACCACCAGCTATTCCACTAAGACTCACTAACTCCGATTGATATGATGATTTTCGCTTTCAGCCACAAAACCACTGTGCTACGACGGCAAAGCGAGGCGGAAAACACCAGACGAAAAGCTGGTCCTGATTAGTTCGCTCAATACGGCTGTGAAATTTCGGTGAAAAGCGCGTTCCACATCCACGCCAACACGCAAGAACATCTAAGAAACGATTTTCTTTGAAATACAAGGCGAATAAGAAAAAACGTACCCAAACACCACGCGATTATGCCACCCTACGGGTCACCCATTCCATCAAGCGCTTTGTCGGAATGATACAGAAATGGTGAAGTGGTGTGGTGAAGATGTTATCACCAAACGGACACACACGGGAAAGGTTCGTCGAGGGTTTTCGCTTTTTGCGATCCGACACGTGTTCAGGTTTACCGACAACTGAGCGAACGGCGAATGGTACACATCGTTATAAAGGGATGTTCTATTCCGGCACGGGGCATGAATCCTGACGAAGGAACAGTGCTGGCAGGATTTGGTCGTTGTTGTGGGATAATGAGTGAGGAATCATTTTTCGACAGTTCTGTAATTTTTACGAAGTTTGGTATTTAATGTGTCTTGATGGCGGTCAACAGAGTTATGTTCGTAATATGATAATAGCCCTTAAAGTCCCAGACAATATGTTAGCGATAATTTCAGTACACTTTATGGAGACCAAAATATTATATAGGGCTAGCATAATATTGTAGAAAATAGAAGATATGAGCAAAATTACGATTACGATTTTTTACAAGCAGCAACACCCCCACCCTCTATCTCATCTTTATTAACCCTTTCATGCCCAACTTTTTCCTGGCGATGCAACATTTTTTTTCTTGGTGCAGGAAGGCAGTTAGGGACCAAATAACTCAAAAAAACTTGAAATTTTAGATTTCAGATCACACGTTTATGTTCTACGGATTGTTGTTTATAAACAACATTGGGCGTGAAGTTAAAGAAATAACCGTAATCATTTGATTTTAATAGTTTATTTCATATAAAAACCATTCAGTTTTTTAAGATTATATCCGTTAATTTATAGTCAAACTTGAAAAAAAATCTTCATTTCACTTAGAGTGATACAATAGAAAACAATTTCGCTGTGGATTGCAGCACAATCCAACACCGCATTTGGTGCAAATAACTCTTGAATAACCGGTTTTGCAACGTTTACATCTTGACTGGGTTTTTTTAAACTCCGGGAAATGGTTAACAGCATCAAATCGAATATCATCTATGAGAAGTACTTGGCGTGATTTATGTTCCGTTAGGTCCTTTGAATGGGAATTACTTGGTCGACCACGTTTTCTAGTATCACCCGCCATTGAATACAACAAACTCTTTGCAATCACTGTGGAAAATTGAATCAAAGAAAATCCTTCCTTTTCACTCAAGCCTGATAATTCAGCATCACGTTGATATTTAAGCCATGAATTAACAACGGCCGTATTTAGTACCCAGTAAAAAATTCTTGTGTAATACTTCGAAGATTTGTGATTCACACGGTATAGCGCACACAGCATATCCGCTAAGTCAACACCTCCCATGAACTTATTATACTCTGATACTACCGCTGGTTGAGTAATATTAATATACTTCTTAGTTTTACTGTTCCATCGACGGCATTCAACTACGGGTTCTACACCGCATATAGTTGAGAGTAGCTGTACAGGCTTGTTGTCATACCATTTGACCAAAACTAGGTTATGAGAACTTTCAACACGATAATCGTAAGACCCACGCCCGGTTTCTTTAAGTTTTTTGTCGCTTTCTATATCACACTTTCCAAGTCGGTTTGACCGTATGGTACCTGTACATAGTATTCCGTTTTCCTTCAAAGATATCATCAAGTGAATTGAAGTAAACCAATTGTCAAAATATAGCTTGAAATTTTCGTTATGAGGTAGAGTTTCAGCCAAATGGACAACTATATCCGATGATATCCCTAATCCATAGATTGGGCACGTTCCATCGCCTACGTACATCGCGAAATCATAAACTATACCGGACTGTCCTGCTCTCGTAAACATTTTGAAACCCCATTTATTGGGTTTCTTTGGGTTATATTGCTTCATATTATGTCTTCCTTTAAACGGAATAATTTGCTCATCGATCGCTTGATGCTCCTCCGGAGGCACCTTCAAGCAATTTTGCCTCAACCCTTCAAGTATTGGTCTGATTTTGTAAAGTTTGTCATACCCAGCTTCATCTTTTTGAGGACATAATAAGTTATTGTTGAAATGAATGAACTTTTTGATTTTTTCAAACCGATTTCTGTTCATGACGTTAGCAATTAGTGGTATACGGAGTTCCTCAGACCAAATCATGCGCATTTCAGGTAGTTTCAATATCCCCATATAAACTAAAATTCCAAGATACTGTTCTAACTCCTTAATTGTTGCGTTCAACGCTATAAAGTTTTGTGTCGCGAAAAGGTTTGACTGTTCCACTATATGCGAAATCATCGCATCATCAAAAAACATCTTGAAGTACTGTAAAGGTGTTAGTATATCTCTTGGTTGATCAAGTGATCTTCTCCATTTATCGTCGATAGAACGAAACTTTTTCTTCTTCCACTGTAGATCTTTCAGATTTACTTTTTGTGGGCTTTTCCTTTCAGATTCATCTAGATATTCTTGAGATGCTTGTTCATCTATGAATTCGATCTCTGCTTCATCAACGACGTAACTTTGATCTAGTAAATTCTGAAAATCAGCTTCATTCACATCTTGACATATGCGGTTCAACACATTCTTCGTAGATACCTGAATAAAAATATAATTTGGAGGAAGCTGATAAATTGCTTGAAGTTTTTTTTTTGCTGCTGGTTTTACCTTCTCTCTCCCAGTGACAGCTGGTTCTTCTAGTTCATCATCTGACTCATTCCAGTTGAATTCCGATATGTACTTCACTTCCGTTACAGTTAATCCTCTCTGACGAAGCCGCATTGTTATTTAATTGCACTTTATACTTTCAAATTGTTCGAAAATCTTTTGGAGGAACGTTTCTCAAATGCATCCGTGAAGCACAAAAGCAAAACAATGATTGAGCAACTAAGAAAAGCGGAAAACACGCAAAACACACGTTGAATCTTTTCATGCCCAGTGTTGTTTATAAACAACAGGTTTTTGCGTAGTTGTATTAAACATACGTTATACATTTTAGATTTTATTATTAATTATTTCGATGCTATTAGGAATAAATATATATAAAAAAAAGTTATTTGCCCAATAAAACATCTATTTTCGAAAAACAACGAAAAATAAAAATCATATTCTTACCCGTTCCTTTTTTCCCAGAACTTCCGTTTAAAAAAGTTTTATTACACCCATAGGGAGTGCAGAAATGAGTACAAAAATGGACTTTAAAGATGCATAGTGAGCTCAAGTTTTATTACAGGTACTAATTTATTTTCAAAATATTAGATAACGATTCGAAAAAATGATTTGAAATTGATGTTGTTCACAAACAACATGGGCATGAATGGGTTAAAACCCTAGTCAAGTAATCGCTGAATGAATGCACGCTTCACATCTCTACATGGGGCATCATTAACTTCACCAATCTACGATAATGGTAAGACTGACACTTCCGGGAAAAAGAAAAGGAGAAATTTGTGAGATAGGAAGAGAAGAGAAGAGGAATTAAGTTAGCGATAGTGTGTCAGAACGCACAATCCATTGCAGGAAGAAAAAAATGAGTTCGCCCGAAGGGAACCTCGTGTATGGACCTGATCGATCGCCCGTGCTGCCTGTTACCTGTGTTGAGAGCAGGGCAGGAAATATTCGAACCGAACCTATATTCGAATACTTTCAAAGCGCGAAGCTTTGCGTTACTGGTTCGTATTCACAAGCTTCGCATCACAATCGCTTACCATCGTAATTGCGGACATTTGGGCGATACTTTTGCATGCTCTTCGGCGAGGACAAATGAAGCTTCTTGTTCATTTCATTGATGTTCGGAAAGATATGTAAAAGCTTTTGCGTAGTTTTCGACGAACACGAGCTAAGCTCTTGGTTCGTGTGATCGATATTTTTGAAACAGTTACACGGAGCTTCGAAGCGATGTTCGCGAACACAGAAAAAAGATTACCTCGAAGTATTTCAGAATCGCGAACACCGAAGGATTATATCAATTTAGCATCGCGAGGGCCATCGCTAACATGTTCGCCGGACGATATTAGTTTTCTTTATTCAAATACCTACCTACTAGTTATGCAAAAAAAAGTATATTCTAGACAGAGGCCTTGTATTAAGGGTGGAATAGGTGAAAAATAATTGTGACAATGTGTAGCTTATGGATGCTGGGGTTAACTGAAAAGTGACGTAACAAGTTTATTTAAGATACCCTACTGATATATTACCAGTAGGGATAAAATCAAGATTTCGTGACAGGGCGGGGATAAATTTTCAAATGAAATAAATTGGGGCTAGAAAATGAAGTTAAACACAATGTACACAACGTATTGAGTGGTTCGCTTATCTTATGGCGTTTTCGTTTTTTCTTGGTGCTACACCGGTGTAGTGCAAAGAAAGAGATAGACTGATTACACCCAAGTTTGAATGAGTGTAGCACCGACTACACCGGTGTAGTGCACTGTCAAAAACGAATATGCCATTAGTCATGTTCCTATAGTCACCTTACAGTTATGTCAGTTTCTTGAGGATAAAGATATCGATATCCATTCAAAGGAAAAAATCGATTATCAGTTAAATAAATAACGTCATGATGTGTATGATGAATCCTAGAAATAAATAGGGAATGTCAATAAACTCGACCATTCCCGATTCATATTTGGCAGTTCTGGTCGTTTTGTAAATCTTGTTTTCGACTAACAGTAAAACCATTTTGATTCAGAAGTATGTTTTAGAAGGGCGCATGTTTTTTCGTGCACTTATTTAAAAAAAAACGCTTTGAATCCATCTACCAGTGTGATGAGACATTTTTTATAACTGTTTTCGAATATTATATCGGTTGAGAACTTTTAGAACATGATATTTCGAGAAATTTTGAAAGTGAAATTCAATCAGTTGTAAAGTTATAGAAAATAGCCTAATAAAATGAACGGACAATCGAATTATTACTAATACTTTATGAATACATTATCTAAGTTCTTCATTCAATGCAATATGTATGCAAAAAGTTAAAAACTGGATTTCCCTTGAGAACTGGGCCAAAAAATCGAAAAAAATGTGTTGGCGATCCGAGAACTAGTGAACAGCCCCACAATGGTAAACACCTAAAAATGCGCAACCAACAATTCTAAGGTTGACCTGAAAGAACTCGCCACTAGCGAATTTGCAAACGCAGCGGCTTAAGTCGCGGTGCACATAGCACAACAAACGTGAGTCACTGTGTTGCTCGAAGAATTAATGATTGTTTATAGGTATCCGCGGTAAATAATCGATTTCCAATGACACCGGCTGCAGGTGTTTATACGATTGTATAGAATTTGGCTGTGCCAATATTAATTAACGTAATTATTTACATAGGCGTGGCGTTTTTATGATTGTGAGCGCATCGATACAAATGCACAATTATGTTCGGGAAATAGAGCGTTCAACTACTTACGAATAGCTTTAGTTAGAACAAGAGAACACGAGGTTCTAGCGAGAACCGAAGGCTCACTAACACTAAACCAATTAGGAAGTACTCACGTTCGGGGAACCTTCGTAAAATAATAGAAGACAGCAAGAGTTACTTTAAGATAGAGGAGAATAGGAATACATTAACATAAAAATTACAAACGAAGGAGAAAGATAGAAAGCGATGCGACACTAATACAAATATAATGTCAATCGCATGCTGAACAGGGATAGATAGTCAATAATTGAAATTTTGCTGAAGTAAGCAAGAAATTTACTATATAAACTTCAGAAGATTTAGAATCGAGGCTTTTTTTTTCTCCCTTTTTCAATTAACTCGATCAAGGCTGGGCCCCATGTACTGTGCGTACCTCTGGCTGCCAACAACCGAGATCGATTTTAAGTTTCGAATAGTTAGGCGCGAAAAGAATCGCGAGTTAGGGCAGTTTTTAGAATAGTTTTAAAAAAACGTGTAACCAAGTAGGAATAATATACATTTGCTGAATTTTTCAAGAGACCAATTTGTGTTTTCGTTCTTGTTTTCCGCGGGTGCGTGAGTTGCTCGAAATTGTCGGGAAGTATACACGGTGCTTGTGTGGTATTTTAGGAAATACGGAACAGTGAACGCCGCATATCATGCGGAACGCCTTTTGTGATCTTGTAACATTAGGAAATATCGAAACAAGTTTCGGTGCTTGTGGCGCCGCACTAGAACAGAAATTGTAACCCTTGGACCTCTGAAGTGCATGCGTACAAAATGCTATAGTCTAATGTTTGTTTTCATTCATTTCATTTAATAATTTTCAGTTGAGCAATTCTGTCGCAAACTGCATTGTGGAGCGAGGGTCATAACTTCCTAAATTTAAGTGTTCCTATTAATTTAGTACACTCTTTTTAACATAAACTACTCTAACGAATGAATGAATGGGAGTAGGTTCGATAAATTTTGAAAGAAGCCGTTAAATCAACCACTTAAGGGATTACACCACCGCAAAATTAAAAAAAAAAAACGAAATTGATCTTGATTGATTTTATTATTCCATATCAACATTTGAATAGGGCTAATAAGATTTGTGAACAAACTTTTGTTTTGCTGATTTCTCTTAATTTGTTATCATTTCAACACAGAAAACATTTGAAATCGATTCTACCAAGGGCAAAGATGTTGATTCATGTGTGTTTTTCATAAAATTCAACTCTGTCGCGGAAAAATGAGCGAAATAAGTTTGTTTACAAAAGTCTCATTAGCCCTTTTGAAGAATTACTATTGTATTGATCTTAAATATCGGTCTTCAAAATAATATATCAAAATATGGAATGCGACAAAAAGCGAATAATAATGGAAAGACAGTATTAGAAAAAGTTCGAGTTTAGAACGACTTTCATTCTACTTGGAGTTATTTATTTCGCTTCTCATTTTCCGAGATTTCCCTTACATAAAGCATTTCGGCTATAACTGATTCAAAAAAAAAAATACAGGGCGCCCTAAAGATTTCTTTCTTTTATTTTTTATTAGTAAAAGTCAAATAAGGGAAGATTACATCATGGAGAAGATAAACCAAATTTTGTACTTTTCAGAATTGTTTTTGGATTTCCAACAAAAAAAAAATCACTAGAACATTGTTTGTAAGTTCTTTGCGTTTCTCCATCAGTAATTAGTTAACAAATACAATACAAACAAGTTGGAATATCTTTCTCATTATTTATCACAAAACACATGTACAGGAGTCAGGAAATAAATTTCATAAAAGTGGAACATGTAATAAGTTTGACACTTCATTAATTAAGAGAACAGATTCTGTCGAAAATGTTTGAAAATAAATATTTTGTCTCTTGTGATTAGGTAATCAACCAATAAACTTATAAAACAATATTATAAAAATCATTTGGAAGCTTTCCTCTTGGTTTGGTACAGATGCCAAGAAATTATAATTCAATTAATGACAATAATAATGGATTCATGTATGTAGGTATTTGTTAATAAATTCATTTGGTAAAATTAAAAATAACGTTTAACTCACAAATCATCGCATATTATTGAGTGAATATGACTAGCCGATTTAGGAATGTTGCGCAAGAACGTTAGAAACCGCAACAAGTTGAAAACAAAGGCCAACGGACTACGCCTAACTACCCCTCAGTGGATGCAAATAACTGAAGTTCGCCGTCTAATTGAACTCGGACGTCAGCAGTGAGATTCCATCCGAAAATTGTTCTTTTTAGGAAGAATTTGTTTTAGATAGGGAGATTATTAAGAGAGGGGTAATGGTTTTAGCGTTAAAAAACACTATTTGCGATTTTTTAGAAATTTGGGCGAAGCGAATTGATCAAAACTTTTGTACATTATAATGTATCATTTCATCCAAAAGAGTCATTTCACCAAAAAACATTTTTTCACGCTGAAACCCTTACCCCCTTAAACATACTTTATACATCTTCACCTAGACTCCTTGGCAGGGAAAATATACTCCGATTGAAGAAGAAAAGACGAGTTTGCAATCAAAGTAGCTAGTAAACATAATTGTATTCCGAAAAAAAGAATTTGAATTTCACTACCATTACGCTCATTCAAACTCGTGGCTCATAAATTGGTAAGGTATGCGACGCACCTAATCCCTAAATCCTAAATTATAATCTTAAAATAATCCATTTTATTTATACTCAAAATAAGATTTACAGTTTATGATTTTAATACAGATAGTCACGTAGCGAACATGTTCGCGGTGGCCTCATGATGCTGATGCTTGAAGCGATATAAAACTTCGATGTTCGCGATTCTCAAATAAACGAGGCATTCGCTTTATATGTGTTCACCGAATATCGTTTCGAAACTCTGTGGAAATGTTCCAAAAACGCAAAAACTACGAGCCAAGAGCTTACCTCGTGTTCGACGATGTGTGCTTCTAAGGTTAATGTGAACTTTTTCGAACATTGTAAAGAGCGAACTAGATGCGAAGCTCGCTTCGTCCGAGCAGAGATAAGTTTTACCCCTAAATGTTCGCAGCGATTGTGTCAAACTCATCGATTGCATGTGGTATGCTTGAGAAGGTGCTTCGTGAAGCTTCGAACAGCAATCAATTCATTTTTCGAAATTTTCCTGCCCTGGTTGAGAGAGCGCCCGTCTAGAACCAAGAACATCTCATGCTGCAGCGAACGAAGAAAACGTCCCCGACGACGGAAGCGATTGGACTACGGACAAATTGGCGTGTTACGCCGACCAAGGCTAAAGCCGGCGAGCTACTTGCTGGTGGCCAACGAGTACCCGGTTTTCGTTGTGTCACACACTGCGGCAGGACGATAACTACAGCTTTGGAGGTGAGGGTTCTGGTAAGGTCAAGCGGGTATTCCCTCACTTGCTATAGCTCAATATTCGATGCGTTGCCGCCACTTTGGCAAGCACGTGGGATGTCGACAGACAACAGTTAAAGAAGCACCCGTGTCAATGCTACGATTCCGAATAGGCTGAATTACACAGCAATCGAGATCGGGAGCCAGTAACTTCGTTCCAGATATTAAATACTAGCTCAGGAGGAATCTTCCTTTCTCTTCGCTTGCTTTAATGGCTGTGTAAAGGTTTAATAAATGTGTAAGGCTAATTTGTGTTACGTGCCATTTTATTATAGATAAAATGCCTGCTTTCCCTTTTGAAGGTCTTTCTTGTCTAAATATGCTTTGAAATGAACAGCCAGAACGCTGACCCTGAGTGGATATAGCCGTGAGCTAGATTTTATTAATAAATAGTGTGCTACAGCTGGCGCATATGGAACAGGGTTTGTAAGTAAGTAAAGGCAGACAAACAGATTCTTCAGGAATCAGAAAAGTTTGACTCAAATGGCACGTTCCCAGTGTATCTGGGAAATCTTGGAAGCAGAGATGCGCTGTGTTGTTCAAGGTAAGCATGGTAAGGCAAACACCTATTCGACTCAGCACAACTTAGGTACCGATCTGCCAGACCACAGGCGAAGATTCTCTGCCCGTCTACTATCAGAACGTTCAAGGAATGCGAACAAAATGTCAAACTTTTTTTTCGAAAAGGTTGCTCTCCGCGAAGTTTAAACGCCAATTTCATAAATAATTTTAGGTTTTGTGCCTTTGACGCGCAAACGTGGTTAAAAACAAAGGAGAAACTCAGTGGCGAAAAAATTGTTTTTACCTAGCAAGTTTTCTCCAGTAAGGAGAAATACAGCGTAGCAATATATGGTTTTTAAATGTGATCTACCGGACCATGCCCGAGTAACAATTGAAGTTTTATAGCATGCTACAAGTGCAATCTAAGTTTTATGAGTGACTATAAAACTACCATAAAACCTCAATTGCTACTAGGGTGGTAATGGTGTTTTCATAGGTTGAACCAATTTCAAATATCTTGAGCATGGGTGTATCATGGGAATTTTGTTTGCTCGAGTCTCTTAGCGACGACTGAGATCTTACAACGCTCCATCTGCTCCAGCGATCGCTTCGCGTAATGTATCGAGGCAAGCTCCGGGTAGAACACGACATCGTCCTTTGAGTGTTGTTTAATCATGATGGCCGAAAATTTCTGGAAACCTTTTCCTATTGTACGCCTCACCATTACACAGTGGTCCCAAAGAGCAAAAAAGGGGGTTATTTAGATTGCGTCAAAACGGTTGACTTTAGCAATATGATATCTTTGAGAAAGTTTCTTTGAGTAGAACTTCCCTTCTTTTTGTCTTAACGAATTGATGATTAATCCCCCTAATAGTGAGTTACGAAATTTTTTTTCTTCAATAATTCAGATAGAGAAATACTTACTTCAGCAAAGTTGGAGAGAAACTCGTTACAAACATTTTACCTGAAGACTTCAACTCTTTATATTTTAAGCTTTTTCAGATATGGGACATTATTTGTAAAAGGACCCCTAAAACCAGTTTTTTCATCATAAGTTTTCTTCTAGATTTTTTCCATTATATAAATGTTTTACAATATTGTTTGAACTATTAAACTGCATTACTTTGCCGAAGACGGAAACTTGCTATCGCTAGTATGTGTGGAAATATTCACGTTTTTTTATCGGCATTGGAAAAAGAACTATTTTCATACTTCTTTTTCCAATGCCGATAAATTTTAAACGGGCAAAAACGGACAAACCACTTTGTAAACAAATTAAAGTGCAAGAAAAGCGCAACAAATGCTGGAAAATCAGATTTCCCAAAGGCGGCCCTCTATGGAAATACTAGAGCTGAAATTTGTCCATACTAGAGCTGTTCCGGCATCACTATATATTACTGTTAGTTCTGAAATAAAGGGTTAAAGTCGCAATAATTAGCCTTTCTTACTTTTGTAAGCACGTCTTGAGTAAATACCCAAGCAACCAAAAGTCGATATAAAGGAGCTGCATAAGCTTCTCGTTTTAAGTAACTTTGGAATACGTTTATGTTCTAATAGCGGGTTAAGCAGTTTTATTAAAGCTTGAGCCGCTTGAAAGTTCGCCAAAAACTTTTTGTGAATTTTAAAGTGTGCTTTTTAAGTATTATCCAAACTTCTGTTTGCTTGGGTCAAAATTTACAGTTCCAGGCACCGGAAACTGACAATTCCCTTGCGCCTACTTCATAACAATGGTGCAAGTGCAACCAAACAGCGAGTAATCAATTGCATTTGATGACGGAATGAGGCAAACTTCAGCTCTAGTATTTCCATAGAGGGCCGCCTTGGGGAGATCTGATTTTCCAGCATTTGTTGTGCTTTTCTTGCACTTTAATTTGTTTACAAAGTGGTTTGCCCGTTTTTGCCCGTTTAAAAGTTATCGGCATTGCAAAAAGAGCTCTTTTCAATCAAAAAACGTGAATATCTCTACACATACTAGCGATAGCCAGTTTCCGTCTTCGGCAAAGTAATGTAGTTTAATAGTTCAAACAATATTCTAGAACATTTATATAATGGAAAAAATCTAGAAGAAAACTTATGATGAAAAAACTGGTTTTAAGGGGCCTTCTACAAATAATGTTCCATATCTCAAAAAGCTTAAAATACGACTTCAACTCTCTGTCTTTGGGTAAAATATTTGTAACGAGTTTTTCTACAACTTTGCTGAAGTAAGTATTTCTCTATCTGAATTATTGAAGAAAAAAAATTTCGTAACTCACTATTAGGGGGATTAATCATGAATCCGATAAGACAAAAAGAAGGGGAGTTCTACTCCAAGAAACTTTCTCAAAGACACCATATTGCTAAAGTCAACCGTTTTAACGCAATCTAAAAAAAAACCCTTTTTTGCTCTTTGGGACCACTGTGCATTACCCCGCTAGCTGCGAAGAAAAGAAGACCAGCGTTGACATTCCCTTCTCACTGATTGTCAGCCGCTAGATGATCTTCTTTCGAAACTTCGTGGGGGAGCTGTACTTTACAACGACCAGAAGTTTGAAGACGCGTTTATTGTATACAAGTATGATCCAGAAATGTGTTGTGTTTACGTATGAAATTTCATACGCTGGGTCATACTGAGATAAATATATTGCTTACTTTTCAACAGCCGTTTGCCCTAACTATACACGGTTCAAATACATAAATAAAATGACAGAAATCGACGGCTGTCTTGTTTCCCAAAAAAGAGAGATGCAATGTTCCCATTAGTGTAATAATAAAGCAGTTAAATGTCGAAATCCTACAGTAAATACGCGTTAAATGGTGGAAAGTTCTGCGTATGAAATTTCATACGCTAGGATGTAATGGGTTGAGAAAGATTGCATCAACGAGTTTTTCAGTATTTCTAGTCTTAGGACGCTTGAAAACTGGAAAATTTCGTGAAACAATGAAAGTTTAGCAATCTCAAAGCTATCAACAAACGTTGGCTCAAGGGGATAGATGAAGATTATGATTTTTTCCGGGTGATATCGCGGGTCATGTCCAATCATTATACGTTGAATGAGCATCTCCGGCGTATTGGGATCGTAAAAAGCAGTCTCTGCGCTTGTGGTGATGGTTTTCGCGACATTGAACATGTTGTCTGGTCAGGCGCCTAATGCTCTAGCGCCAGATCTCCGTTAAATGAATCCTTTTGGTTTCGTTCCAATTCAAGATGAGCTGGCTATCCTCGATCTCCTCTATATGTCTCTCTTATACATAATTTTAAACAAGATAGATATCCAAATTTAGTGTTCCCAGCGGATCTAAAGAGACCAGTAGGTGATCCGGTTCATGAAGTCCTGACAGTGATCTTCCGTTTGCCAAAAAGCTGGAAGTTTGATTTCTTTTTTCCCTGTCATTGTTGTCAGAGCCTAAAAAAATTGACATTTCTGTGTGAATTTTAAAGAAAACGAAATTCAATTCATGCCCGCTGCGATGAATGAAATGTTTGGTTCGTTTCCCTCGTTATTCGTTCTCCCGACGCGGCGTATTCAGGTTCGGACATGTTCGGTTTCAGAAGCAAAGTGAATTTTGTTTTTATGCTGGCTCTGAGAGGCTATAGAGCAAAAGTGCATCAGATATAGATTACGCAGTTCACTTATGCTCGAAAATGTAGAAGATGCCAACTTTGGCCTTCAAACTGTCGACATAATAACAAATGAATGATTTGGTTGGTGAATGAATTTATATTTCCTCTGCACTCAAGCAATTTATATTTCCTCTGCACTCAAGCATATCACTGTTGTATTATTCATTAGTTTGCCGAACACGCGCAAAGTTGGCAAGCAACTAGATGTGAGATAAGCACAGTTTCGAGTCCTGCACGAATAACATTTCGAATAAACTGAATAAATTGAAGAAAAATAATAAAACAAAATAAATTAAAATAATTATGAAGTAAAAAAGTTATTCATAAAATGGATAAAATTATTTATTATAAATCAAATTGATACGAATAAGATGCATGAGATTAAAATGCATACATGCATACAAAGAATGAAATGAATACAATAGATAAAATGAGGTCAAATAAACAAAATGAATCAAAAAATGCTTTTGTAAATCCAAAAAATTATTAAAATGAAATGATCATATATTTAAAATAAATCAAATATATAAAATGAAAAAATAAACAAATCGAATACAATCCATGAAATAAATGATCTGGAAAAAATGAGTATATAGAATAAAATTAAAAAATGTTAGTTAAATGAAGTAAATTAATAAAACGAATTTAACGAATTCCAAACCTTCTTCAGAATCTTCTGAAGTGTTTGTGAAAATCCCATTGCAAAGAGCACATTTTCGTTCTTTTCTTGAGGGCGTTTTAAGATTATCTGGTGTTTCTACTACTACTGTCATCAGGAAATCTAGAAACCAAAAATTTGTCTTGGAATTAAATAATGTAGTTTTGGTCACAGAAATCTGATTTTTGTACAGAATTGTATTTTCATGTAATACTGGACGCGCAATTTGAAATAGTAAACTGAGATAAGGCCACCTGTAAATAGTATTCATTTGCATTGAAGTATATAGAAATGAGTGTCAAGTGTCTAGGTTATGTTGGTAATTATATTATTGTCGATGGCACAGAAGCCGTACATTGAGCCGATTACAATGCAATCTCTTTGCACCCATCCTTATCACTTGCGAATTGTTTCGTTTGGAATTCTTGTTCTTGAGATATAGGTTTATGAGTCATACACAAAACAATAACATGACAAAGGAATGATTCATACTACCAGAATAAGTATTTAAATTTATCGAAAAGCCTGTGGCCATTGAAATTGTCCCTGGACAGCTTTTGAGACACAAACATACTTGAAATTACAAGCCGTAGGGTAAGGCACTTTTTTTCACCATACTAAGCAGGGTGCCTCACTAATTCATTAATTTCTTGGCCTACAATCAATGAAATGCCCAAAAATTGACATCAACAGCTTTGCTTTGTTGTTAAGAACCAATATAATAACACAGATGCGCTGAAAACAGTGAAATTTTCGTGTTTGAGTGCAACAAAACTCGAATCGAGTGCCCCTATTGTTGCGCTACCATTTGACTCAATGCGTTGAACAAAGATGGCAGACATTGCTCTAACCAACGGCTTCAAATGGGTATGGGACGATCCATAAATGACGTAGCATTTTTTGGGTGATTTTAACACCCCCCTCCCCCATCGTAGCATTTCGTCACAAACCTCTAAATACCCCTCTGGTAATTACGTAGCTTGACGGTAATTCTCCACTACCCCCCTTGTCTCCGTAACATTAAAAAAAATGAAAAACGATGTTAGTTATTCCCCTTTAAAAACGCTACGTAGCGTGACATGACCCCTACTCCCCCTGTCGCCACACATCATCACAAAATACAATACTCCTCTCTCCCCCATATAATGCTACGTCATTTATGGATGATCCCTATGGTGACAATAGAAACATGGCAAAAAATGGCTCTGACCCTATTTTTCGTAAATAAATATGCTTTTAGTCACATTGATCATGAAAAATGTATATTGGGGTTTTCAGTACAACTCAGTATCAGTTGTAGTTACACTGTAATATGTATGACATAAATTAATGAGATCAACTATCTGTCCAATGCATAAACTGTGATTGTAATTCTCGCTAATTTACGTGTAGAATACAGAGCACTCAAACGAAACGTCTATTGAATTGTCAAATGCCTGTACTGATTCTGGAATTGATGCTTCAATTGAAGCGTTCTCAGCATAAGCCAAATTTGGGCAATTGAAACCATCGCTATAAGTTAATAGCATCCTTTTACTGAAATGCAACTATAGTTTGATAGTTTAGAGGTCTTCGGGCGCCATTTTTCCCGGATCTAATTTGTGGATATTTTAGGAATTTCATCCGTTATTTTTCATAAAAGTGCATTCCAATACAATAAATCTGCATTTTCAGTAATATCAACCCAAAACAGGTGTTCTTAATTTCCAAATGACACGTTTGAGCATATGTTTCATTCACAATTCAGTAGAGATACGAAAAGCTTTAAAAAGTGCACGTGGAATGACTCTTTTCAACATTTTTGTCTTCAAACAACAATATTATCCATATTGAAATACCCAAGGATTTCCATAATTATAGTATATACAAACGCTCAGTATAGAACTCAATTAAATTGGAGTTGATGTAGTTTTTTGGTTTTTGGTCATATGACTCTCCTTAGTGCAACGTTTCGAAGGAATAGCCCCTCATCTTAAGAGCAAAGCAGGGTTTGAACATAAATTTGTTATAGTTTTCTCGTAATGCAATTATTTTGCAAATTTTTCCAGGACCACACATATTTTCCTTTTCAAGTAGAATGTAATATTTAGTTTGTTTCCGCAAGTGGCTCTGTTCTATACTAAAATGGAAAACTATTTATAGGGAACCAGAGGACAAAAAAAGGTTTGTTTTTTTTTTTACCTGAACAAATACATCGCAAGATTGAATAAGCTTGGATACTGACAAATATTTTAGATTAGTTGAAGATCTTATGACACATCTTGGAAATATCAGGATAGATCTGAGTCGTGACAGTTGCCACGAACACGATTGGTGAGAGATCGGGGGTGGGGAGGGGCGACAAGTGAGGAATGGTAAATGATGGTTAGTGCTGTGACATTATTTTTGTACAAAAGGGCGAAATTTTGATATTTTTATTACACATAAAGCAACAGATAATTTTTGCGCTATAATTAGTTAAAACAAATCTTGCAAAAGAAGATAAATTTTCACTAGAATTTTGTTATTCAAAAATACAGTTGCTCTCGGTGATGCTACGAGTATAATATGAATATGAATTATGCTAGAAAACTATTTTTTCACTACTATGTGGATTACTTGGTGATCTGTGCATTTATATACCATCCAACGTCTATCTCACGACTGAATGCAATGCCTAATCCAACGGATAAATTGTTTTGTCTTTGAAGTAAACTTGCTATTATTTTGAGAAATAGTTAATTAATTAAGTAACTTCACAAAATGTTTTCGGAAACAAATACCTTGAATCACGCAGATGTGTTTTCATACCCCGATATTCAAAATCGGTTTAGTTTTTCGCCTAAAACAGCCGTAAAGCTATGTTTTGTATGTAACGACCTCATTTTTAGTTACCGTAAACCAGGGTGACATTGATCACTTTTCGAAGTAATCATTACATATTTTTAGACGCAACACATTTTTTTTCAAGTTTAATATTTTTAAACCATGTACTGATGTATGGAGAACAAGATTGGATGGTTTTACCTAAAATTGTCCGCTTACAGCTATTTTTCCAAAAATAATTACAAGTTGAAGTCCGTTTTCGTATTCCGGAGGTGACTTTGATAACCTTCATGTTCACCCACATTAAGTTGTTGATTTCAATGTTTTCCGTTCAAACGTTTGTTTAAACTAATTCTGGAAAGATACTCATTGTTAAATAGATATTAATTGGTATTATTAAAAGTATTTCAATGTACTGTACAAATCGAGTAACCAAAATTCGTATAATTTGTGTCCAACTAGAATAAAATATTCTGAAAACCTTTAAAACTGGAAAAATGGATTTATTTCAGTACTTTGTCAATGATGATGATGATGATGTGTGTTACTACCACCTATTGTAGCAAAACAACCGTTTTATTGCAATGGCCTGCTCTTACACTACTACTTGTTCAATCTTTGCCCATTGATCATAGTCAGCTAAACACTGTATGAAGGGCCAAAAAGGAGAAAGGTGTCCGTTGGGCAATTCGCTTACTCGAGAGTAATCATTTCGCTTATACGGTCCACGGGAGTGTTTAAGAATCGCCTTCCAATGTTTAGATCTCATGAATCAACCGTAAAGAAAGCCATTGTGTTGTAGAGCCTTCCCAATAGGTGGGGAGAAGAGCCCGCCCTTTATCCACGAAATGTTATCGGCAGAAAGTTGGCATTTCCACTCTCCCTGTCCAAATCGTTTCAATCGGGTGCTCTGGTGGTCCCTCCCAGTCCCAATATATTGTTATGTTGGTAGTGGTACATGTAATATGATTTGGTTTGAAAATTATCAAAATTGTATACATACGCTTGTGGTCTTCACTATCATCAATACCCAATGTGTATCCTCGGCAATGCACTGTAGTGTTCGCATGATACAGTCGTAAATTGGGTCGTTATCGCGATTTAGCAAATCAAAATGCGTCTCTCGTACCCTCAGCTCCATTTGGATTTTTTGTCCGATTCTCACTAGTAGTATGCCTTGGTGATTCCAATTGTCAGTTCTGTTCTCTTGTGTTGTGTATCTATATTTCCAGTACTAATCGTACTGATCGTCGAGGCTACTGGTCAACATTTCAGTCCAGTTTCTGAAATTCTCGTTAGAGATCCTGAATTTGAAGAACTAATAGCGATACTAGTATATTTAGTCTACCTATCCTGGAAGAAGATGATTAGTAATAAATATAAGGTTGTCTTTATAGTTCTGTTTTCGAAGATTCTTCCGCCTACTGAAAATAGAGAATGAAATAAAGGAAAGAGATCGGATTAGATGCAACGGGATTCTCGATATTGACGATGAAAACTTATGACCCCAAAACCAGAGAGGAGGTAGCCAAATATTACCCTTCGAAAGTTTGATTGGTTCTTTGAATTAATGTTGCAGAGCCAATCAAATTTTCGAAAAATAGCAGGAAATTATGTAGCGTTGTACATTTAATATTTAAGAATTAAAATAAGCATTACCATGAAGTACCAAAAATATCATAGAATAGCCCCTCGGCTATTCAGGCAGTACAACATAAAATACTGCTCTTTTCTCTTCTTCCAGAGAGTGAGTGGGGTGAACCTAGAAGGGCTCTGCGCTTCGAGATCTCATGCGTGCACGCGCCTAGCAATCTCGTCGGTGGTTGGAATCTTATTTAGCGGGTAGTTGCGACGTCGGCATCGCGCCCTTTAATTTTGAGTACGTACAGTGTATGTACATTGCAAGTACTTTGTCGCGGGGAACAAAAAGAGACAGCGAACTGAGGGCAAAGGTTGTTTCTGACTTCGGGAAAAAGACAACCCGATTTGACCTGAACTTCTGAGGTTGAAAGTCAATGCCCTAGAAATGGTTTAAGGAGGTTTTGTATCGGGAATGAAAGGATGACTTCGGCACAAAATTTGTGGTGGGAAACTATTGCACTTCGTGAAGTAGTTAACCATTTCCGGTAACGAAGTTGCGAATAAACGCTTATTCTGAGGAAATCACAGTTTGTTGCGTTCACTTTGTTCTGGATCGTGGAAGAGGCTGGAGTTGTCTAATTAGTTGTGCCGCGGTGTGAGATTTCAGCTAGTTTGTTTGAACAGCGCGAGAATTTTTAATTAGTTGCACTAAGAAATTTCCTTTTTACCGTGCAGTTTAGCTAGATCGAAAGTGAGTGCGCAAATTCAGTTGAACGGTTTCGGAGTGCTTAAAAGAGATCGTTGGAGTAAGGTAAATTCCCCCATCTTTGGCTTTTTGTGGGCAGTGCGTATTCTCATACCAACCGAATGTTGGCATTATTTTCACGTGTAGGCAAATTAGTACCCCGTTGTGGTCAAGACCCCGCCACGCCGCAATTGAAGCCAGAGACTATTCTAACACCACCAAAGAACCCGGCAGTTCGATCCTCGTGCCGGAAGAGCAGCGAAACTGTTAGGCAGGGAAGCCATACACGCATCGTCTACACCACGACACGACGAAGGAAAACCATCTTTAGCTCAGAATCGCCAGCAGACCGTTGGGCAGCGTCATCGTTCCGGCCAGCATCAGTTCCGGTCCCCGGAAACCGCCAACCACCACGCCTCACGTAAATCGATGTTGCAAGTACGTTCCATATTTTTATTACATGCGCATGTTCGGGAACAGTACACAACAAACGCTAGGGCCACGAAATGTGAAAAGGGAAGCCACTCATGAATGAACACGGTACCGATTAGCTGCACAGCACTAAATGAAAGCGACGAACCAAGCAGGAAATTAGCCGACACGGCAAAGGCGGTGATGAGAGTTAGCTAGGTTGAGAGAGTATGGGTTCGAATCCGGATGTGGAAAGCTTTTGAATTATTTTTTTTTTGTTGGAATAAACTTTGAAGTGAAATGAAATCGATTTGAATATCCTAGTAAAGGTGTATTTTTTTAGTGATTCTGGTAAAGGTTTTCTCACGCTGTTCGGGTCGATAGTTTTTCTTTTTTTGCGGGTTGGGTTGACCCTCATGTTTCAGCCTCCTCTCCCACCTCTGAAGCGAACAGTGCGAAGGATACACATAGAATTGTGCCCGTGATGATAATTTAGCGGAATGCTCTTCTGGCCGACCGATGTTGTCTTGAAGTTCTGAGTATGAAGTTTCTGGCGACTTTTTTGAATGTATTGGTGGCCTTGTTTGGTGAAAGTCGGATTGTTTTGGAACCGCTTCAGAAACAACCAAAACCCGCCTTTGGATAGGGTCTCTAGCTGGGCAAGCCACCAAGGTGAATGGTCTCCTAAGGGAGTGGCGCGAAAATCATTCACTGGTTAAATGAAGGTTCCGTTCCCGACTTCCCCAGATTTCTAGCGGTTGTAGATAGAAAAATGAAATATAAAATTCGCTTTATCGAAACAATGTTTGGCCCACTTCAATGGATTATTACTATATTGAACTATAAATAGGCGACAAAGAGTAATCAACAAACAACAAGCCACAACTCCCAAAGTATTCAAAATAGATATTTGAAGTCATCAGTAAAGCCATTCGCAAAAATAAGAGCCACAAATTTGCAGAAGGCATCATTTCGATACAATCACTTCCTAGAAAATTCGTGAAAACATCTCACTCATAGGGGGATTAATCAGCAAAAGCATCATACCACAAGAAAGGGCATATTGCCTCCATTAAATTATCCGAAGATACCATTGACCCAAATCAAGCCGTTTTGGCGTTAATAATAGATTACATGTTCTCGGTCATACTCCTGGCAATGGGAAATGATAAAAATCCCTCGTCCGCATTTAATGTTAATTATCTCTTTGATAATAGTCCAATTTCAACAATCTACAGCCTGTTCGAAAGGTATTCGTTAAAGCTGTCTAAAACATATAAGGTGTTAATCTATATTATCAATTTCGGCAGATAATTCAAAAAAACTCCAAAAAGCGCCATTTTTACACATTCAAACACTCACATCTCGGAAACTAAACATCAGAATCAAAAACAAATTAATAGCGTTCCTACTGTTTGATAGGTCCCTCATTCAAAATTGGTTTGGATAAGATCGGTTCAGCCATTGCTAAAAAACACGAATGAGAACTTGTCCGTTACATACACACACAGACACACACACATACAGACATTGTCCCAAATCGTCGAGCTGAGTCGACTGGTATATAAGACTCGGTTCTCCGGGCCTCGGAAAAAATCTTGAAAGTTTGAGCGAATTTTATACATTTCTTCTATAAGAAATGTAAAACGTGAATATCCCCTCACATAATAGCGATAGCAAGTTTTCGTCTTCGGCAAAGCAATGCAATTTAATAGTCCAAACAATGCTCTAGAACATTTATACAATGTAAAAACCTATTTTAATCCACCTAGCGGTGCAATTGTGCCTTTCTCAATCATGAATCACGAGAATGTGTGCGTTGTTTATATTCATTTCTTTTACTCTTTTATTCTTTTACTCTTTTACTCTTTTACTCTTTTACTCTTTTACTCTTTTACTCTTTTACTCTTTTACTCTTTTACTCTTTTACTCTTTTACTCTTTTACTCTTTTACTCTTTTACTCTTTTACTCTTTTACTCTTTTACTCTTTTAGTCTTTTACTCTTTAACTCCTTTACTCTTTTGCTCTTTTGCTTTTTAACTCTTTTACTCCTTTACTCTTTCACTCTTTTACTCTGTTACTATTTTACTCTTCACTCGTTTACTCTTTATTCATGTACTCGTTACTCATTTGCTCTTTACTGATTTAATCTTTACTCATTTACCTTGTACTCATTTATTCTTTACTCCATTACGCTTTACTCATTTACTTTTTACTCATTCACTCTTTACTTTTTATTCTTTACTCATTTACTCTTAACTCATGTTCTCTTTACTCCGTTACTTTTTACTTGTCACTCATTTACTCTTTACTCGTTACTCTTCAACTATTTTACTCTTCACTCGTTTACTCTTTTACTTTATTCTTGTTTTTATTTATTCTTCTACTATTTCGCTTCCTTAGTTTTTTACTTTTTTATTTTGTCGTTGTTGAGGCTTTATTCTTTCCCTTTTATTATTTAACCCTTTTACTACTTTACTATTTCACTTCTCTAAAGATTTCTTTTGCGTGTTTTTACTGCTTCCCTGTTTTATTGTTTACAACATTTTTTTATTCATCTGTCAACTGTCACATAAAAATAACTCGTAAATGTTTTCCGGGTAAGAAATCAACCACTCTTGTTGTCTTCAAAATTTAACTAGGAACTGAGCAAATTTCCCCCACCATCCCCACCTCCCTCTATCATCGTATCATTTCGTTGCGTATTATTACAATTTCCGGTTCCAGCATTGACTTCGTCATGTAACAAAATAATCTACTTCCCATGACACGGCTCTAGCTAACGACACCGGTTGGCTGCCAGCTCGATGCTTAGTCGACGATTTAGTTTAGTATTCAGAACGGGTGACGATGAGCCGGTTGAAACTTGCCCGTTATAATACCAACCAGTGGGGGAGGAACGTGGGGTAAAATCAGGACAACACCCATTATTCGAGAAACGTACTACACGCGGACTTACATCTTTCTGTATTGTCAGGAATTTTTCCTGATTTACCCCATCTTTCCCTAATGATGCCAAACGCTTGGTAAAGAGGTTCACTTTCCTAAAGGAAATCCGAACGAGAAGAGTTCACCACAGCAACCAACCACAACCGGTCGCCGGTTGCTGGGATTGATAAACTTACGCAACCTTTCGACAGTCTCTGTGGTGTTTCTCTTTGCTTGTTCTTTATTCGAGCGTTTAGTTCCAGAACGATTTAAATTCAACCGCGAAAATCTGGCCAACTTTGTTCAAGTTGTTCTTTAGCTGGGTAAATATTAATTGAGGGGGCTGCTACTGTGAATGGGATAAGAAAGTGAAAGGCATCAGTTTCAGGAACAAAGAAACAATCGAATATTGAAAATACTTTGAGTTATTTGAAAATTTGCGATTCAGACGGTTGGATATCGATTATTAAAATTAATATTACTCGAAGCATGTTGGAGCCAGAAGCTAGTCGTTAAATCTGAGCGGATGTTATTTATGGTTTATAGTTGTTTTTGACAGCCATCCCACCGTCCGCCGTCATATAAGGGATCATTATGTCATTGAATATGGGATGAACCCATCACGACGGGCAACGCTGTTGGCTTGGCACAGAATAACAATCGAAGGAGGCCGTGCCGTCGCCGCCGTATCAACCACCGCAACGAGCGACGACGTCACCGCTGTGGCAGCTACAGAGTATGTCAGATCCATTAAGCAGTTATCGGGTGTGATGGCCATCTAAATTGTTCCCTCTAATTCGACCGGCAGTTGAATTAAGGCGTGTTACGTGGACTGGTTCGAAAAGAAAAGTTTCTTTTTCTAGGTTCAATTGGTCGTAACGTTATTGTAATCAATGGAATTGACGTTGCGTAATGGCGGTGCGTTGAAACTTCAGTAAGTCTTGTGTTTTGTCAATTTCAATGACTGTTTATTGTGAATATGAAAAGGATTCAAGCGCCTACTTTGCTCAACGTAAATAATGGAGACGCCTAGTGGATCACTATGGGATGTTAATGAGTAATCAGAGCTACTGTTCAAAATTTCGCTGGAACCTTTTGTTTAAAAAAATCCGATGTTTCTGCTTTATGCTGATAAGCTTTTATATCGTATTTAATCTCAAGAGCACAACTATACAACTTCAAAGTTTGTAAAAGGCAAGAGGCATAATCAAAAAAAATTACGCAGATGACGCCGAGTAATAAATGAGATTACAGCACCCAATGACATCTGGGTGCTCAAAAGCCCTCATGTCATAATTTTTTCTCGCTCTCTCTCTGACTCTCTGTGTCTGCCCTCATTCCACCAACCAGCTTCGCTGCGAGTTGACGATTAATCCCCTTTTATGCCGTAGGATGAACTCAATTTGGACACATTCAGCATCACAATAGTCTCATCAATTTACGGCTGATCCAGCCACGCAAGCATCCCCCCGACACACGCACATAAAGCAGTCATTAATTTCGCGCCTACTTCGATCCAAACCCATCAGCGTGTGCAACGAAACGAAAAATATTTTCTTTTCAAAAAAAAACACGGGTGACTGACTGACGACGCACAAATAGGCCAGGATAATAATCAGTCATGTAGAGCTTCGTCTCCGAAGCTGTTTGCTTGACACTTACTCTTATCGCTGGATTATAACGTCCAACGAACATACCGGCCCCCGTGCTTTCGCAAAACAATGCCGCCACCCATCAGTCGGCTTTTATTTGAAAGATGAATAAATTCTTTGTCATTTTTTTTTTGCCCTACGTACGAAAGTTCAACCGGTTAAGTTTATTTGTTCGAAATGACGTTCGCGTTTAGGTAGGAACCGGTTCCGGAGTGATTGATGATTCTAAGGTGTACAGTCAGTTGTACCGGGAAAGCGTATTGTTTGGTGTTTTTTTTTTCAGTTGGATTGAAAAGCAGTCCCACTTGTTCCGAAAGAAACAGAAGAAAAGGATTCGTTCGTTGATAGTCGGTATCCGTATCTGTACCTGTACCGAAGGTTGGTTGTAGCTTCGGTATCCATTGTTAGCCTTGTTGTTTTGAGATTCCCTGAATTGCACCGGTTCTTTAAAACGGAGAGCAGTCAGGGAGAAATTTAACGAAGCAAACGTATAAAATGGTTCGCTGGATTTGCTTTCGTTTTACTTCAAAAACATTCGTAAGAAATTCGGTGAGATGCTGAAATAATAATAGCGGAATCTGATTCGGGTTTGCTGTTGGTTCTCGAAACACTGCTTTAAAAGTGACCAACATTTTTTTAAATCAACTCAAATCCTCTTACAATGGAGCCAGAAACTAATTGGTTCATTATTTTAGTCTGAAATGAAGCACACTTTTAAAACGCAAATTATCCTAGATTAATGCAAGTCGGCTTTTGTTCGAAATCTCAGTTGGCGATGAAAATTTGTGTCTGTGATTTGGACGCGTCGCTGCACTAACAGGGTGTCATTGAACTGTACCTGATTATCATTGTGAAGTGGAACATCAAAAATTTCTCACGCCGCCAGATAGATTTTCCTCCATCCATTTAGTAGAGAATTTATATCTATTATCGGAGAAAAGCACTTCTCCCTAAACGACGTTCGTTTGCCAACGTCTACAGACACTTTACCGGATTAACAAGAACGCAAATAGCTTCGTATTTACCCATCACCTCAGGAAAACGTTACGTGAAATAATCTACATCCAAGCTCCGTGTCCACGCAATGTAAATTTCAATCGTTGAAAGCAATTCACATGTGACGACATCAGGGCAAACATCAGCATCTCTCGTTGTGTCTGTTTGCAATACACAATCACCACCCTCTCAGACCCAGTTGCACCACTCAGAAAAGTCAACAGTAACTTTGCCACAGTCATCTCCTGTTGATTACATATATATGCCAGGTACGATTCAATCGCACGCTCGTTACCTGAACGGTTGAATGCGATTTACACCAGTTACAGCACGGTTCCTGTTTGAGTAGCAATTGATTTAGATCGGCAAACACCATCCAGCGGAACAAGGGGAGGTTGATTTATGATTTGTTTACTGATTAAAATCTTTTCATTAAAATGCTGTTTGTTTGCTTGCTAATGATACACACACATCGGTCCTAGCTCGCTCATCACTTTTTTTTCCTAAAAAAACAGCTTGCTACGATATAATTAGCTAGCATACCTCTCAAACTCCTGTCAAATGCTTCGATATAAGCTAATTGGTTCCAGGTCAATTGATCGAAAGCCATTTGATCGAACACCATTTCACCGAATGCTATTTGTCCGAACGAATCTTAAGCTCACATACCGGTAGTCCAAATGTTATTGTACTGAAAGCTATTAGGCCGAAAGGTCTATTTGACCTAATGCTATTTGACCGAATACCAATTGACAGAATGCGAATACGCCGAAAGCAATTTATTCTAATGCTGAAATTTGATTTTTTTGGTTATTTTGAATACGCTAAACCGTTTCGGCAAAGTGTCCTATCAGCAAGTGTAAAGCTGTGTTTATGGATATCGAAAACACTTATGAAGGAAGAACACGAAGCTTACACGGAAAAAAATCCGTTCATAAATTCATGAACAAAACGTTGAACGATTTACGAAAATTGTGACCAACTTCCTCAAATTATGAATAACAAACCTCGTATTCATGAAACTATTTGAGTTTCCAAAAAACTAGTTCGACGCGGCATTACATTCGAATGTTTGGTTGGGTTGCTGTTGTTGTTCCTTGGACATGAAATTTTTTTGTTATCATTTTTGTACATAATTTGGGAATACACAGCCGCCGTCGAACGATGTTCATGATTTCAGGAGCTTATTCGCGATTTTTGTGATTTATCATACGCTACCGTGCTATTTTAGTCATGAGTTTAACATCGGATTTTTCTGTTAGACTGGTGGGATTTATGTTCATGATTTCAGGAGTTTAGTCGCGAATTTCGTAATAATTTCTATTCACGTTATCGTCATATTTTAGTCGTAAATAGAGTGATTCATATTCATGATATCAGTAGCTAAGTCGCGATGTTTGATGTTTTATGTTCATGATTTTAGGAACCTTGTCATGATTTTCGTAATTTATATTCACGTTGTCGTGATATTCACGTCATGAGTAAAGATTTATGTTTATTTATGTTCTTAATTTAGGATCTTAGTTACGATTTTTGTCACGACTTGGGTGATTTATGTTCATGCTTCTATTAGTTAAGCTTTTGGTACATTAGGTAGATTACTCTCTTTTCGAACAAATCCTGCATTTTGGGAGCTCAACCAAGCAAAGATTTATGAAGCGAAATTAGCAGGAAACAATTGTTAAGTCTTTCATCTTTGAATTTTGAGATCTTTGTCTTATAAACTTTCTTTGTGCGTGAAAAACTGCTTCTTTTGGTTGAAGCGGCTTTAGGGTGGCCCCAAAAAAATCCAAGTTTTAATATTTATTTAAAATTTTAGTTGAAATAGAAGGAAACTTTCTTCAATAACGTTTTAGAGCAGTCAACTCTAAACAACTTTGTTGAAGATACCAAGTTTGTGGCTCAAATCGTTCTCTTTTCATAGTGATTTCCATAACATACCTTAGGGTACCGCATAAATAAACAGTTTTTCCGGCAGAATTTTCTAAATATGATTTTCCCCATAGAAGTTATGTTCTGAGTAAATCAAAATCGTTATTATGAGCAACCTTTGCTTAAAGAGCGAAGTTTTTAACTTGTCTGGCTCAAAAGTTACACAAATTTTTTTAATGAAGAATACGCCCTTTTCAAATGTGGATATCTCTGAAGAGGATAAACAAAAACATATTTTGAATCCCTTTGAACGGTTGTATTTTTGTGAACAATATATAAAAAAGTTGATGGGGAATTCTTTCTAGAAAACCTCAGCGTTGAGTAAAAGCATTTTCCTATATAATCTTAGTTGTAATATAAAAATAAATTTATAGGAAATCGTTAGGGGCAAAACGGATGAATGTATGGTTGTACCTCAATTGGAATTTGAAATAATGTTTACAACTTTGATTTATTCTGCACCACCCTAAAACCGCTTCAGCCAAAAGAAGCAGTTTGTCACGGACGATAAACGATACTAAGACACTAAATCTCTAAATCGAAAAATGGAATCTTGTTTCCTGTTAATTTCGCTTCCTGCTCTACTGTACATTGTAAAGGAACATAAATCCGCTGAACTAACTAGTTTATTTGTTCGCATTCAATGTGCGAGGGAAATACGCATGATCTTATCTGAGTGTAATAATGGCTGTTGAATCAAGTATGACGATTGAGAATTTATAAGTTATCAGTAATTGTTCTATTGAATATGAAATATTTTTACTTTGTGAATAAACAGAAAATAACATCGAAGAAAAAATAAAATCTGCATTGAAAAACCATTTTTTTCTCAACTTGACTTTCTATTGAAACAAGCTTCCCAGCCGAATGTTAGCATATATGACAACTTTGGGACCACATGCAACGATGCCACTATTACAAGGGTTCGCAAAAATAAATTGATAAAATACAGTATCCTGTATACGTACAGGCTCGCAAAGTTGAGATCGACGTTGTTCGATTACCGAGGAAAGTTTGATAGGCAAGGACCTGTTCAAGTATGGGATTTCTTCACGGTAAAAATACGAGAAAGAAAAATTAGAAACAATTAGCCTCACTTCGAGTGACCTTCGTCGGTCCTAGTCTACCAAACCATATCTTTCCGGCGAATAGGGTGCGTGTACCTGTGTTAAGCAGGAATGTGTACTAGAGCCTAGATTCGTTAGGTCAAGCAGAGGTGTATTAACGACAAGATTGAGTGGCAATCAGTCTGTACAGCTAGTACTCGACTTAGTGGATTGAATGGTAGTCGAAACCGGCAATTGATAGGTAGCACTGAACGACGAAAAAACACAAACTCCGCTCCTGTATAGGATTTGGATTTTTTTATCTTGTGAGTAAGTAAGAAAAAGACCCACTTACTTTTATCTTGTGTTAATCGTTACATTAATTCTTACCGTGATCTCCACTATCGAGATGAGTGTTTCTCAGCAGGTGGTGTTCCGGCTAAATACGGTGCCTCTTGAGTTTCGATCATTGTGTGTTAGACCGAGTATTAGTGGGGTGAAATATTTATTGAACGTGAAAAGGGAGCTTACGACTTACGGAAGTCGCTTATATCCAGTTTCACCATGTCAGGCATGTAATGTACATACGTTTGTAATGTACATACGTTTTCAAAAAATTGGCTTAAGGTAAAAACTCATTTTCTGCGGCAGCTTTAAATTAGTGGTTGAGTCCCACCGTGTTCGAATCAGGATCTCCGTGTATATGGACGATGGGTAAATTGAGGTGCGGCTACACGATTTGCCACCGTTTACTCGCAAAATGGTCACATAAAAAATCATGTCGCAATTTAAAGAAGTGAAATTAATTACTGAGGATACACGCAGAAAGTATTTTTCAAGTTTATCAATTGCAGTTTCGTCATGAGAATGCGGTTGATCCGATCTATTGCTCCCTACCTTAACCAAGGATGTATAAGAAAATGCGATACCATTACACATAACACACATTACGATACCATTACACATAACACACATTGTAATCAGACAGAAGGTTGCGAAACTGCCGCTATTTTCATGTCTAAAAGATAATTTAAAAGAAACCTACAGACTCGATAACAAACAAAAGTTTAAAGATGAAGGATAGTTAATTAATAGCATTCATTGAAATCTATTTAAAATATTAGGCTCATGCACGCGAGATGTATGCATGTTATTCTTCTTTTAAAACCGATATCAGGCCGTATAGCCCAATTTTCTTGACATATTTTATAGAAAAATGTAACATCTCATGCTAAAAAGAAGGAAAGTATTCATAAAATACGTACATTAATAACTACAAATAAATAAACGGGATGAAATCATGAAATCCGACCAATCAAATACCATTCGATAGTTATTAGAACATTTGAAAACTCATTTCGAACGAATGACATTCGTGCAAGTGACAATTTCGGCCGAATAGCATTTAACCCAATAATATTCAGCCAAATAATTTGTTCGGGCAAACCACTTTCAAATGCATTTGTTACACTTAAATATAACAAAAAGCTAATAACATTTAATCATCACTCCGATTGAGTTTTCGCACTTTTCAGCAATACCTTCTGCAGACACTGTATTGACTAGCTCCAATTCTTCATCCGAACAAAATCCTTCTGTTGATGTACTCCTACTTGTTGAAGAATCTGCCCGACTCTGCAAAAAGGTGCTTGCTGAATTGATTCAAAAAGTTTCGTGAGGGAAACATTGTCCATCACGATTTAAGGCAAGTGAAGATCCTGGCCCTTCCGAAAACTAGTCTCCGATCCCAAATCGTATCGGCCGATTGCAACGCTCTCATGTATCAGTAAACTGAAAGGGCTTTTGTTCAAGTTCAAGTTTCTTGAAAATTTCTACGTGTATGGACACGCTAAGACTATTTTCAGATGATAGTATGGTGTCAGAGCTATATATTTGCAATGGTCATTGCAAGATACCATAGACCATTTGTCCGGTTGGACTGTGAAGCTGGGTATTGCGTTGACCGATCTGGTTGTGATACAGCTAGTGAGGATTTGATTTGAGTGATATGCAGGTTCATAACCAATCGCTATACATTCGATGCTCATCTCTAACGTAACGCGTTCTCTGCGAGCAATTTATGCATAAGTGGTAAGGGTTACCACGACAAGGAGCACGTTGTCTGGTCATGCTTTGAATATTGTATGTCTCTTTTGGAAGATTTCCTACGAGTCCAAGACAAGGCACCCAACGGTTCATTTTGGCATGCTGAATAGCTGTTTTACATATCGTTGATCTACAAATTTTTAAATAATTAGTTTTCAGAAACCCAAAACGAGTAAGTTTGCTGTGTTTTTCATTTTCTGTCATCGTTTTCCTCCTTCTTTTCCAAACCATGATACCGTCGCTATACCCATATTGGAATAAATATTTTCTAGATCGAAAGTTTCGATTAAAATTATTGTCCCCATAGCAGAAAAAATTGAGAACAGGAATTTGCATCAATTTACTTCAATTATTAAGGCTTTTATCTAAAGTAAAAGCCCACATCTTTGCCGTGACCTTCTTCATCAAGTTTTGGGCAATATTAGGGTCGACATTTTTGGACTCTTTCAGCTAGGAAGAATTGCTCTGATACAGATCTCGATAGGATCGTATTACGAAGCGAAAGTGGAAGGTCGATCTTTTTTGGTACATACAAAAACAATTTTTGAGCCCGTCTTAGATGGTCCGCGATAATGGCAGGATGCCAAATCCGACCAAAACAGTAGCGGGCCTTCGTTAGTGCTGAAGAAGGCTTAAAATCGCTTTTAGAGACACATTCGTCCTTGCTGACTTGTTCGTTGACAGTCATAGATAAGAAGAAGGATTGACATATTTTGCCACATGCGCAGATCACTTGCCAGATAAAGATTTTTTTCTGCGAATTTCGAATTTAACGAGGGGAACATCGATGAGTACTCGTTGGATCACGGTGTAACCGAAACAGTACCAACAGTTCACTCAGAATATGTCTTACATTCTGCTGTAGATTCAAGTGTTCCGGATGAGGAGTAAAGCCGCGAAAAAGGTCTGGAGGAGGCGATTCCACTAACTGAATCTAATCTATAGAAATATGTGCAGAAACAGTTCGTTTCGATGCAGAAGGATTTTGAACGAATAATGAACAGTACCTGAAGCAGCTCATAGTTCAACGCACAAAAGTTACGATCCGCAGTTGAAAGATAGGAAGCGAAGTATACTAGAGGCGCTGGATTAGATTAACTAGAAGTAGATTAACGGGTTTGACTAGAAATCAAAATTGGTACTTGATTATTTCAGTACTTTGTCAATGTACAAAAAGTTTCATCCATTTTAACACGTTGGAATATTGAACAATAAAAAAATGTTGCGAATTTTAGCTTAAAATAATTTGAAATAATTGCCAACTAATTTCACAAAAAATGGATTTAAAATAAACAATCTATTAAAACTAAATTTGGCATTTCCCAATCTAAAGGAAAATAAAAACTCGCGTAATTTATTACTCTTGCTCAAATTTGAGATTCATTTGTTTTATAAAAAATAGATACTTTACGAAGCTTCGTAAAAAATAAGGGAAAGTCAAATTTCGGTGTTTCGTAGTTTTTGTACCCAAAAACCGAACAATATACTCAAAAAGTCTAACGAATCAGTATTTTATAAGTTTAGGGTAAAAATCATTTCAAATTAAAATGATTCGGTAGACTATTCTGGTTTAATAAGCGATCTACGAAAAAAGTTTCGAGTGACCAAAGTCACCCCGATGATCAAAGTCACCCCGGTTTACGATAGTGGAAATTGGAAAGCGAGGAATAAAAATACAAAATGTTTAATATCTCCGCCGTTCGTGAACGGATTTTGACAATCTATAGCTTGTTCGAAAAGTACAAGCTTTCTAATTATGTGCGGGTAGCACGAATACATTGCTTTGCTCGAAAGTTTTTTTTTTCATTTATTATAGAGGTTTTAACCTTAAGGTCATTCGACTCTTCGGGTTAGAAAAATCTCTTATGAGAAATTTCTAACCCTATGTGCGGGGTCGGGACTCGAACCCAGGTGCGCTTTAAACCCTTTGTGTTTTAACAAAATCATCCATATCTCAGAAGGTAATCAACATATCGAAAAACAATAATAGTATAAAATAGTGTAAAATCGCAACGATGGGCCTTTCATTTGAAACTAATTTCGTTAAGATCGGTTCAGCGGTTGCTGAGATAATTACATGACACTAGTGCACATACATACATACCCCCAAACACATACATTGTCCCAATTTGTCGAGCTGAGTCGATTGGTAGCCATGGAGCCTAATAAAATTGAACATAAAACTAGTTGAGCCCTCTTCGAACCAACATTCTAGATAAGGGCCAGTAAATCGCTTTATTCGAGCGTATGAGTGTTCATATTTCTGATGTTTTTTTAAAATACTTTTTAAAATATCAAAGGAAAAATCTGCTTTTGTCAACAAATAAATGAACTTTAAATAAAAATAAAAATAAAAATACAGCATGTTTTACAGTACCTTCACACGAACCTGGCATCCCTGCATCGCTTGGGGAGCGCGATCGTGGAGTTTGCGCACAGCCTATTGTTTTGATTCCGATGAACAGTCGGAATAGTCGGAGAATAATTCATGATGAAAGTGAAACAGTGCAATGCGTTTGTCAGTGCTAACTGCTGGAAGCTATGGAACTCTAACGTGCTGTGGGAACTGTTTCGAAGGGAGGAGGGTTATGGGTGCGGTAGCGAGGTTGTGTTTACATTATGCATAATTCGTTTCGAGCTGACGTGTAGATTTCCGTTCTGCAAATTGGATCTTTGAATCGAGGAGAAAGCACCAACGAAAAACTGACTGGTGGAAACTGTGGTGACATTGTGCATTGAATATGTATTTCTTTGTTGTAATATAGAAAGACGTAATTGAGTAAATCCAAGGGAAAACTTATCCTGAGCTGTCTTATGGAGTAATGAGCCGTTCTGATTGAGTTATAGTTTGAGCTTGTGCCAAATTGAGTAATGAAATGAGTTTTTCTGATATATGAAAACTACAATATTATAGCAAATTGACTATTCGTTGAACGTAATAGAATATATAATATATGGTCGAAAATATAATGTATTGAAAAATTAATTACTAAACGCCAATTATGTTCAATATTATCTCAAATGTAGCTCATAAAAAACGTTTTCGAAGGGATATTCTTTTTTGGAGAGATTGTAGAACTACAATTTAAAAAATAAAATCCGATTTTCTCAAACAAAATAGGCACCATGATTTTGTAAAAACTATAGTGATAAAAATTTTGTTACCCGGACAATGATGTGAGGAAGATCTGTGGGAAATTTCAAAGCGATTGGTTCAGGATATGTTGAGTTATGATCTACATCGCATTTTTTAGTTCCTCCTGAATATTCACTGTCACTCACCCAATTTTCAATATTTTGCAAATAAAATTTGGGGAAATATCGTTGAAATGATGCAATTGAATGGGAATTGGCTGCATTGACCAACACTTACTGTAAAGCCAAAAAATATTTTTTGAGCGATATTTTTTTTAACTTTTCCCCTCGCCTTGGATATGTCGAAGCGTGAAAGTAAGAGCGGGTTAAAATTTTGTTATGAGCAAAAGTGGGTTAAAATGTACTGTTAGATCAGAAATGGTATACTTATCATATTCTTGAGCGAATGAGGGTCAAATAAAATTTAGCGCAATAATGGTTCGACGAAATTGTTGGGGTATAACCCTGTTTTGCGCTAAGAAAATAATACTAAATCAGTAAAGGTCAGTAGCTAAGGGAAATTATTTATATATACTACAGTGAAAGCCAAGATGGGGACCTCCGATTACCAGCAAATAGAGAGAAACATAATCCATATGGGTATCAATTGAAAGGGGGTGATCAGTAGACATCAGAAATTGATGATTAATGCCATTTTGAACCCAAAAAATGACGACTATCGGTTATCAGAAAATAGAAAGAACCGTCATGAATATGGGTGTCATTTGAAACAGAGTGGTCGGTAGTCAATATAAATTTATGATAACGCCGTTTTGAAATCCAAGATGGCGAGTTCCGGTTACCGGAAAATAGAGAGAACTATCTTTAATATAGGTGTCATTTGAAAAGGAGTGGTCAGTAGCTAACGGAAAATGATGATTTGTGTCATTTTGGAAACCAAGATGACGGCTGCCGGTTACCAGAAAATACAAAAAAAAATCATAATATGGGCGTCATTTGAAAGGGGGTGGTCAGTAGACATCGAAGATTAATGATTAACATCAATCATTATAAACGTAATATGTGAGACTGAAAATAAAAGCCTCAATGACAGGACATGCTTATAACGACATATAATTAGCAAGGGACTGGAAGGTGAAGTATTTTTCAAATATTAAGAGCCATAGTACTCAAGGGAGAGCAAGGATTTGAAGTAAGTATAGATAAATTTTTGATAACCTCAACAAAATGAGTATTTTTAGCGCAGATGGATTTTAATCATTTGCACACTATCCAAAACACCTGAATTGATTATTGTTAATAAAAAAAGTTTATTGAAAATTAGTAAAATGGAAAAGTTCACGAAAAAAGAAAACATCTCCATCCGCATAATAAGAGTTACAGTAGGAGACATTGTTTATTGCTCTCATAAAACCGATAGAAATGATGGTGACTGTCATAACCAGGGATGCCAATGGTACCGGTATATTACATTTTTTTCGGTATATTTACATTTGCACAAGCCGTACAGCCCGCTACAGCGACACATCACTACAGCTCTTGCCAGAACGGTAGTCAAACCGAGTACATTTTCCCGTAGAGAAGTAGAATACATTTTTGTTTTGCTGCTGTACTCCGACTGCTCGGTGAGAGTGTGACCAAATACATATTTGTATTTGGTGTGACGTAGTAAAGTTTGTTCTCTCGCTTTGTACACTTTTCTCTGCGTAGTCAAAGGGAGAGGCTCGCACACGAAAGCGATGATGCTGGTCGTGGCATAAACGAACCGCATTTATTACCGTCGTTCGTTATTGAAAATATTGAATTGATTAAAAATATTAAAAAGTGTAAAATAAGGGAAGAGAAGCTGTACCGCTCGCGTCTGGTGGCTGTACTGGGGGCAGTATTTCTTTGTCATGTTACTGCTTTGCTTACAGACTGCCGTACAGCGCTGGGCGTCCTGCAGTAGCGAACGACAGTAGCGTCAAAAGAGAAATGAGAATGTAGGCAGAAAAATTACAGCCGCAGAAAAGGTAGGCATTTTGCATCCTTGGTCATAACACCTCTATAAATTTACTGGAAACCGAAAAGCATTATATGGGGAGTGCAGGAAGAATGACGTGTATTGAAACTGCAGTTGTTTTTGCAGCTTTTACATCTTGTCGAAAGGGACAAATGTTGCGTTACACATTGATCTTACTATTACGCAAAAACCATAGTTCTCTGTTCGCTGGCTGCATAGTTCACCACCCGCAACAACTCAGATTACACCACATCAGCCAACCAACACGTCCTACCCAACGCGCACAGACTTCAAAGAAACATCGCGCCCGCACGTGCGCCATATAACTCTCAAATTAATCTCACCCGGATAATCCCATTATTGAAAGCACACCGCAGACGTGATGTGGTTACTCGGGAGGAAATACCATCACCGCAAAAGTGTGTTGTAAATCATCTTTTTCATCCGGTGTCTGCCCCGTCTGTTCCCGTTGCGTGCGTTGTTGGTAGGTTTCCGCCGCGAACGTGTGGCACCCACCAAAAACCCCTGAGAATATGGGTTATATGGGAGATAACGAACACCGCATCAAAGTAGGTGCGACTAGCGGGTCGCGGAATTTTCGGCAAGCTACACACGACACGACCAATCAACGGTCTTTCCAGATAGGACGGAAAACAATGCTGCTACATAAGATATCGCCGGCACTATTGGCGCTGACTGTTTTTTGCAGGATAGTAGAAGATAGGAAAAACCGCTAATCCGAACCGAAAGTAGCTTCATAAATTTGTATTAGGGTCGTTTTTGTGTCTGGGTTTGTAGTGGGTAGGCAGCGCGGTGGCATTTCTGCGTTAGACGGGAATTTATCGCAAAATTATATTGTTTCTATGAGAGAATATCTGCGAGTATCTTTATTTTGGCTAGCTGAATGTTTGTTCAATCAACATAAGCACAAAATGGTTGAACTATAATGTCGTCAATTTAGTAATGTACTAAACAAAGGTTCAAGCAAAGCGTAAACTGATAATGGTGATGGTCGTATCTGTCAGCGACCATATTTATGAAGCTGGTTGAAAATGAGCACGGAAGAGTGACAAACCACCATCATTTATAGATCTAATTTAGGATCATATATTTCATTGATATAATTGTATGGAGGCTTATGTGTCATTTGCGAAATATTCTCAGGACACAGAAAAAAATAAACAAAAATCCTCGAACTCATCACCTCCAGCGTAACACAGTTTAGGTACTTTGTCCTCGCAGAGCTCCAAAGGGATGCATGAAAACCACACTTCTCGTGTAGGTAGGTACCTAGCCTAAAGGGGGAAAACATCACCTAACAAACACAGCATGCTGTTATGTAGCGCATCGTTGGTCGTAATCCCAGTTCGTAACATTGTTTCACACGTGGTTGTGCTCCTAAAAGGACATCCTAGTAGACTGATATGCGGTAATGTGACATGCCGATATCTACCGTTTCCATGAAAGAATGGGACAAAAACTTTGTTCCAGCATAGGCACTTCGTTACGTGTGGGATGTGTTTTAGCTTTGTTGAGTTTTTTTTTCTAATTGTTTTGCTGGTTTTACAGATAAGTTTTTTTTGCAGTCATTTTCCAATGCCCAACTTTAGTTCGCCTACATTCAAGTCGGTTTCGTTCTATATATGACATCCGGAATCAGGCAATTTAACAGTAAATAAGTAAATAACAAGAAAAAATTGATAACAGATCAAATCAAATACACTCGAAAAGCAATTATAGTTACTGGAATTCATAACTCAATTCCAACGACCCCAAAAGTGCACTTTACTGACCTTCTCGCTACCGAGTATTATAAAACCGGTCACTCAGAAACCAATTTCCTTCCGTGCCATGAAAAACGGACGTCCGGTGTCCGGCTCAACCGCAACTTCAACGGCAAAACCCCGTTCTCCGAGTGGATTCCTTTGGACAAGAGTAGCTAGCCCCCCATTACTGTGAGACGTTTGAAGATCAAAGCGTGTGGAAAATTGGACATTCCGGAACGGTTATGATAATGGTGCAGGGAGTGAACCGAAAACGAGTGCATATAAAATGCTTTGCTCTTTCGGAATGTTGGCAATTTGAATTGCTTCACAGACGATGTGGTGTGGGACAGCTGGACAATAGCTTCGAGCGTTATGCCATGTGATGATACGGTTTATGGAATTGTTTTCGCATTCCTGTGTTTGGCTACTTCGGGGGAAATTGTATAAGAATTTGCCGATGGATAGACGAATAATGTAACATTAGCCAAGACAAGGTCAATGGAATTGAATGTCAAGTGAGGTATGTCGTTGCTGTTGTGCTCTCTTATGGCAAACGCCATTCTGGGGTAAACTGAGTTAGATATGTCATGATATTAAATTTTAAAATGGCTACAAAGTGGCGTTTCCACGGATCACATTATGCAACCAATTTGAATCGGCTTTTTCATACAAACACACAATATAATAAACCATTCGTTTCGTGATACGCAATGTCCCCCATAATTTTTAAATTCAATAAGTAATCAATAGCAAAGACTGCATGGACGAAAGCAATAAACTGAGAGAAAGTGAACTAGATTGTCCCCCCCAGTAACAACATGCGATGAAGCTAATAAATCTCCAATGAAATTCTAATCTCTAATTTTTATTTTTCGCGAAATATCAAATCTGGTACACAAGATCCTATGAATAATCAATAGAATTAGATTCATTTAATTTTATTTACACATTGTAAACATTAAAAGATCGACGGTTCAGGTAAGCTAGCGCACTGAGCCGTGGTAAATAAATGAAATAAAAAACTACAAGGGGCAGCCCTATGGGGAAATCAAATTTTAGACAATATAATCACATTTCATGTATAGTTTCTAATTATATTTTGCCATTATTGTAACTTTCCTAAAGTACGCATACAAATGTAGCAAATGCAGTGGTCTCAATCATATATCGGAACTATAAATATACAAGAATCAAAAACAGTTTTATATATGGACTTAGATGGGTTTTTGCAACGGTTTTTTTGAATGGCAGTGTATTCATTCATAAATAGGCTTTGTAGTTGTACCAATTAGCAGAATCAAAATAGGATGGGCTGAGTGGAAATGAATCAATGAGTTGATAAATAATAAACTTTCGTTGTGCTTTCCATCGATCCGCGTAAATTTGTTACTAAGAAAGTTTTCGTCTTTGCACAACGAAAGCACAGATTGCTATTATGCAGGTTACGCATGCAACTGCTAACAATTTAGTAATAGATTAGATATACCTACCAACACATTCGCCTCAAACATTGAACCCAAGCGCACAAAGCAAAATGAGTCAACGCTGATAATGACGGGTAGAGCGAAAGAGATAATTAGTACCACGACACTATGTTAACCGTGTTTGCAAATGGAGCTCGAATATACAAACGTTTTTGTGTACGAATAATTGTGTTCGAGATTGTACATAAAAGTGTGCTGCAAACGAGCACAACACAAAAGAAAGCATAGTGTTTGTACGGACAAGCTCAGTCGCGTGTTGGACGGCTCTGGGTAGTGTACTTCCACAGCCAGTGTAACGGACTTCTAACTGGTTGTGAAAACACACAGCGCAGTGATCTGCTCCACCTGCCGTTCAACAGGCAACTGAGCTTGTCCGGCCAAATCCGTTCTTTACATAGTCGATGATGACGTCATTCATAGAAGCGTAGTGCGCTAGGTACACGGATCTGTCGTGCCGGACTTGGGAAGCGTTATCCTCGGTGTGTAAATGCGCAATATTTTGACTAGATTGCACATTATTTAAATTTTTAATGCCATGATATCAAAAAATCTTTGGGTTTATCTATTGGAATCCTTTCTTAGAATTATTTCGGGGCGATGTGCAAAAAATTTGAAATTTATCGTGAGATGGCTGAACTATGTGCATTTAAAATTGGACCCCTTTTCGTTACGTACCTTTTTTTAGACTTTGCAAGGAGCACCCCCATATTGAAAACAAAGACGTAGTCCTTCGTCAAAATGTTTGAAAGATTTTTTCTTTATGAGCAATAATAAGGGTAATTTGATTTTACCAGGTCTGGCAGTAAGTTATTGGTTGGGTTTGTCGCTTTCCCAGCACTCGAGATCTGTTAAGAACATTGGGAGAAATTCTATTTAGTGTGATATCTTCAATCCACACTCAGGCGAATGACTGCCTCATTATTTAAAATCAACCGCTATAGTGTAGTTTGTATTCACACAATTCCAATTCACAAGTAATCAAAAATCTAAAATGTGTTGCTTTGCCCGCCTTTTTCTACGGATTTTGCAATTAACACGTTTTCTGCATTTATTCGAAACCCGCTTGAATGCAAAGAACTAAGAAGAGGGATCTGGCTGTACTTCAACAATCGGGATATTTCTGGAACTGACTTGACGAGTAGGCGCCAAATGTCGATGTCTGAGATCATTTTGAAACCAAGATGGCGTTTGAGTAAATTTCTCAATAATCTCAACAATGTGAGAATTTTTGAAATAGCGGTGATGAATAGATGCGGGATGTCTCTCCTGGAAGCCGTATTATTCAGAATGACGACTTCTGATTTAGTGAAAATCTCTTTATCCTTCATAATATAACGAAAGCCCGATTTTATCAATAACCGTTTTTGTAAGCCCCCGATTCTGTCAGCTTTTTTATTCGATTTCGTCAGCCTCATTTAGAAAACCATCTGATTGGCTCCAGCAGACGAACCAAGTCAAATTAGAGTAAATCCTTGCATGAGCATATTCTTCTTATCCTATAAATGCAAAATATGCAAAAGGAAAAATATCATTTTGATCAAATTTTACAAAACATTCTATATTCTATATTATCAGAGTTATATAGAATTTTGCTAAGCAGGAGGTCGGCATTTTGTATTTCAAAATGGCCTGAGATATTGAAGCCCGCTCCGAAAATATGCTTATCCTAGAATTCGCCAACTCGATTTTAATAAAGGCGTCAATCTTCGGTATTTGGCGTCTACTAGTCAAACCCGTTCCGGAAAAAAACCCACATTGATTGGGTTTTAGAGAAATCCGCTGAATAGGAAGCCGCCATCTTGGTTTTCATAAAAGCCTCAGACATCTATATTTCCACTAAACCGAAAGTCGCCATCTTGGTTTTCAAAATGACGTTAGACATTGATATTTGGTATCTATTTGTCAAACCCGTTTTTAAAATACCCATATTGAATGGATTTTATAGAATGCCGCTAAATCAGTCAGACATAGAAATTTCTTCTTATAGACAAAGTAGAATTAAAACACTTTGTGCATGAAAAGCACATACACACACCTCGAAAACTGAAGCGACAAAGCAGTTTTTTAAAACGTCGCTATCTGAAAATAATCACTAGGCGAGTATTCCAGGAATAGAATTCACGTGTAAAACTCGGTTATCATATTGTACACTCGAATGAATCTACACCAATCATGCTTGTTTGTTTTCAACTACTTAAAACAACGGTGAAGATACTTAGCCTTCTTTCTGATTCTGCTAGTACAGTGGTTTTCAACCGGGGGTGAATTCACCCCCAGGGGTGAATTAGACTAATGTAGGGGATGAATTAAACGGGGTAAATTTTAACTTGGTACTTTTACATTCCTGTAGGAAGCCTGTGAATATTGGTTCAGTGAGTCAAGAATAAAAATGCTGCCTGAGAGAGTACAGGAACAGAGTTCAAGTTGAAATACTATGGCGTTCATTCAATTGAAAATATTTTTTTTCTTTTCTGATAGGGTGGTTAGGAATTTTCAGCAAAAAGGGTACATGATACGGATCAATATTCGGAAAGGGGTACATGGAACGAAAAAGGTTGAGAACCACGGTGCTAGTACGAAGCAATCAACAAAAAACAGTAATTTTAATCTAGTTTGTTTCAAAATCAAAACAAACTGTTACTTTGAGTCTTGTCGTGGTGAATTATTGAGATGAGTAGTAAGAAAGTGGGGCTCTGGTCAAATACGGTGGCGATTGACTTCCGACGAATTTTGCGCCAACTCGAACAAAAGTTGGCAGCACCCTCTCAGAACCCTACACTGAAAAACATCGATTTCAAAAACTTAAAGTCGATTTACAAAAAAAACCATCTTTGATCTGGATCAATTTTTTTCCAATATAGGTAATTATGTTTCCTATCAAGCGTCAAAAATTCAAGTTGGGCGCTTTCAAGGATAAAAAGTTATTTAAAAAAAACTTTTCCTTGCACAAACATAATTTTTTTCAGTGTATTTTTATCGATAGCTAAACCAATGAAAGTCATAATCATCAATTCAATTTCTCAACATGCAAAAAGTATCAGTAACGAATTTGGTATTCGTTTGGCATATTACCCTGGTTACCTGTACCTTACCTGCATCAATACTCATTTTACCAAATAATAGTACTATAAAACTAAGGCCTTAAAACAGTCTAGTAACAAAAGTTATGAAGAGCAGTTCTAGTAAAATTATCATTACGGATCAATTATATAAATCAAAGTTAAGCAGTATCAAGTGCTGTGCAAAGATAAACAATCCGAAGTGTAATCGTAATAATTTACATTCGGAAGTCGCCATCTTCGATTTCAGCATGGCGTCAGACATAAATTTCTGGCACCTACTCGTCAAGACCATTCTGAAAATACCTAGTCAGTCTAGATTCTAGACTGTGAACTCTGGACTCTAGATTCTGGACACCGGCAGGGTGTCGACTCATTTCTGAAAATGAAATTCCCTGATTTTCCAGGTTTATCCAGACCTTTTTAAAAAAAATTCAGAGTGCTCAAACAAATCAAATTAAATTCACATTTTTCAATGTCTATCGTTTGAGCTTACACCATTTTTGCATTTTTAGTTAGTTTTAAACCTTTTATATCTTACATTTCAATTAAACTACTTTTGGTCTTTTAACTGCCATGTAATTTAAATATTTCCAAATCTAAACAAGTTTTATCCTCTAGAATTTTAAATAAAAATATGTTTTCTAGAGGCCTGATTGTGACGAATCTTGGATCAATGCATTGCATACTCATCTTGGTGCTTATGGGAATCACAGACCAACAGACATAACACTCGAAAACAATGCTTCGCATAATATAACGGTTATTTTAAATATAGTTGGGGCTGTGGTCGTACTTGCGATAAGGCCGCCTCTGGCATATGCACAAGTAAGCTGAGGATAGACCACTAGTGAAAAATTGTTACCAGGCCCGAGGGATGACCGACAAGCAAATGAGTGTATGGGACCGTGTATAAAAGGAGGAGCTAGTGTTCTGGAAAAATTAGCGGATTGACATTTTAGGAATGAATTTCCTCATAGTGTTATGTATTTTAGTCTGTGTGGAAATTGTGATAAGTCTGGGATCTTCCGTTAACCTTCTGGCAGTCGCGCTGGTGCACTGAGTGCGCGCTGCTTTGAAAAGCTAGCAAATTGTCTTTGGGCAACTGCGGCTGCTCATTCAGTGGGCCATATGCGCGGCACCGTTTTAACATACTCTATCATATTCCAAATACCCTTGAAGGTGGTCGTAACCCATTCTTACGTCAATTTTCAATGTAAAGTTTGTTCGCGACAAAATATGGAAACCTAAAAACACATAGATCTTTTGATGTATTCAACCAAAAATGAAATATTTTTCACAAATATGGACGCATGTCTTTTTTATCTAAAAATACATAATTCGTTGACATGTTAAATGCGCTTTCAAAAATGGGTAGAACGAAATGCGTATTAAAAATAATATGTGCGGTCCAAACGGAAATCAAAAGATATCTCATTGGAATAGTTCTAAAAAGCTTGGCTAATCGGCAAGCTCTGTTCACACTGTTTCCAAAACGTCTAATACTCGATTGCCATCAGCTACATATAAAAGAAATGCAAAATACAATCTTAAGAAACGACTAAATGGATTCGATAGTGAGACAAACATTCTGTTCGTACACTAATAAAATAATAATAAAATAAAAACGTCAAATGTGTTTGTGCATAATTCGAAGCATCATCAAGGAACGAAGTCATTGAAGGTATTGATTATTTCGAATTATAGTGATAGGCAGAATATGAGGGCTGAACTCTTCTTCGAAAATGTAACGTGGATATTCTACCAATGTTTCCTGTGTGGCAATTGATTACAAAACTTGGACGTAGAAGACTTCAACCAAGTTTCATGATATGTAACGAAATGAAGTATTAAAGTAATTCTGAACGATAGAGAAGTCTAAGTTTCTCAAGAAATAATTGGTTAAGCAGGTCTTCTGCAACAGTGGGTGAACCAGTAAAAACTTCATACCAACAGGAAGGTATCGCAGAATATGTACTAAGAAGATTGTTTACAGAAACGGTTTAATCACTTCTGTGCAGTAATAATCCGCTTTTTATGTTCTGGTTAGATTTGGATTCTTCTTTTTAACTTTCCGGAAGTGATGCTAGTGCATTGAGTGCACGCTGCTCTGAAAATCTAGCGAAATCGTCTGAGCGCACCAGCGGCTGCTTGTTCAGTGGGCCATTTGCGCGACTTCCGGAGGGTTAATAATGATTGCGTTTTTGATACAAAATCATCCAGCACTTTTTCACAACTTTGAAATAGGGACATAATTCAAGAAAATGGAATGGAATGGAAACCGGTTTTTGATAAGTTTACTTGTGATTTGAGACAAATAGTTTTTTAGTCTCTCATTTGCCTGCCATTTCCCACCAATTCGTCATTTCAGAAATTAAGTACCTTCTAAACTGCCGTTGAGATCGTATTCGTCCCATGTTCTATGAGATTCCCTCTATGCATAAGACAATTATGCGTTGAACGGCAGTGAAAAGGTCAGTTGGAAATTCCATCTTGGAATATAATAAATACAAACAAATAAATAAATAAAGCGATTTTTAATGCAATCTGGCAATAGCAGCACGTTGTGAGATGAGTGAAGCTTCGCCGGCCCAACTTTAAAAAAATCAATTTGTTTATAATAATTGCAGATTTCATAAGTTATATAACAAAAAATATTATTTATGTTTTTTTTTCGGTAAGCTCATACAAAAACAACTTTATGTAAATAATTTTTTTTTCCATGCATCAAATACTTTCCAAGTTATCAGTGATTGAAAAATGTTCCCTTTTATAAACATCAAAAGTTAAAAATCTAATAACTTGATTAAAGTATCATATTCAGCCAAAACAAAAAAATACGTGCCAATTATTTTTAGCTAAAGAATGTAAGAAAAAAAATCGAAGGAATTCAAATTTTGGTTGTAAATCTGACGGGGAATGACCCATACAACCATTGTTGTGAGAAGTTGTAATTATGAGATGGATCAAATATTGTTATTCTCCCTAGTATAAAATGTGTTGAGGGGAGTAAGTGCGTTCAACTGAATATTTGAGCCAATACTTTCTAGTCGCATTTATAAAAAAATATTAACACCAGGTCGAAATTTTTCCCTGATTTGATTACAAATTCCCTGAAAATTCCAGGGTTTTCCAGGTCAAATAGAATTCCCTGAAATTCCCTGATTTTCCAGGTTTTTTCCAGGAATCGCCACCCTGCCGGGTTCTGACCTCGATATTCTGTGCCATGGACTCTGGACTCTGAACTATGTTCTCTGGGGTCTTGATTCTGAACTCTGGAATCTGCACTCGGGACTCTGGATTTTAGATTCTTGACTCTCTTCTCGGGCCTCTGGATTATGAGTTCTTGCCTCTGGACCATGGACAATAAACTTTGGATTCTGGACTCTTCACTCTCATCGCTGGATGATGGACTCTTGGCGTTGGCCTCGACTTTCTGTAGTGTGCACTCTGGACCCTGAACCATGGGCTCTGGTATCTGGGGTTTTGATCCTTCACTTTGGAATTTGAACTTTAGGCTCTGCACTCGGGTCTCTGGATTCTGGACTGTGGGCTCTCTCGTCGGGACTCTGGGCTCTGGACACTGGACCCAATATTCCCGACTCTCTTCTCTGCACTCTGAATTCTGGACTCTACATTCTCCGGATTCTGAGCTCTCGCCTCGAGATTCTGTGCTATGGACTCTGGACTGGAGACTGTGGTCTCTGAGCTATAGGCTCTGGGCCTTTATTCTGGACTTTGGACTCTGAACTGTGGACTCCAAATCGTGGACTATGTACTCTGCATCCCGGACTCTGGATTCTGGACTCCGGACTCTGGGCTCTCTCCTCGGGACTCTGCGTCGCTGGGCTATGGAATCTGAACTCTGGATTCTGGACTCTAAACTCTGGTCTCATTATTTTGGGTTAGGGGCTCTGGACTTTGGGCTCTGGATTATGTGCTGAGGACTATGGGCTCAGTATTTTGGGATAAGAATTTCACACTCTGGTTTCTGGGCTCTGGACTCTGGGTTTTGGACTCTGGGCTGTGATATCTTAGCTCTGAACTCTGGGCTCTGAACTCTGCGTTCTGGACTCTGAGCTCTACACTCGGAACTCTGGATTCTGGACTCTGAGCTCTGTTTTCGTATCTCTGGGTTCTGGTCGCTGCGCTATGAACTCTGGACTCTGCGTTCTAGACACTGAACTCTGGATTCTGGACTCTAGACTCGCCTCAGTATTTTGGGTTAAGGACTCGCGACTCTGGACTCTGGTCTCTCTCTCCTCAAGACTCTGGACTCTGGGCTATGGAAACTGGTGTCCGGATTCTCTTCTCGGGATTCTGAGTTCTCGTCTCTGGACCCTGAATAAAATTAAACTGAAAAAAAGTTCTGTTTGAACAAGGAAGTTTTTTTCAAATAACTTTTTTCCTTGAAAGTGCCCAACTTTTTTGAATTTTTGACAGTAAGTAGGGAACATATTAACCTATCTTGAAACAAAATTTCATCCAAATCAATTATGGGTTTTTTTTGTAAATCGACTTTAAATATTTTAAATCGATTTTTTTTTTCAGTGTAGGAGTCGTTGAACAATATTTTTATTCAAAAATTTGACTAATTTTGTGTAAATCAATCTTACAACTTTTTTGTAGGATTTGTCATTTGTAGACTATAGCCATTTAAAAAAAATGGTAAAAAAAGTTTGACCCTTTTCAAAAGACAGTCTAGATCATCTTTGGAAAAACAAAATGTACAAAATCTTCATGTCCAGAAAGTTTCATCAAAATCTGGAAGAGAGTTTCCAACTCTGAATACGATTTAGCGCGAAATTCGTCTTCCGGTTTTTTTCATAAAAGACCGAGTATTCGCAATGTGGAAGACTTATGAAGAGTGAAAATGGAGTTTAGGTTTACAAAAGTTGCCTTTATCCAATGCCATCATGTTAGGCTTACAGCATTGATAATGATCTAATTGACGCAAACCAAAGGATTCACTTTACATGTCAACCTAAAATACGTGGTTTTGTATGGATGTATAAAAATTAATTTATCTATCTACATATCTATCTATCCATCTATCTATTTATCTATCTATATCTATATTATATTTTATATTTTATATCTGATATATATTTAAAAGTCAATGTGTATATGTATATGATTTTTGGACTCCCAAATGGCTTAACCGATTGCCGTAAAAATTTATACATATGATTCGTTTGTTCTGGAACGTGCCCGCCAGATGGCGCTTCGGAACAAATTGTGTTTTCCTTCTATTTCGTTGAAAGTCGCAGCAACGCGCGATAGGTATTAGCTATTTGTTTATATGGCTGATGAGAAAATCGAGGTATGGCTACATGGTCTGGCACTTGCTATACGGTCATTAAAAATTTCATGTTGTAATAAGGAGCAATTGAATCCGTTACAGAGTATATTTAGAGAAACTGCTTCCCAGTTATTTCTAATAGGTATTTTCGCCGTGAGAATGTGGTTGGGCCAATCCATTTCTTCCTACCTGGACCTATCATACATGTTGGGAACTGACCGCTTACCTTCCTGGGTCTTCGATAGCGGTGATAGCAGTGGTGCAGCCAGGTCCAACATCGACCGTTGATTAGGTGGTGAAGGGGTAATGTTCCGAGGGGGACCAAATCCAAAATTGGCGGACCGTTGATTAGGACCAACTGGTGGAAGCTTGTTCGGTAATGACCAATATCAGGTCAAGCTCACTCACGCACAAAAACTCGCGGGTTAGGCTAAACACATTTTAGTGACACACTTTTATTCGACCGACAATGAACGACATGCAAATTGTACTTAACTTCTATATTTTACTTAATCCTAAAACACGTTAAAATCTTGCGGGTCTGTTGCCCGTGCTTGGTGGTGACCTAATTTCTACTGCTATCCCGATCATATTTAGATAGCTGGGAAAGCGATGATCGAGAGGCCTAGGTTCGGCTGACGGTATGTGAGAGATGATGGGATCTCACTCTCTTATCGCCCGTTATCAGTTCGGCATTTTCAGTGATGATAGTGGTTGTAGTCATATCGCAATTACGTTGGCTCTCCATCGTAGGTAGATTGTACCTTCACCAGTGCATAGGCCGGACCGGTACCTTGGTGCTCTCGACGGTGATGTGATCACGATTGGTTTTGCTGCTGACCAGGGATGTAGTGTAGGGTGGATCATTGTTAGTCGCAAACAATACATAATACATGGCGTTACCGTTACACAGATACTTCTTGGCCCACATTAAAGACATATTAATACGAGTCACCTCTGTAATAAGACAGAGCATTGCGAAAAACCATGCTCAGAAATCGCTAAGAAAAATTGTGTCAACGATTACATCCAGTACCAGACAATCAGTCAGCTCCATCAGAGAGGAAACTGATGCCATCGAAGATGGATTCACGTTCGTGGCACGAGTATTAGAACAGCATTAACGATGACAACATGAAAGTGTATAATACCAAGAGAGGAATGAATGATTCGCAAGACACAGTTGACAAGAAAACGCTCAAGTTGGATATTTGAAAAACGCTGCAAGAAAGTCCAGACAGAAAACAGATTCCACGATTCACAATCGAGATAAATCGGACACACCCAGCTCAACTCATCAGTGGTGCAGATTCGAGGGAGGGCCACCCAAGCGCATGTTCCATTTAAAAGACCTGATTTCATTTCGTAAATCTGTTCGAACTATCCGTCTGATTACTAGTATCCAAAGTTAATCATTGCTAGCGAAAGATTCTTTCCCTAGTCTAAATGATCGAAACTCTACGGCCAAAAAATAACCCTCTCCAGACGATTGAATTATTGGAAAGTATTTAAATCGATTAAAATTTAATGCTTCAACAATCCGTCTTAGAATAAAGTCGATCCCATCCGCTTATCCATGCTAGACAATTTGCGAATGGTGATATTATCACATCACAGGGGCGAGTAAATAACATTTCATCAAGTCCCGGCAAATCTATCGAATCCAAACCCGATGGAAAAACGATTTCCAATCAACAACCTCGTCGTCACCATGTAATCTTCCTCGTCAGCCGCACAGTCTCTGCTCATTTGCCGGAAACGCAGGAGGATTACGGCATGATAATCGAGAACGAATTGCCTTTTCGCAACGAACGGAAACGAACAAAAAGCAATTTTAATCAAGAGCTTCGTCATGATGAAAGGGGCAATCAGCTGGAAGATATCGGCAATATTGTATTAAATTTAGTTGAAAGGATAAAGAGAACCGCCTGCCTGCCTGCCTGCCTGTCTGTCAGAGACTGTCTGTGTTCGGGTGGAGGCAAAAACGGATTCCTTCTTGCCCTGACCCCGGCCCCCGGGGTGGGCTATAGTGACTGTGGGTAAGGGGTGGAAGGTTGGAAGCGAAACTCTATCATGTCAGGTGCTCATTCGGAAATGAAGAATCTGGTAGAGTGCAGCAAAATGAAGCAATCACCGGTAGTGATGGAGAAGCTGGTTATTTTCTGTAAATCCAATGAGTTACTCCGCATCAGGGGGGTGGGGGCTGATTGCATTGCGGGAACGGACTGTTAGTAGGTGTGTTTAATTTACGAATAGTTTAATTTGGACCATTGATTCTTTTATAATTTGCAGTTACAGTTTCTGTTCTTGACTCATTCATACTTCTGATCTTTTAACATTCTTTACTTATTTTCATTTGTTTTTCTTATGCTATTCGTTTTCTCTCATAGTCTTTATACTTTGCTTTCATATCATTTTCCATTTTATTTTATTTCCATTTTTCAATTTCACTATTATAATTTTTCGTTTCTATCCGATTTGTTCTTCAGGTTTTTATACCCTTTAAATTTCTTTTTGTACTTTCATCTTTTTACTCTTGAGAAAAGTAATGGCATACTTTTTTGTTTCCAATTTTTGCCATTGCCTTTGCCTTTGCCTTTGCCTTTGCCTTTGCCTTTGCCTTTGCCTTTGCCTTTGCCTTTGCCTTTGCCTTTGCCTTTGCCTTTGCCTTTGCCTTTGCCTTTGCCTTTGCCTTTGCCTTTGCCTTTGCCTTTGCCTTTGCCTTTGCCTTTGCCTTTGCCTTTGCCTTTGCCTTTGCCTTTGCCTTTGCCTTTGCCTTTGCCTTTGCCTTTGCCTTTGCCTTTGCCTTTGCCTTTGCCTTTGCCTTTGCCTTTGCCTTTGCCTTTGCCTTTGCCTTTGCCTTTGCCTTTGCCTTTGCCTTTGCCTTTGCCTTTACCTTTACCTTTGCCTTTGCCTTTGTCTTTGCCTTTGACCCAGAGCTGCATTGTGGATCGAATCAGAAATTGAATAGGAATTCCGACAGATGTCCGCCAGAACTCCTGATCAATTTGAACAATCGATTCCGACCGACCTTTGTTCAAAACCGGCTATGTCTGAATACAGTTTTAAGATACACCAGTAGGTGACGCCAGGGCATTGGATAGGATTGTTTAGTAACCGGGCATAATGATGGGGGTGATCATAACCAACGGTGAAACATTTACATTTTTTTGATAAATAGCAGAAGCGATTTCCAATAGATTCTCAAAACATTTTTTAGTAAAACTTAGTGTAATATTTTTTCAGGTTTTTGCAGATATTTAAATATTTTTTCGTACTGAGTTTCAAACATTTACAAACAAATTAGATTGATCCTTAACGCAAACTTCAGCGATCATAGAACTTCTTATCTTGCGGGACATCACGCAGAAGTAGAAGTTTGTTTAGAAACACAAATAGTGTTTTGGAGCTTGCGTTAATCCGGCGCAAGCCTAATTCTGTCACTAAGTTAGAGTCGGATTTTGATGAGACGAAGTCGAAACGGAAATTCCAACATTTACCGTGTTATACTACACACGCATTGAAACAGTTCCTCCAGGCATTCTCACCAATCAAGCACGCCAAAAAATCTCAGTGAAACCCAACGTCAAGTTTAATTCCAATTCCTTAAAAATACTGATGACTTATATCCCCATCGAGCCTAATCCAGTTCCTACAGTTCGTCCTTCGCGGCCAGGTGCGACGAATGATGATGTGCCTTCAGTTCGCGCCAAAAAGCGGATCGTTCTTCGAGCAGTCCACTCTCGACCGCTAGCAGTGGTTCCCGTTCCGGATGCATACTGCCAATTCGCAGGTACGTCAGCGGAAAACCGGCCGTAGAGGGCCACCTGGGAAGCGTTGCGTTCTCCGACGGGGTAGGATTTCCAGTACGTGCAAAATTTACCCACAGTTTGGTGAGCACTCGGCGAATTTCTAGCTCTTCGGGCGTTGGAATGGAAGTTACGAAGAGATCCTTCGCTATCGGGAACAGGAACTGGAGATCTTCGGCGTGGCAAACACCTGGTGATCGATAAAGATAAAATATTCAGTCTATTTAATTACAATATTGCTGCACTTTCATAAAGAATACCATAATATTTATCGTGACCACCCTCGAATATTTCTGTAAAACTGGCTGCCGTACGCTGAGCGAACAGGTACACAAATGTGGGACCGATTGCAGTTTTTCGTTGCGGGCTAGCCTCCAATCGAATGTGTAAGTATTCGTCCATTCCGGCCAGGAACCAGGCATCCGTGTAGAGCTTTGATTAAAAATGGAACAAAATGTATAATAGTGAATATCGGAACAAAAACAATCCAGCTCTAGTAACAATTGTAGTTTTATAATATGATTGTAGTCGCTTTGAAAACTTTTTTGATTTTTTTAGATTATAACTAGGAATCTTATCACAGCATACAAAAAAAAAAGTTTGTAAACAAGCGTTCTGCATATTCAGCACAGAAAAAGAAAACTTACGTTGGTTAGGTTCTGTTCCGTTTCCTTAATTAGTTTTTGGTTGTTAAAGTAAAATTGGTTGATCGCGCTAGTAATTTCCCGCTGCCGGGACTTGTCATGGTGGTCGTAGTTCAAAGAAACGGGCAACGCCCGATCCCAGTTCTCATTCAGACTGGCTCGGAGCTCAGGCAGGTTGATGAGAGCTAAGAATACAGAAGAGAAATGACGAATTTGGTATTAGAATGGAACGATACAATATGATTCGTGACATCCAGTTCATTGAAATTTTTTTTTGTTTCTATTACAGTAATGTTTCGATTATATCACGGTTGCTCTGTATTTTAGCGTGATATATTTGAAGCGTGATATATTCAAAACAAAACAAAAGATTACATTCAAGCATTAATCCATGTATTTCTATAAACAAAAAGTAATAAAAAGTTAAAGTTATTCAAAAAGAATAAATCATAGTAGGGTAATGAGCCTATTTTTGCCATGTTTCTATTGTCATACTACCCATTTGAAGCCATCTTTATTCAACGCATTGAATCAAATGGTATGGCATCAGCGGATAATTTTTCCCCACACAGCTTTACTTCACGTATCCCGTACCGTTTCTTAAAATTGTTGAATCACCCAAAACTAAACTTGGAGCAATCTGGCACTTTAAGATTTTGGGCAAATATCTTGATTATTAAAAACAATGTATTCGAAGGGACTACGATTCAGTTTTCGTTGTTTCAACATCCATGTAAATAGTCCCATATCCAATCGCTGATTTTGTCCTTCCAAAAGAAAAGTATTCACATCCATTCAAGAGAAAATGCATATCTCGGAATACCCACCATATCACCACTATTTTGTTTTGCTCATTATTTTGTTAGATTTTCCTGCAGATAACTAACAATTAAGCGAATGAAAAATAAGTCGTTTTTTTACCCAGTACACCAGACACCCTCTTAAGAGCATGTTCAGGAGTGTTTCAGTTCTAGATTCAGAATTTTGACAATTCTATAATATAAAACTGAAACTAGAACTTGCTCTCCCCAGCAGCAGTTTTAGCGGATGTTCTATTCAATTTAAAATTCATGGCTCGCCATACCTTCAGCGTTACTGCATTCAAATTTATTTTCCCCAGCCCATCGGGTCTAAGTGTCTGTGCTGAAAACTTTGCAGTTCTAAACATGTTTTAAAATCAGCAACAAATAGAACGGCGTCGTATAACAGTTTTAAATTTTAAAACAAAACTGTTCGACATTATAAAACAAAACGCTCTGCTGGGGGTGTGAATGTTTCAGTTCCAGTTCTACTTTGAAACTCCTATACAAAATAAAACGATCCTGAACATGCCCTAAGGACACGGCGAAGAATTTAAAACAAAAATTGGAATCAGCCGAAAGATATTTCGGCAATCCTAGTCATTGCAACAACGCTTAAAGTTTCGCGCCCCGCCCTCCGTCCAAGATGAACAGCACTATAACATTGCTTCTGCTGCTTGTACATCTAAAAAAATTCAGATGCATTCTTAAGAATCTATTTTTTAAGATAAAAGAATAAAAAATAACTTAACTTTTTGACCGACCTCATCATGTATAAACCCTTAACGAAATAGTGCGAAACCCAATAATAGGCTCATTACCCTACATATAAATAAGCAAATCAATTGTAAAAATATCTTAAAAGTACCAGGACACAATATGTAGCTTAATTGGATCACAACGTAGGGTGCCTTGTCCGTTTTTCAAAAAGCGTGATATAATCGAGACAAAACCGTGATATAATCGAGGGTGATATAAACGATTATTGATATAAACGTATAGTGATATAATCGAAACATTACTGTATAGAGGTTTGAATCTTAGGGTCGAACACTTCGTTTTTCGGGGAAGAAACATTTCTCACTATATATGCGGGATTGAGAGTCGAATCAAGGCGAGCTGCGTATAAGACAATTGACTTAAGTACGCTATGCTATCCTTCCTGGAACTATTTTTTTAAAGTTTGGAACTTCTCAATAAGTTTTCGTCATTTTTTTCCTGCTTTTTTTTTTTCTAATATCACTGTTTAAAGGTGTTGATGCAAAATTTCAAGAAAAATTTATTCTAAATTTAGCTTTTAAACGTAGGTACGACGAACAGTTGCGAAGACGGCTGAAAGTTTTGCCAGGAACGATGCGGAAAGTTTTTCAAAACAATCAACAACTTGTGTACCGGTTTGAGTCATGATCAAAGACTGCGAAGGAATGGTTGTCAGGTAGAAGGAGGACTTTGAGTTGTTGTTGAAAGGATAAACAAGTAGAGATGGTCGGGTTCGGGTTTTTGGACCCGTAACCCGGATCCGACTCGAACCGAACGGGTTTCGGGTCGGATTCGGGTTCTGTAAATTTAAACTTCCTGGGTTCGGGTCGGGTTTTCAAATTTGAATTTCTCGAGTTCGGGTAGGGTCTTAGTTTTTGGAATTTAAAACTTTCGGGTTCGGGTTTTCCAAATTTGGAATTTTCGGATTCGGGTTTTTAACCGATCATACCCAACCATTTCTTGACGCTGTTCACGTCTATTAGGGCATTGCAAAAAAAAAGTATTTTTAAATTCTCAAAGGCCCCCCTCTCATATTGTGACAAATGTCAAAGTAAGCTCAGCTGCCAAATTTCACATCATTTGGACAATTTTAGACCCCCGCCCACTTCGCTTGAAATTTTTTGAAATTGGTGCTATGGGAAAATATGGAGGAAAAATACATTAAATGCTATAAATTTTGAAGTAGCAATTAGAAAATTACAATTTATACCTCTTTTGAAAGGAAATAATCTTAGTATTTGGATGAATATATTTTTGTTTTTTGAAAAATACGGGAAAGTGGGGTACTGGATCATTTTGGCCCCAAAAACCCCTATTTTTAATGATTTTTCTGCTTCGTGATGCAAATCATACATATTTTGTAGTTTTTCTAATGTGAAAAAATCTCAGAAATCGAACGGAACCCTTTTGACCTTAGTCTTAATACGAGAAGTTGGAGTTATAGGGCTTTTTGTCATTCATATTAAATTTTATCATTTTCTCGAAAACATATCCGCTCGATTTCTGAGATTTTTTCACATTAGAAAAACTACAAAATATGTATGATTTGTATCACGGAGCAGAAACATCATTAAAAATAGGGGATTTTGGGGCCAAAATGATCCAGTACCCCACTTTCCCCTATTTTTCTAAAAAAAAATATCTCCATTCAAATACTAAGATTATTTCCTTTCAAAAGAGGTATAAATTGTAATTTTCTGATTGCTACTTCAAAAGTTATAGCATTTAATGTATTTTTCCTCCATATTTTCCCATAGCACCAATTTCAAAAAATTTCAAGCGAAGTGGGCGGGGGTCTAAAATTGTCCAAATGATGTGAAATTTGGCAGCTGAGCTTACTTTGACATTTGTCACAATATGAGAGGGGCTTCTAGAATTAAAAAAAACTACAAGGGCCCTATGGGGTTGCACGAACTGTAGACGTAGGACTATACTACTTAATGAAAATATTTATTTTCTTAGTACTTAGTGTGTGGAAAAAAACACCCGGACCGGTGAAGAAAAATCAAATTTTAGACAATATAATCATATCTCATGTATAGAACAAGCTTTCTAGTTGCTCTCAAACAGATCCTAAAAGTTCAAACACCCATGGATAACCCCAAGTTTGTAGATGTGTTTCGATGCCACAGGATTGTAAAATGGTTAATATTACGTCATGAAAATTCAATTCTACCGTGACATTTTTTTTTGCCTGCAAAATGCCCTGTGTGTATGCAAAGCTCATGATTTGTTGGGATATTAGCATTGATCGGAAAATGCTTTCCAACGCTGCGCATTGCATACATACAGGACATTTTGCAGGTCACCAGAATCTGTTCATTTTACCCACTCGCTATAAACATGTCTCATTTTTGGACATGTTTAGAAATCAAGAATCATGTTTGAAAAAATGTGTTTATGACGAAATATTTTTACCAGATATGTACAAAACATGTCCAACAAGAAACATAAGGTGATTGTGATATCTCAGTCACTTATTAGTTAGAAAATAATGACTTTGCTGTTCATTTTACCGCCAGTTCCCCTACCTACCAACACATTCGCACCAAACATTGAACCCAAGCGTACAATGCAAAATGAGTCAACGCTGATGATGATGGGTAGAGCGAAAGAGACAACTAGTACCACCACCACGACACTATTAGCGCATTTCAACAAAATTCAACGCGGCCATTCCCGATTGAAAGGAACGGCCGCGCTTAGCCCATCTGTCATAATATCGTGATTTTGCATAACGAAGGGCTGAATGATTTTGTTCCAAAAAACAGCCCTGCGTTATGCAACACTTTGTGCAGGTTGATTATACCAGTTGCAGGTGGGGCCAAATTCACCAAGTTCCGTAAAATTCCTTTTAAATTACAGAATTGATAAAATTGCTTAGATGAGCTAAACTAATTAATCAAATCCTGTTTTAAAAACTGTCCTTGCGTTTAAACCAAATTGGGAAGCTTATTACTACCACTACATTACTTAATTTCAAGCGAAAATAGCAAATACATGTGCTAGTTAAACCAAAAATTTACTGGCAACATTTCAGCGGCATTTAGGAAGCAGTTGGAGCGGTCGCCTGTTGGACGACACAGGGTAGCGTCCCTCCACAGCCAGGGATGCCATTATGCCAGATTTATCTGGCACAGCCAGAGTTTTTCGCAGCTTCCAGACAAAAAGACAAACCTCTCATTCTGCCAGATTTTTAAATTATAGAAGTGTTTGCACACACATTTTGGAAATTTGGGGCATATTTTCCCAAATTTAACATAAATCGATTGATAAGATTCGATGACTTTGAGGTCGCTGTGAAGTGACAGATTTTGGCAGACATTTTTAGTTGATCTGCCAGATATTCTTTGAAAAATAGTGGCAACGCTGTCCACAGCCAGTGTAACGGACTTCTAGCTCAGCTACACTCGCTGTGAAAAACACAGCGCAGTGATCTGCTTCGCCAGCCGTTCAACAGTGAACTGAGCGTGTCTGGCCAAGTCCGTTCTTTAAATAGTCGATGATGACGTCATTCATAGAAGCGTTGCGCGCTAGGTACACCAATCCGTCGTACAGGGCTTGGGAAGCGCTATCTTCTGTGTGTTAATGCGCGATATTTTGACAAGGTTGTATATTATTTAATTTTTTAATGCTATGATATCAAAAATCCTTGGGTTTATCTATTGGAATCTATTCTTAGAAGTATTTCGGGGCGATTTGTGCAAAAAATTTGAAAATTTATCGTGAGGTGGCCGAATTATATGCGTTTAAAATTGGACCACTTTTCGTTACATACCATTTTTGTAGAATTTGCAGAGTGCACCCCCATATCGAAAACAAAGACGTAGTCCTACGTCAAAAATTTTTTTGCAATGCCCTTACGTCTATACACAACACCGAGTCTCTTTTTGTAGTAATTTACTTTATTTCATGATACGAATAGATGACACATATAACCGTACCAAATTTTACCACCTTCGAATAACAAGAATTCGTCATATTTTCTGATGCTCAAATATTGTATTTGCCTTTCTCATATAGAAAGGTTATGCAATCACTCTAAAAATCGTCAACCTAATCCCGGCCCGGAGGGCCGAATGTCATATGCCATTCGACTCAGTTCGTCGAGAACGGAAAATGTCTGTGTGTATGTATGTGTGTATGTGCGTATGTGGAAAAAAATGTCACCTCTGTTTCTCAGAGATGGCTGGACCGATTTGCACAAACTTGGTCTCAAGGGGTGAAAGGTACAACCTTCTTATCGGCTGCTACTGAATTTTTTATTGATTGGACTTCCGGTTCCAGAGTTACGGGTTGAAGAGTGCGTCCACACAGCAAATTCCCATATAAACTGAAATGAAAAATGCTCAAAGGGAATGATGAAATGCATGAAACGTTAAGATTTGATGAAATCTCGAAAAAAAATTTTTTGACAAAAATTTAGTTTTTTTGACTATGGCACCTTTTTGCCTTTCTCATATAGAAAGATTATGCAATCACTCTAAAAATCGTCAACCTAATCCCGGTGATTTTTTTTTACTTATTTAGGCGTAGGTAGGAGTATCCAATGAGGGATTGCTACTTTAAAATTGAAACTAGTTAAAAATTTCTTAACAAGTTGAAAATTTTCGGCAGGGTCCGGACACCCCGGATCCTCTTCCTTGATCCGCCGTTGGTTTCAAGCGATGTTTCAGTGTCGACACATAGCATCTCAAGATCGTGGCTGTCGATACATTGTATGTACTATGTGCAAATCGTACTGAATACGTAATATTCATTTCCACCGATGTATTGAACATAACCAGCCATGGAATCGTAGTTTGGACAACTGAGAAAGGCACAATTGCACCACTAGGTGGATTGAAACAGGTTTTTACGTTATGAAAACAGGACCATGAACGAAAATATTTGTTTTTGTTTTGTGAACTTCAGTCACGGTTTCCGCCAAGTTATATCTAATTGGATTTTCAGTACGCGAATTAGTTCACAATTTTATGAACATCATTCATAGAACCGAAGGTTTACTCATGATATTTTTCATAGATGTAGGAACATTAGTTAACAAAACTAAAATATTCCGGTTATTTTCTTGTGAGCGATTTCACGAAATTCGGAATTTTATTCATGAATCCATTCAATCCCGTGAACTAATTCATTATCTCTAATATATTAGCCACGATACAATATCCGTACTCGTGAAATACAGTAAAGACCCGTTTTTATCAGCCCCTTGGCGAATTTTAAGCTGATAAAACAGGGACATTGATAAAATCGGGACATATATTTTTCTGTCTTTTTAATAAATCGAAGCTCTTAAAATATTCTTTTTTGATCCTTTGATATAGCCTAGCAACCATTTCTGATTATTTACTTTAAGTTCCCCTTAAGGGGGTCTGACAGTGCAAAACTTTAAAAAAAAAATATTTTTATTTTTGCATTTTTCGGATCTCTAAGATAAGAAATATATGCCCAAGAAAGGATTTTCTCTAATTCAACTTGGTTCGTCTGCTAGAGCCCATCAAACTACCAACTATCAATTTTCATATGAAGCTGATAAAATCCGGTAAAAAAGCTGATAAAATCGGGGGCTGATAAAATCGGGAGCTGATAAAATCGGTTGCTGATAAAATTGGGTCTCCACTGTAGTTCACAAAATCATCAAATATTATTGTAGTCGTGAACTGGTTCTTGATTCCTAATCATCAATCTCATTCAAAATGGTAAGGAAATTTTTAAGTGAACTCTTTCGCCAGATTTGGATTATTATTCGTGGAATCATTTTTGTACCATGCAGTTTTTCATGAAATATCCAGCTGCTAGCGACCAGTAATAGGAACGGGAAATAGATGTAAAAGTAATATTAGGACCTCGAACATCGTTATTCACTTAATAAGGTTCATTGTGATGTCCGGACAGAAAACGAAAACAGCGCTGAGAACCCCAAACAGTATGCGTAATACAGTTCACAGAATAAGATATCGCGAATCAGTCTCATTTTTATGATCCAGTTCATATTGTCACGTTATTCCGATTGAAAAACCGATGGTAACCATAAAATAATAGATCACGATAAGGCGAAGATAATTTATGAATAACATGATAAAACTGCTGATATCATGAACATTAGTTACATTACTCTTTGAAAGTAAGCTCTAAAGTAAAATATCATGATAACATGAATAGAAATTACGAAAATCGCGACTAAGATCCTGAAACCACGAACTTTTATCCAGGTATGCTGACAGACAAATCCGATTCATGAATAAAATAGCGCGGTAACGTGATGAGAAATCACAAGAATCGCGAATAAGCTCTTGAAATCATGAACAACGTTTGACTGTCGGCTGTGTATTCCCAAATCATGAACAAGAATCACAACAAAAACTAAACATGTGCAGCGAACAACAACAGTAACCTAACCAAACATTCTGATGTAACGCCATGTATATATTCGGGGCAAACTAATTTTTTGAAAACACAATTAGTTTTATGAATACGTAGTTGATTATTCATAATTTCAGTAACTTGGTCACGGTTTTCGTAAATCGTTCAGTTCCCGAAATCGTGACCTTTCCATGAATTTATGAACTATAGTCAAGATAGAAGTGACAGGCTTCTACTTACTTCGTTCTTATCAACCACTACATGTTAACCTTGTTTTCGTTAAGGTTGAGGTTAATACAAAACATTCCTACTAAGGAGCTGCCCATAATTCGTCACAATAATAATTAAAAACAAAATTATTTGTTCAATTCCCTTCTTCATATTATTTACTCTGCTCATTAGTCGTAATATAATCCGAAAATATTTGCCTCCCGAAAGAAAATATCTAGCCAATTTCTGCCAATCAAAGGCATAGATTCCAAATCAGAATGCATAACAATAAATAATATTAACCAAAACATTAGCCTCCCCCTCAATTTTGTGTTAAGTCACATTTACCACTACTAATTGTTGATTGCATTTACTTAATTGTTGTCCAAATAAATAAAAGTCCTGATTTTTACTCATTATAGTCACTACTGACCCACAATCAATCACCATTTTAACTATTTGGTTATTGATAGATACATTTGTTACCCATTAATTATTTAAATCGCTATACATACATCCTAAATTAACTGTATTATGTTCCTCGTCACTGTCATTATCTTTATACTTTTTACCATTTGTGTTCCTGAGCAAACCCCGCACTGGCATCTTGCACTGGCCTGCTAAGCCAAACCAAATGTTTTGATTCCGTCAGTTCTCATCAGCTTAACCCTCCGGAAGTCGCACTTATGGCCCACTGAACGAGCAGCCGCTGGTGCCCTAAGACGATTTCGCTAGATTTTCAGAGCAGCGTGCACTCAGTGCACTAGCGCTACTGCCGGAATGTTAAACTGAGCTTCTTTTCTTGCAGAACATCACGCTTGACTAGGGGTTTGCTCAGGAACACAAATTGTGTTTCCATAACTAAGTCGAGTCGTAAATCTCCATAACTAAGAATTGTATCCTGTATGGCTGTATATTGTTAAAAGTTCCGATCCCACAGAGTTTCGCTTGCAGCTTCACTGTCAAAACGAAATCTAGAGAAAATTTTCAATAGGACGTAAGTAACAAAGAGAGATTCTCTTTGGGGTCTTTCTCTTCTGTTCATTACTCGGCCATTTCAACATTTACTACTCTACTCTTTGCATAATATTCTAGTAAAAACCATCGGCTTTCGATATGTACTGGAAAATTAGTGCAAAGTGTTGTAATGACGTCGTAATAAACGAAAGAGAAAGTAAACAAAGAGAGGCTCTCAATGTTGCTTACGTCCTATTGAAAATTTTCTCTAGAAATCTTCCGCGGATTCGTTGCGTTGCTGAACCCTATGGCTGAATTTGTACCGTTGTACTAAGTTTGGCTCAGTTTTATCTAGCCTTTGCCTTAATTTGTTTATTATTTCAGTGTATCCTACTGTGGTTAACGTTCCATTTGGGAAAATCAATTTTACCTAATAGTAAACAGATGGCCCACATAAATTCATAAATTGAGATTTCCGCTGAACCTCGGAAACCTCATTATCCAAAATCGTATATTCCAAACGATCGGCCCAGTCGAAAAATGAAGAACCTTTCCGATACGGCTCGATGTTTGAGGCTCTGTGCCCATTATTATGGGCCAATATCTATAAAAAAAAATCAGTTTAATTTTAAATCAGCTGCTATTGCAGGCGCACGGCTTAAAGAAATGCTTAAAATGACTCACCCTTTGATGATTGAGGCCTTTGCGCAATAGTCGACAGATCTCGCTTTTATTTAATTTTAAATATTTACTCCTTTCCTTTTTCTTTACTTCATATTTATTCCTTTCTTCATCCATTTTACCTCCATTCTCTTTGAGATTGAATCTACAATCCGTAGCAAGATATGGCGAGAAGAATAAAAGAAATTAATGGAAAGTCTGCTAAAGGGTTTTTTAGTAAATATCCGACTTACTTTTTTAAAACTTATCCCATCTTCGTCGCCATCTATTAAGTATTAGGTGGGGTTCTCTTAAACTGTTACAAAATTCCACTCCAGGACATCATTTGAATAGTGGCACGAAGCTAGATCCGGCTAGAAGATCTTAGGGCCCTCGTGTTACTTCAACAGAGGAAGCAGACGCTTCTGTAAACACTCTTTGAGGTAGATCTCCCCGTTTACAGTCCCGGTAGTCACGAACGACGCTTTCCGTTTGTCACACAAGCAGATCGCATGCCAAATCATGTATTTATTGGTAAAATTTGAAAGTTTCTGCCTCCTTACCATCTCCGACACATCAATTTTGTGCTGGGCGGTGAACAACTGTAGCTCCGGAAGCTGCCGGAAGTCCGCCTCCACGTAAGTCTCATTATCCAGGATGAGACAATGAGGCTTCGTCAGCAGCTGGGTATACAGTTTCCGGGTCCGTGACTTTCCCACCGTATTTTGCAGTTCTTCACCTTCTTCACTTGGTGCTATGCAGTCCCTCCCAGTTCTTGGCTCTTCGAACAAAAGACTTGGACTTCCGCTTAAACGCTTTCACTACACGCTTGTGATCCTGATCACTAATAGAATAACCATTCTGACTGCATTTCTCCTTCCGTTCGATGCTTAGAGTTTGGTAGTAACGTTTAATCACACGAATCACCAAGCCGTGTGGTGTCCGGCGGGCTGAAATCTTTTTGCACTATTTCAGCCAAAAATAGAACCTCTGCGAACTGCTCCCATGTCGTAAGAGGCGACTAACAACATACTAGGAGTTCCTAGTTCGAGGTATTGCTTCGTACCGAAGACTTAAGGAGTTCATAGGTTGAGGTATTGCTCCGTACCGAAGATTTAACCTGGATGGACCTTAAGGTTTTACATCATAACCTTTATCCATTCTGTATTTAGTGGATCACTGACATATAGTCACCTTTTCTGATTCACTATTCTCGATTGTGTACCAACGTTTTAAGTTTCTTCTAGCGGTTGTATAATAGCCGTAAAGGACGAAATCTAATTCTATACTAAGTAACAGCATATATTAATATACCGGCTCTTCTGCGCCACGGTTTAACTTCCAAAGCTTTTTAAAAAAAAGTAAACTTTCATGTAGGAAATTTATTAAATTGGCCTAAGATGGAGCTGTCGAATTGCACAAAAAGTTTTTTTTATGTTGCAAGCGATCTGTAGATGTGTTAAATTAGGTATTTTTTATTAAATCTGGAACCGTCTACCAACAAATCTACATTTACGAATACCTCCAAAAGTGACTTCTTGAGGTCTCATGAAGGCCTGACACTAGCTTTATGATAATTTTGCTTTCCTAAACAGTCATGAAAATCACAATATTCCAGAATTTCACATTGTCAGAAAATGTAGGGCCATCGAAAGCTAAAACTTCGTAAAATCGCACTCCTGGTCCTTTCTTCAAAATCATCCAGTGCAGTACTCTACGTCACTCGTTCGAATTTGCACCGCTCATATGGTAGTCGGTATTTGCTAGTATTGCTCTTCTCCCATCCATTCTTCTTCTGGATCACCGAGGGATCCCCTGTCGTAGTGTTTATTATATTTGTTACGCATAATAAACATGTCGTTTGCAATTGGTATTTAACCCAATTATGGGAACGTGTCTGATAGGTAGAGTGGAGATGCTCAACTTGTCATTAACATTTCGCAGTGAATTTTTTCACATTCATTTGGGATATCTTTTATACATTTGTACGCTTTCTTTATACTGCAAACTTTGAAAATGATTATTGAAGTGTTAATAAGAAGCTCCCAATACTCCCGATGGCCGGCTGTTCGGAGTTCAAATTGTTCGTTTCGAATTCTCGGAAATTGATCGCGAGCGACTTCGTACATATTTCTTAGATCATATTGTCTATAGATGAATAGACCACTATCATATTCCACACGGCTTTATCCTTTCATAACGCCCCACGGAAGAATAGTTTTTAAAATGCGTATTTGAATGGATTCATATTTCTACAGGAGGTCGCACACCTGAAAACTTTGATCTAAAATGAAAAGACAAGGCGCGTGAGTACTTAGCTAAATCACAATATCTACCTGATTCATCTCCCTACCTACTAACACCAATCCTATCCTGTGACACTTGTGGATGATGCAGAGAATTCCTCGGTCATAATAGTCACAAGTGTTGAACTAACATTCCTTCCCATCCCAAAATTGACCTGCATGGGCGTGGCCATCTACGTTATTTATTGATCATACTATAATCTTAGTCTCTTTAGGTTGCACGTTGAGTATGATGAACTACTCCCAAGTATCATACAATTGGTTCAATAAGCTAAGCTAAGCTAATCGTTTAATCACTCGAATCACCGTTGACTGCCCGATTCCGAGTTGTTCTCCGAGGTGCCGATGAGAGAGTTGAGGATTTTCCAGGTGAATACGCAAAATCAATTCGCGACGTTGCTTTTTGGGTGACGCCATTTTTCCGATTTTCGAAAAACTGACAGCTATAAAAATACAGTGTAGATAATACACTCTAAACTACTTCTTCCCAGATTCTCAAGAGAAAATACCCAATGGGTTATTTTCAACAGAGTGTTTTCGAAATCCCACCCGTTTGCCCAGTAGCACGCCGACCTTTCGCCTAAGACCGTGTCACGTGCTGCTGAAGCTTGTCGCGTAAAACCTTTAGTTACAACTTTGATTTGACCGGTGAGACTATCGTCGATGTTTGGTCTGGTATCGTGCCAGTGCAGTGCCGTGGTCTCACACGGTACAGATAGGGGCATGTTGGTGAATTCCTGATGTATGTTGGCTGCGAAGATAATAATATGGCATTCGTGACTCGAAGTCTTCTCGAGGAGGTTCAGTGCCCGCTCGAAAGATACGCTGGCTGCCTTCCTGCGGCAGGGTAGGAGTCTGGCCTCGAATCAAGCAGCTTCGGCAGTGGTGCTTGGTAGTAGCTCGGAGGCTATTCGCACCGCTCCGTGGTATAATGATCCTAGAATAGTGGAGAGATCCCCCCCCCCTAAGTTTCGGCTGTTCTGTTTTATCCCGTAGAAGATTTTGTTGTGTACTAGGAATCGTCGGATATTCGGTGCTGTTCTACGGTTATTTTTGAGATGGCGGGAGCAGAGAGTGCGGACCAATAGTTTTCTGCTTTCGCAGTCCTTTTTAAGACAATGTACGTGGGGCGTCATCGTTAGTTTTCTGTCAAAGGTGAGTCCGAGGACGACTGGGTCCTTCCGGAAAGGGACGGCGATGATACTGAGCTGGGTTGGTCGGGAGCTTGCTAGGTGGTGGGTACACAGGAGTGAGTGATGGCGCATTTTTCGGCAGAGATATTGAAGCCGGTGGCGAGTGCCCATCGGCCGTCTAGAGTGATATCCGGATACGCAGAATCCAGGATGATATCGTTCGCGTAGATGATTACGTAGACGTCTCTGGGTAGCACAGCGAAAAGCGAGTTCATCTTTACAAATAATAGCTTCACGGCTAGTACTGAATCTCGCCGTACGCCGTTAGTATCGCGGAACTTCTGGGATAATGTCCCGCCTACGCAGACCCCGAAGCGGCAATTGGTGAGTTAGTGTTGGATGCAGATGCCGAGGTTACCATGCTGCATTTTAAAGCAACTGTGATATAAGCAAGGAAAATTCATGGGTCACATGGCCCACGGATAGATACCAGGGAATTTCCATGTAAAATCGGTAACTGTTATCTAGTCTAATCAAAAAGGAAAACTTTTCAGTCATGTAGTTAAAAAACAAAAACAAAATTTTCGATGCATTCGGTATTTTTTTTTATTAAAAACAATGTTAATTCTTTAAAAAAACGTCAATGAATATTGGGGAAGGGGCCCAGGTCAGCCGTACGCCGCAACTTAGTCGCGATGCTCTCACAAGAACGCTGGACGGCACTGACGTCCATCTTCCGGATACAATTCCGGATACTGGCGGTCAATTGCTTCGTATCCTTGAAGCCAATTATATTTGTACACTAGGGCATTGAGTGAGCCGAAAAAAATCCTCAATGGGACGGCACTGGGGCAAGTTAGTCGGGTTCCTTTCTTCCGGCACGTACGGTATCGTTTTCTGTTTAAGATACTCCAGCGTCTTCTTAGCGTAATGGGAAGACGTCTTGTCCAGCCAGAAGACGTGCTTCCCATCCGCATGATGCTCCTTGAAGAACGGCAGAAGAATTTTCTCAAGACACTCCTCCCAGTATACTTGTTGATTGATGGCCAGACCGTTCGGCTTGAACCACGGCTTTGAAATAACTTTTTTTTTTAAATTTAGACTTAAACTTATATTTTACTACGGGGGTGTGGCCGACTTGTCGCTGGAATAGTAGCTGTCATTTCCTGGAATGTGGGACTTTGAGAGCGGAAAGTAACTTTCGTTGTCCAGGACGAACGGCGTCCCGCGGTAATTATTTGTCATCCACTGGCACTGCGATTTCACGATCGCTATCTGCTTGTCCATGTACTTGGGTGACCGAATCTTCTTCCAACAGATGATGTCCTCCATCTTGAGAGTTTGGTGGATCAAGGTATGGGTGCAGTGATATTTTCGGCCGGCGACACGCAAATTCATTCCGTCCTTATTGTAGAACAGCTTTTTCAACGCTTCCTTTTTCTTCTTCGTCATTGTCTTCGCCGGACGGCCACTACCGGATTTCCGCTCCAAGCTCAGGGATGCCAGAATCCCGTAAACTATACTCACGAGCACGTTTTCGTCTCGAAAGTGGTCTACCGTAAACTTTTTTCCACGATGACCAAGCGCTTCGTAAAACCGTACAATACGCTCGCAGAGTGCTTACTGTTTCGACGCCCCCGAGCGAAACGAAACATGCCACCCATTTCTAGGGAGTCCAGAGAGCAATTCTCTTGGAGAGAAAAAAATACGCTCCTTACTTTAATTACAAAAAGGTATTTAAATCATTCTCATTTTTATTGAACACCCGTTACACAATCAAATACCGGATGTTTTGGATAAAATGAGTTAAGTATTGAGCAAAGAAGTATTTAACGAAAGCTAATCGCAACTATTTACCCAGAGACAGAATGAATAGCTTTTGAAAATACTTTAATTATATTAATTTAGACGAAAATTTAGTAAATTCGCTTAAGGTTGGAGAGAGAATGGGCCAAAATCGAAAACGAAAAAATCAGTTTTTTTCCACACCGAGTGTTAGATCTTCATAAAAATCAATCAGCTTATGTAAAATGTTGTTACAGTACTGCTGATTGATTTTTATGAAGATCTAATACTCGGTGTGGAAAAAAACTGCTTTTTTCGTTTTTGATTTTTGCCGATTCTCTCTCCAACCTTAAACAAAAATTTATATTGTTGTCAATATCGATATAGCTCATACTTACATGCACTTTTCAACGCTCCCTCATCCATGGTCACACCAGTCATCCACGGCACTGATAGACCATGCGGTTCCAACTCATCTCTCGGATGTTTAGTAATAAATGCCCCAGGAAGATCCGGTTCAACAACAGGAGGGAATGGAATCATCGGGTCCGTGTCCCAAGTCTGAAACCAAAACGCTTTCCAATATCAAAGTAATCCTAAGTAAGTAGTGTTTTTTGATTGTCTTACGAAAAAGGCATAGAACGCCTTCGTCACTTCCTCGGCCGAAACTCCACGCAAACAGTCGACCATCGCGCGGAAGTTATTCTTCTGTCCCTGCGGGCACCCGAGCATTTCGCCTAGTTGAACCGATCGCTGCCGGGCGACACCCGGATGCGTGGGCTGAGCCCACGAATCCAGATTGACACCGGATTGTGAAATGACGCGATGGAACAGTCCCCGCGACAAGGGAGACATCATGTGATAGGTTCCGCTAGCACCACCTGCACTTTCTCCAAATACTGTAACCAGTTTAGGATTACCTCCGAAGGAAGCAATGTTCTCCTGGATCCACTTCAGAACGAGATTCTGATCCTTAAGACCATTATTTCCAGGACAATCTTCCTGCTCGGTACTCAGAAACCCAAGCGGACCGAGCCGAAAATTAGCACCGATATAGATCACGTCGTGATCCAGCAGAAAGTCCGGACCGTAGAAGCCTCTCGTACCGGATCCACACTGCCATCCGCCACCGTGGAAGAACACCATCACCGGCAGCGGATCATCGCTCGCAGCTCGTTCCGGTACGTACACATTCAGCTGCAGACAATCTTCGACACCGGAAATGTCAACATCTCTCCGGTACGGATCTCGCTGCGTGCAGAGTGGTGCATCGGTGATGGCTTTCCGTTCGCCAGTCCAGCCACCGAACGGCAGGGGAGCCTGAGAATAAAAGAAACAGAAGCTAAATGAGAAAACGATAACGATGCTGAATTGATATGATTATTAGGTGCAGAGTAGAAACATGATCTAGTCACCTTTTAAAAAGCAGTTACGATTGAATTAACATATATTAGCATACGTTTTGTAGTAGTATTTCACACAGAATTTTAATAGTTGATGGTGTTAGGTTCGACAACTACACAGCTAAATGGTAAAATTTAGAGCAATTATAGAAAAGTTTCAACAACAGTTCTAGCCGGTGCGGCAGGTGCAATTAAATTAATGAATGATAATGATTTGTCCGACCGGATTGCCGCCTGGCATTAGCTCTCTATCAGATGGGACCGGTCAAGGACTGAAAATAAAATTTTATCTCGCTTGGAACGGTAACCCTTGAAATTAATTCCAAGTAGGTAAAGATAGGTACTTGTTTCATCGGTTTATGGAGTGCTATTTCTGCAATTAGCACGAGTGGAATTGCAATCGCATATTTTTCGCTTGAATAAACAAAAGCTTGATATAGGTAGGTATATTCCGAGTAGCTATCGAATACGTTGAAATGCTGTTTTGTGCGTTCCACGGCTTCTTGGTTGCTTGGAAACGAAGCCAAGGCATGGCCGAAAACTGATGGCGTTTTCGTTTTTTCTTGGTGCTACACCGGTGTAGTGCAAAGAAAGAGATAGACTGATTACACCAAGGGGTGAGTCGCTTAGCACAAATCGAATTGTGCTCACAAACAAACAGCGTGGTAGCTTGTGCCGCAATGTGCCACGATGTGCCACGCGTGTTCGGTTAAACAAAAGCAATGCTTGCTATGATTATTGAACTACACTTTGCTGACAGTTTTTGAGTTGTCAGAAGTGTGCCTCATTGTGCCACACACTGTGGTAACGAGTGAAATGATCGTGTATTAATGTGAATCGTAATCTTATATCGTGTTATCGTAGGTGATACAGTGTGTATGGCACATTGTTCTAAGCGACTCACCCCTTGGATTACACCCAAGTTTGAATGAGTGTAGCACCGACTACACCGGTGTAGTGCACTGTCAAAAACGAATATGCCATGAGATTGAAAATTTTAGCACTTTTATCATGTTGCAATGCAAAAAAAAACAAAAATTCACATCGGGGGAAAGGCATATTATCTACACGTAATAAACAAAGATATTGATGTGCTAATGCACAATCGCGGATAATTTGTGTTGTTTTGAAAGTGTGTGTGCAATTAGTTGAGAAGAAGGAGTATGCACTGCGAATACAATGTTTAGGGTAAACAGGTCTAATACGCCCCCCTTAAGGAAAAATAAGCAATATTGCACCATTCGACACTATGATCTCCGCACCAACTACTCTAATTTATTGTTATATTAGTTAGAAATTAGTACCCGTTTAATTTTTAATTAAAAACATCCTGATACAAGTATTATTAAACATTTTTCAAAGATTCCTAAATTCAAGTTTTTTCTTTCACCCAGGGTAAAATGCCCCCGGTTAAAGTGTTATATGCCCCACAACAAGAGGTTGGTATGCCCCACAGCAATCGGTAAATATGCCCCGCAACAACGGGTGGGGCGTTTTAGCCTGTAATGAGCTGTTGTGAATGCATGAATAATTCTATGCGCACATATAGTTTTGAGACAAGCTAAAAACTAAGATAGTAACTATAATATTCTACTTGAAATAGTTTTATTAAATCCGACTGTTTCTAATTTGTTGTAATGTTATTGGAAAAAGTGCGAGCTTACATCAAAGTAGCTCTTTTGAAACTTTTGTGTATAGGGTAAGGTGGGGTAAATCCGGCCTAGTAAATGGTGTTTTTTTGCAACATATTAAAAATACCAAACTAACTTAGTACGTTGATGTCATGAAACGATACTGTTGTCAGTCATTTTTACTTTTTAGATAATTCGGAAATCCTGGGAATTGAAGAGGGGCATTTTGCCCCGATGGGGCGTATTATTCCCTTTTACCCTATTCAAAATATTTATGCAGTCATACTTTTTTCTCAATCAGTTCATTGTTTGGTGCGAACGAGATAGCGGTGTTATTTATATTTTAAGTATCTTAGAATGAAGAATACAGTTCGACATACAAGAGGGGGCTAATTGATTTTTATTAGGAGTACGTGGAGGGGAGGTGGGTCAACAAAATATATATTATTCAGGACTGCTAATTCAGATAATTAGCAAGAGATATTATTAGATTTATTAAATCTAGAAAAAATACATTCAAATTTTATTTTTGTAACGGAGTCTTATGTTTCTGCGAGATATTCCAAAGGGGGCTTATTTCCAACATCTGCGTACAGCAGTCGTATCAAGGACAGGGAATCGAAGGCAGACATGAGGACATGGAAAGAAGAACAAAACTTGCAACTTTCAGGCAAACGGACTATCAGTGACATCAATTAGGGGTTCAGGCTACCAAGACGTCAAGATTCAGGTTGACGGGCGGTATTCTGTGTTGGACCCACAGGGATTCCTCAAAAGTGATCAAATCATCAGTTCCCAGATTTCCTTTTAAGCAGGCGATGCAGTGGGGGCGAAGGCGGTCACATAGTGGCATTCTGCAACAGGTCGGCCTCATAAGGCCGGGCAAGGGACTTCAAAAACGAGAATTAAAATGAGAGGGGCCAAATTGATATTTCTTGAGCGTTTTTTCAAAACGTCATATCTGCAATGAGTTACTCTCTTTGTTTACTTTCTCTTCTGTTAATAATTCGGTCACTTTAACATTTATCCCTCAACTCTTTGCATAATATGCTAGTTAAAACCACCGTCTTTCGATCTGTACTGTAAAATAAGTGAAAAGCGTTATAGTGACGCCGTAAAAATCGAAAGAGAAAAGAGACGAGGAAAAAATAAGATAAAGTTCAACAAACTCGAAATACGGTCAGAACTATTAGTCGCACTAAAACGGAATGCTCGGACAATCAAAAATATATGCAAATACCCTTAATTTAACATAATAATATCCCATGTCGATGCGCTATAACCGTAGATATTTGGGTTTTACTAAACGTACATTTTATTTTAAAGATGAAACTTATTTCTTCACGCTAACTCGAAAACTGTTCTACGGTAAAATTTTTGGACTTTAATTTTGGATTCAGTATGCAATTTTATATTGAAAATGACCACCAACTTTTTGAGTTCAGAAATGCTGTAAACTAGTGTTATCTTTCGGCATAAATCTTTACATGTGAACGAAACCAGAAATACCACAGTTTCATTTTCCTCTCGGCAACAGCATTTGACATGGAAGCTGCTACTAATCACGATATAGTTAGTAAGATGCGAGAACATTTTTTACGAAACTATTTTACCTTAAAATCGTGATATATTTCAGTTTATATGGGGCATCTTTTAGAAAATTTTCGATAAGATCAATTCTTCTAAAAACACCTAAACAAACATAAATTTTATTTCAAACACGCTCAACTTCTGTCCGTCAAGATTGTTTTGTAATTTATTAATTGATCTTACAATTGAAAAAGGTACTTATCTGCTTTTTTTATTCATCGAAATAATCTTGTGTATCAATAAATCTTGTAGTAACGCTAAACATTTTTGTCAACGATGGGTAATTTAATATCCTCAAATAGGTCGATAGAAGTCATACAATACATATCTTTCCCATACACTTGTTTTTCTTTCTGATTGTTGGAAAGATGAAGGAAATTTTCAACATTAGTCCTTCAAAAATGCTCGAAGAACTTCACAATGTTTCCCTGTTTAATATTACATCAAAATTTAGATTATGAACTTCCAGTTCAAAATCTATTGATAGTCCCGTTCATTCGATACACGCTGACTCATAGGACGACCGTACGTTAAAATGGGAATACAACGCTTGTTTTGATATTTTTCTAAGGGGATAAGTTATTACTTTTTGATATTGGCTGGAAAAGGTCATCCAAATATTCAAAAACATTTATACGGGTAAATGCGAAATATATCGTAAAAACCCGACCCGACCCGTACCCGGAATAAATATTTTTTAATGTACCCAACCCGACCCGTACCCGGTGATAACAAAACCCGAACCCACCCCGATTCCTACGGGTACGGGTTCGGGTCGGATATCGGGTAAAAATATCCGTACCCGCCCATCTCCAATTTAGATATGAGCCCTGGAGAAGATCCATGTAGATAAATCGCCATGCGAAAAATACAAGTGCTATTTAGACAACCGGTTTAGCAAAAAGTCATTCAAAATCGGTGAAAGATCAGGCTGGTGCAGCTTCTCTGAAAGAACGTTGATGGAAACTGAGTCAAAAGCCCCCTGGATGTTCCTGTTTTTGTTAGCATAGGCCAATTGGATTTATGTAGAGAGCAATGCATTCTGCCTTTGCGGAAGCCAAATTGCATCTTTTTTATTGTTTATTACAGACTTTTCAACAATTGTCATTCGGGTCTGTAAATTGTATATGTGACAGTAAGCCATTTGCTTCGACCCCATTGTCGATGCGAAACAAGATAATTTTCCCGAACAACTTTCATATACAGGATAGTATTGTAACAGGCCGGTACGAGTTGTGGTCGGAGGCTGATGACCTTCACCTGCCTTTAGTCATGTGAGACAAAATTACCCTCAAAGAACTTGTAAAATTCAACAAGCGCCTACACCACCATCGGAAACGGTGTTTCGTTCGCGGTATCGAGAGGAGACGTGGCGCTTTACGTTTTCTGTGCCGAGACAGAGACCGGACAGATCTTCTTGGCGAAAACGAATATCTAGCGGTTTGAATACTCCACGTTATCGTCCGTAATGTTTGGGTTATTCATACGTCAAGCCGTGCCCCAAAGAGTGGTCATCGCTATTTATCTGGTTAACCCGTCGACAAACCGGCGCCAATAACTGTGTTTTTTGGTTTTCAGTAGACTTTTCATTCGCTGTCGATCGCTAGCTGGTAACCCGTTGTCCCGGAAGGCCTTATACGCAGCGAAGTTTTCCGCGTACAGGTCGGAGCACTCTTCGTCCCACCACGGGGTGGAAGACCTTCCGCGGTTGTTCGCGCCAGGTACTGGTCTAGTCTGTGCTTGATTCGCTCTGTCGAGAATTCTAACCAGCCAAAGACCTGCACTCTTCCTCTAGAGGAAGTTCTTGGGTGGTTTCGATTTTATCAGATATCGCGGTCGCGTAACTCTTCCAATCAATGTTCAGTGTGTTGTTTCTGATGGTCTTAAAACGTTGAAAACACGATAGGAAAATGAAATATTAATCCCCGAAAGTACTCCTCCATGTTGTTGGTGCAGGAGGACACCTTGGGACCCTTACGAGGAAATCTAGGGGGGGGGGGGGGGCAAGATTTCTCCTCTTCTCTCTTATGGACCGTTAGATTCTTGCTCAATAAGAGCCTAAAGAGCATAGGAATGTTGGGAAGGGGCATATAGCGAAGCCTTCTTTATCATTTCCGCATAAGAGCGCTTCGAACGTTTCTTAACAGAGCGCTTAATTTTATCCCCGCGTGGCTTCTACACAGGGCATAATTGGAGAATATGCGGAGGACCCAGCAAAAATAAACTCTTCAGTATCTTTGCTTCAAGAGTTCTCCTCATGCTTTCCACTGCATTTGCCGCACCGCTTCGTATTGGCACCATAAGTGGCTGTGTGATCCAACTGCTTGCAGCTAGTGTTGCTCATTATCCGCAGCACAAATTGGCGAACAGGTACAAGAACTTTGCCAAGGAGGATATAGTTAAGAAGAGAAGACCCGGCGAAGGTCCGAGCGAGTAAAGGCGCTATAACCTAGGCTCATTAGTCAGAACAGGGCTAAATACTTCTGTCCCATCCCATCCCTGGAACCTAGGACCAAAGGAGTGACATTAAACCTCTTAGTCAAGTCACTCCCAACGATTTATCAAATCCCCATCAAATTGAAACGGTCGGTACGGTTGTCCACGTTTCTTCCTTATTCATGGTTTGAAATAGTTCGTTGATTAAATTCTTCAATAAATGAATAATTTAATTGCCGTATAATTTTAAATCATCTTCACTTTGTACGCTGCACAGTTGGCCTGGCCGTTTTAATGATTGTGTCACATTTCAAATGTACCACAAACATTAATATTGACAAGAAAAATTGTAGGCGACGTCTGCAATTTTCCAGAATCTCCACATGTATTGGCTGTGTATGTGTAGACTAGACTAGCCTAGACCAGAAGAGAAGACCCGGTGAAGGTCTCCCGAAACCAGACTGATAGAGAGTAAGTAACCTTACCCTCTCGGTATTTGCGGTATGCAATTGCTTGCAGTCCAAAAGCTGAATCAGTTAAAATGAGCACCCCTAAAATAGCCAACCGCGTGCTCGAACTGATCTTTGCACTTCAGCTCCGGTTCGGATACAACCCAGTTGGTTTCAACGGCCATTGCTGGTATGTAGACTTTAATCTCCCGCCTAAAGCGCTCATAGTAACCAATCTTGTTTGCTTGACCGAGGTCATTCACTAAAACACGTATATTGTTTGCTCGAACACGTTTAATCTATGTTACAGTCGGGTACTGAGTAGTCAGGCCTTGAGAACGTACTTATATATTAACTGCTTTCTCTCCTGTCTGAAAATACACCATCCATGGCCCAGCTGAATCTAGTGACTATTTCCTCAAAAGGGGAGCTATGCGAGTGGTAGGGAAATCATGAACTTCCATGTTAATATAAGATGGTATTTCGGCATCGGCCAAGCACGACGGCAGAGTGTTGTATAAACGGGAATGTATATGGTTAGGTTTCAAGGTAGAGAGAAAGAAGAAAAAACAGAAAACGAAGGGAAAGAAAAAACCAAACAAAACTCATCTACAGTAACTTCGATTGTTTTGCTTCAGCGAGGATAATGTACTGGATTTGCTACCGGCACCAACAGAACGGCGACAAACAAGCGAATAAAGGCTGGTATAACTCACTGAACTGAACTGATTTCATTTCGTAGTTCTAGAAATCTTGGCAGAAAATCAAACAAATGTAAGAATTCTGGAGAAAATTTAGATTAAGACGTAAGTAACAATAATAGATTTTCTTTAGGGTTTTTCTCTTCTTTTCATTTTTCGATCGTTTCAATATTTACTACTCAACTTTGCAAAATATTCTAGTAAAAACCGTCGCTTTTCGATATGACTTAATAAAGGCGAATGACCCTAACGTTAAAACCTCTATAATCAAGAATAAAAAATGATATGACTTAAGAATTAGTGCAAAGTGCTATAATGATGTCGTAATATTCGAAAGAGAAAGTAAGCAAAAAGAGGTTCTTAATATTACTTACGATCTAATCTAAATTTTCTCCAGAAATCTCCTGAATAGTAATATTAGAACAACTTGGTTTAAAGCCTTTTGGTCGGTATCCAACGAGTAAACAGATCGAAATGGTAAGTTAAACGAAAGCAATTAAATAAAAACTTCCCCCCAGAGGCAGAATTCGAACCTGCAACCCTTGGGATTTTGGCTCAACGCTTAATCCGTGAGTGGCATAAAAACAAATTTCACCAAACTGTACATACAGTCCGTTTCACACATTCCCTCAAAACGACAATACTATGGCTCCACTTTTAAGCTCCAGCCGCTTTATGAGTTATAGAAGCTGTCGTTTCAAAAACATAAAAAAGTATCTCCCAATCCGACCGAGCATCGCTTGCACAAACGCCAAAAGCAATTTCAAATCCGTGTCCACCTTTGACAAATTGCTGCAATTCAGATGACACTGGCCACAAGCTCCCCCGTCAAAATGCATCTCGGTTAGCTCGTCCAGTTACGATGCAAATTGAACAAGATCGCTCCTAATGATATGTCCGTTGGTAGCTTGTGTGTATACGGTACGTGCCAACTGCTGCTGAGCTCAATCGCGGTGACAGTTCCGTAAAAGCACAAATTCTCATCAGCATCGCAGCCACAGCAGAAGATTAACTTTTATCTGCTCTGGAAGCTTGCCATAATTAGTCAACTTCAACAAATTAAAACTAGCTTGACATACGCTGCTGCTGCTGTGTGTACACACACTTTGCTAACAAATCGCCTTCGCCCTCTGACAACTGTCGCGCTTCTGTGCTCTACACTGATGTAGTTTCGATTCCAGCCACAGCACAGAACACCGACCGGCGGAAACAAGCACGCACAATTCTAGGTCCTGAATCCTGATTGCGCTAATAACGAGCCGCCGCACCGTACAGGTAGCATCGAGTCACGTCCAGGATCCTGCCAACTTTTGCTCAGACGTGTTGGAATGACGAGAAGAAGAAAAAAAACGACCAACGGTGTATAGCCGGCAGTCGAAAACTCTCCCCTGCTACCGAAGCGACGACGGGCGGATGAATTTACAAGAATTTCAAATAATACCGCCGCCCCCCCAATTCCCCACACAGTCAGGGTCTGGGAGGTGATGGAGATGCGCATTTTGATGTGGGATGAAAATGAGCAAACATAACTGCTGTCTTCATTTCCCTCTACAGGGATGGTTGACGGGCGGACGTTCCCGCAAGCAGACGCCGTTAATAAAGTGGAGTTGTGCAACTTTTGATTTGTTTTCTTTTGTTATTACCTATAAGGTGAAGCTGGTGAAACCATTCTCATCAGCATATTTCCGCTTTAGTATTGTTTCAAATGGCACCGAGGGGATGTTTTCCGTGTCCTTTAGGATTATTTTTTTCTGCTTTATGACACACTGAAAATATTCTGGTGTTATATAGAGTAAGGTGATCCATGATATGTTTCACAAACTGCAAGTGGAATACCGCACGCGGTGTAAACCAACTGTGTCAGATAATAGGTTTTGCTCGTTTGCTGCACATTTTGTCAGCATTGAATAGAACGATCATCCACCAAAAAAGTTCTCACGTTGATATGAAGCGAGTTACTGTTGGACTCGCAATACATGCCAAGCATTGCATTGCAGTATGCCTAATAACTTAATCATTTGCACATTGTTGCTGATATTTTAGGCTATGTTTGGCTACAAATGAGGGGCTCAGTTCGTACAACGCGCCAACTCAAAAAAATCGAAAGTTAGTTGATTGGAAATTATCATCTGTTATAATGTGCTAAAGTTTGTTACAGTAGTAATGTAATCAAAAATATCCCATTTGTTTTTTGTGGATTTTGAAAAAAGAATACTCCGAAGACTAAATAAATTTAAAAAAAGAATTTTTTTAGCAAACTATCATGGTTATATACAACAGAGAATAAAATGTTGAAAAAGTACTATTTTAGGACGTTTGACCAAAACAAAAATTGTGTAATACATGTTCACATTCTAGATAACTTTGATCAACCTTTTGCCTCGATTTCCGCGCATTTGTTTGTTTTTGATTCATAACGTTGTTAACAATGCGAAGCGATGGTATCCGTCAAGTAGGAAACCTGGAGAATTTTTTCTCAATCATTTCCAACGGCGCTCGTATCGTAAGGATGCGATGGATGAAGCCTACTCCTTCTAACCTGAACTTTCAATGCGAAATATAAGACGATACAAAATCCCAAATAACGCAGTGCGCATAAGAAGGACAAATCTGATCAACATCAACAAAATCAACATGAACCGTAGTTGCTGCTCAGGCACCAACGATTGCCGGAACAACAGAATCTACGCACAGCGTTTCCGACAGTTGAGATGCATCTACTACCTCCAAATTAACAGCCAGTACCACAAACGACAAAATAAATAACAAAAAATAGGATCGTGACTCGTTGGACCAACAAACAAACCAAGACAGTTAATCCAAAAATTTCTATAAACAAAGTCAATAACGAGCACAAGCTGGACCAAAATTGAGAGAAAGCGGATAAGGTGACTTCTTAGCAACAGCAGGCGATGCAGGATTTCCATATAATTAAATTCGATGTATTTATTTCTATTTACATTTAAGCATTAAAAAATTCACGGCTCAGTAAAGCTAACACATTGAGTCGTGACAAATAAACGAATTAAAAAAACCCAAGGAAACTCACAAAAATACAAAAAAAGTTTCAGAAAAATTAGATATTTCAATTTTAGAATTCTACGTGAAATTTCAGAATTTTTTAGATTCCAAAAAAAATTGAAGCGTCAGAAAATTTCTTTAAAACGAAAACAAGATCCTGAAATTTCAAAAAAATTCAAAAAATCTGAAAGCAAGAAAAAAAAAATTCAGCCGATTTCAATTTTTTTACAAAATTTCCGAAAGTTTCAAAAAATTTCATAAAATTTATGAAAATTTTCAAACATTATACGTATTACAAAATTTAAAAAAGGGGAGGGGCATAGCGTAGTAGGTAAATCCATTGCCTTTTACGCAGATCACCTGGGTTCGTTTCCCAACCCCGCACATCATGTTGGAGATTTTTCCAAAAAGAGATTTCTCTAACCCGAAAAAAGGTGAATGACCCTAAGGTTAAAACCTCTACAGGCAAAATCAAAAAAAAAAAATATCAAAGAAAATTAAAATACTCCGAAAAATTTCAGGAAATCTCGTGAAAATTAAAAATGTTCAGATAATTGAAAAAAAATCATAAATTGCATGAGATATTTTCAGAAATATTCAGAAAATTCACAAAAATTTTAGAAAAAAACAGAAATTTAAGGAAATTTTTGAAACGTGTAGTTAATTAAAAAATAAATTAGAAATATTAAAAAATCTCGAAAATGTTTAAGGAAAGTACAGACAATTTTAGAGAAAATCAGAAAGATCCAAAAACTACAGGAAATTTCAGAATACATCAGAAAGCTTCAGAATGTCTTCTTCGGACTTCAAAAACTCACAAAATTTCGGAATATTTAGAAAAAGTAAGGATTTTGGAACACTTTAATAAATTTCAACTAATTTCAAAGCAAATTCAGAAATTTCCGTAGAATTCAATTGAATTTCCAAGAAACTCAAGATATTTTCAGAAATATTCAGATTCAGAATATAAAATTACAGTAAATTTCAGCAAATGTCCGAATTTTTCAAAATTTTTACAAAATTTAAAAACATTTTAAAAATACTGAAAAATTTAAAGTTGAATTCTCAAAAATTGTACGTTTTTGTCAGTCTCAGAAAACTTCAGAATATGCTTGCAAAATAAAATTACAAAGTATCACAAAATTACAAAAAAAATGTTACAAAATAACCGAAATTTTTTGGAAATTTTAATAAATTTCAGAAAATTTGAAAAAAAAAATAATAGAAAAATTATGAGAAACCACGGCAGTTTAAAACAACAAACCTAAGCTTTTTTAATATTCCAGAAAGTTTCAGAAAATTCAGAACATTTCAAAATGCAATGCAGAAAATTTCAGAGATTTTCATAAATTTTAGTAAAAATTTTCAGAAAAACATTAGATAATTTCAGTAAACTTGAGAAAGTTTGAAAATGTTTCAAATATTTCAGAAGCTTTAAAAAATCCTTTTAAATTTTCGAAAATTTTAAGAAGTTTCAGAAAATTAAAGCAAATATCCGAAAATATCAAAAATTCTCAAATTCTCAGAAATGTGAGAAAAATTTCAGAGAGCTCAAGATAATAGAAAAGTTAATAAATTTTCAGGATTTTAAAATAAAATTTTGGCAATTTCCCCCAACCAATTTCAGAAATGTTCAGTAATTGCCATTATGAGATTTCAGAAAATAAATTTTAGAAAAATCCGAAAATATTACTGAAAATTTTACGAAGTTTTGAAAAATTGTTTAATTAGTCAATTATAGCAATTAGGAAGAATTCAGAAAATGTTTAGAATTAATTTCACAAAATTTCAAAACATTACAAAAAATGTCGAAAAATTTCCGGAATATCTGAAAATTTCAAAACATTTCAGAGAATTTCACAAAAAACACAAACTAAAGCCAGAAAAAATTGCGAAAAATTCAATTAACTATCCTGAAAATTTTAGAAATTTTTAGAAAGTTTTGGCAAAAATATGTAAATTTAGGAATGCTACAGGAAATTTCAGATAACTTCAGAGAATTTCCGTAAATTTCGTTAAATCGCGAAAGTTTGAAATTGTTTTAATAAATTAGCTATTATTTCAGAAAATTTTAAAAATCTTCTTCAATCCTCCAAATTTTTTTAAATTTCATGAAATTTCAGAAATTTTCAGAAATAATCCAAAAATATCTGCCAAAATTTAGGAAAATTTAAAAAAAATTAGAGAATCTAAAAAATCAGGTAATTTCAGAAAAATTACGGAAAATTTAATTAAAAATCCAGATAATTTAAGAAAGTCAAGAAAGTTTCAAAAACTAAAACTTTTAGAATGCTCCAGAAAAATTCTGAGAATTTCCGTTAAATTTAGCAAAATCATGCAACTTTATAGAAATTTTCCAAAAATTTCAAGAAATTTTCAGGAAATTTAAGATACAATTCGAAATATTCAGACAATTTTAGAAAACTTATCAGAAAAATTCCAAACTTTTCAGGAAATTTCAGAATAGTTCTGTAAATGTTATTTAATTTTAAATCAAATTCTACAATTTTCGAAAATTCCAACAAATTTGCAGTAAAATTAAGATATTTTCGGAAATATTCAAAACAATCTAGAAACCCCAAGCAAATTTTAGCATGTTTCCGAAATATTCAGAAATTTTGACAATCTTTGAAAGTATTTTAAAGTCACTTAAATCTCGAACGAAATTTTCAAAAATTTAGTCTATTTCAGCAAAAAATAACAAAAATTCAGAAAACATTTGAAAAAAGCCAAAATTTCAGAAAAAAATGTTCAAAAATTTTCTAATTTTCTCAAAATTTCAAAACAATCAGCAAAATTTAAAAAAATGCGAAAAATTTATATAAAATTGCAGAAAATTTCGGTAAGGTTCAGGAAATATCAGAATGCTACAGAAAATTTCAAATAACTTCAAAGAAAATCCATAAATTTCGGTAAAATTTTCAAGAAGTTCTTCAGAAAACTTCAATAAAGTTGCGTGTTTTAAAATGTTTTAGTAAATTCGCTATTATTTCAGAAGATTTCAGAAATCTTTTTGCAACTTCCAGGAAATTTTCAAAAATTTAGGAAATTTTAGAAAATATTGGAAAACATCAAAAAATTTGCGAAAGTTTCGGAAAATTTTTAAAAATATCTATGGTTGATGATAAGATAGATGTGAGTCTGCACGATCTATCCCCGCGTACTAGCAGTCAGTTCATTACAACTATCATGTCGGAATACGGAGCGCTGAACTTTCAGTGCGATATAGAAGGCGCTACCAAATCTCAAATCACGCTGTGCACATATGAAGAACAAACCACTACGTGTCAGTTCTGTAACAAGAAGACACACTACCGTAACCCATGTATAAAAACCTCTAACGGAACAATATCAACTGCAAGCAAACCCAACCCTCCTCAACATCAACTAAATCAAAATGAGCCGTAGTTGCTTCCGAGACACCAACGAATGTCGGAACAACAGAATCTACGTACAGCGTTTCCGATCGTTGTGATTCGCCTACTACCAGAAAATCAACAACCAGTACAAACAACAATAAAATAAATATCGAAAAACACTACTGATACGTTTACGATCGTAACTCATAGGTCCAACAAATAATCTACGCCAGTTAACCAGGAAAGCTTAAACAACATCACGAACGTACAAGGTTAACAACAGCAGGCGATGTAGGATCTCCAATATGAAAGAAGGTACTTACGGGAAGTAACAAAACACATATACAAATTCCGATAGACATACAAATAAATCTGATTTAGTTATTTCTATTTACACATTGGAAATATTACAAGATCTCACGGCTCAGTTTAACTTAGGAATTACGTCGTGTCAAATGAATGAAAGAAAAAAAACAAAACAATCCAAAAAACTTTGAAAACTCACAAAATACTGTGAAGCTCCAGAAAAAAACCAGATTTAGCAATTTCGGAATATTAGGAGCAATTTCAGAATTTTTTGGAAAATTTCAGAAAAATTTTAAATGCTCCAAAAAAATTTTATAAAAACGAAAAAAGTTTTAGAAAATTTAACAAGATTTCAAAGCAAAAAAATCTCATTAGCAAATTTAAAAAAAAATCAGGCAAAATTTTAAAAATCCGAAAATTTCAGAAAGCTTTGATATAATTAGATAATTGAAAGAATCAGAAATTTTATGAGAACATCAGATAGTTTCAGAAATATTAAAAATATTCCCAGAAATTTCAGAAAAAGATTTACATTCTTGGAAATTTCAGCAAGTTTCATTCAAAGAAAATAGAAATATTCAAAATATTTAAAAATGTTTAGTTTCTGAAATGTCCAGGAAATTTCAGCACTCATATATATGAAGTATCCCAATATTTTGAAAATTTTCAAAAAATGCGGTAAATTTAAAATATTTCGAAAAACTTTTTCATTGAATGACAACTAATTTCATAGCAAACAAAAAATGACAGTAAATTTCCAAAATTTCTGAAAATTTAAAAAAAATTCAGAGAAATTGAAAAAAACAGCAAAATTAAAAAAACTGCAGCAATTTAAAATAGCAAACCTGAAAATTGTAGAATATTCCAGAAAGTTTCAGAAAAGCTCAAATCATTTCAGAATACTCCAGAAAATTTCCGATAATTTCAGAGAATTTCCGTAAATTTCAATAAAATTTTCCATAAATTTCAGTTAACTTGCGAAATTTTAAAATTGTTTCAATAGCTTTGCCTTCATTTCAGATTGATGTTTTGAAAGTTTTCTGAAACTCTAGAGAAATTTTTATTCGAAAGATTTATAAAGCATTAGAAAAATACTGAAAACATCCGAAAATAAAATAAATATCTGAATATTTCCGAAATGTGTGGAAAACTTGAGAATGCTTCAGAAAGTTTAATATGAATCAACATAAAAATTCACCCAAACAACTTCAGGAATGTTCAGAAATTTCCTTAAAATATCAGAAGATTTCAGAAATTAAATGTCGAAAGAATTCGAAAATATTACGGAAAATATCGGAAAATTTCAGAATACATCAGTAAATTTCAATTATTTTCAAAACAGATTCAGAAATTTTCGAAAATTCCAACAAATTTGCAGTAAACTTAAAATACATTCAGAAATAAGGTTTAGCGAAGTTTTCAAAAATTGTACATATTAGGCATTAAAGAGAAAATCAGAACATGTTTGAAAAAAATCATAAAATTTCTGAATATTACAAAACTTATCAGAAAATTTTCAAAGTTTCTGAAAATTTCAAAATATTTCAAAAATTTAATAAAAATCGGCAAAAATCTGAAAAATTGCGAAAAAAACAATTATGCAAATTTTAGAGAATTCCAGAAAGTTGTGGCAAAGTTCTGAAAAATTTGAATTTTGCAGAAAATTTGAGTTAGCTTCAAATAATTTTCGTAAATTCCAGTAAATTGCGAAAGTTTGAAATTGTTTGCAATAAACTGGCCATTATTTTCGAAGATTTCAGAAATGTTTTTGGAGCTCACGGAAAAATTTTGAAAATTTTATGATAGTTCAGAAATTTTCAGAAAATATCCGAAAATATGTAAAAACATCAGAAAACTTCAGAAAATTTCCTAATCTATCTAAATTTACAAAAATTCAAAAAATTGACAAAAAAGTGTCAGGTGATTTCCAAAATCTCGAAAAAAATTCAAAATATCAGAGAATCTAAAAAAATCAGCTATTATCAACAAAATTGCGGAAAATTTAAATAACAATCCTGATAATTTAAGATAATTCCAGAAATGCTCCAGAAAATTTTAGAGAATTTCCGTAAAATTCAGCAAAATTAAGTAATTCTATAGAAAATATCTGTAAACTTGCGAAAGTTTAAAAAGGCCTTACTAGATTTGCAATTATTTCAGAAGGTTTTAAAAATCCTTCAGAAAACTTCAGAAAATATCAGATAGAATCTGAAAATATCAGAAATTTTCGAAAATTTCAGAAAAGCGCCGGAAATGTCAGAGTGCTTCATAAATTTTCATTCTACAAAAAAAAGTTCGGATATTTTCAGAAATTTTCAAAAAATTAGAAAAGTTTTAGGATATTTACCCCAAACAATTTCTGATTTTTTCAGAAATTTCCATAAAACATCAATAGTGTTTAGAAAAATTCGAAAATTTTACGGAAAATTTCAGTTTATTCCAGAATGTTTAGGAAATTTCAATACGCTTTTGAAATTTTCAGCTAATTTAAAAACAAATTAAATTCAAAAATTTAAAAAATTCAGGAAATTTTAAAGATTTTCAGAAGTTTTCAGAATATTACAGAATATTTCAGAAAAGTGTAAAAAATTTTAGATAATTTGGAAAAAATAATCGAACAATTTTCAAATATTTCAGGAAATTTCAGATACTATTAAAAATATGTAGGCAATTTTAGAAAAATTGTCAGAAAAATTCGAAAATAATACGGAAATTTTCAAAAAATTTCAGTAAAACGGAAATAATCAGAAAATTTCAGAATACTTCAGTGAATTTAAAGTAATTTTAAATCAAATTCAGCAATTTTCGAAAATTCCAGCAAATTCGCAGGAAACTTAAGACATTTTCAGAAATATTCTAAACAATCTAGAAAATGGCAGCATATTTCAGCAAGTTTCCGAACTATTTAGAAATCGTAATTAAATTTAAAACCATTTTGAAATTACTGAAACCTATAACGAAGATTTGAACTGTTAATGAACTTTAGCAAAAATTTGGAAATTCTTTCAAAAAAAGTTGCCAAAATTTCAGAATTTTTTGAAAAAATGTCCGAAAATTTTCAAAATTTCTGAAGTTTTCGAATTTTCTGAAAATTTTAAATCATTTCGGAGAATTTGAAAAAAAAAAAACAATAAAATTCAAGAAAATTGCGAAAAGTTTAAATGAAAATCCTGGAAATTTTAGAAATTTTCAGAAACTTTCAGAGGGTTTCAGTAAAATTTTGAAGAATTTTTTCATAAAATTTCAGTAAAACTTCGAACTTTTGAAAATTTGTTAGTAAATTTACCGTTTCAGCAATCCCATTGAAATTTAATTAAACTTTTTGAAAGTTTATTAAAAATTTAATAATATTTCCGAAAATATCTGGAAACATCATAAAACTTAAGAAAATTTCCGAAAATATTAAAAATTTCAGAACTCGTCAAAAAGTTTCACATGAATCAAATAATTCAAAAATGTTCATAAATGTTGAAGAATTTACAAATTAATTTAATAAACCAGGTGATTTCAGAAATATTCAGTAAATTCCATACATTTCAGAAATATCCGAAAATATTACGTACAATTTCAGATAATTTCGGAAAATTTCAATTTAAAATTGAAATAATTTCAAAACAAACTCAGAAATTTTCAAAAAAAAATTCCAACAAATTGTAGAAATAATTTAAAAAAAACTAGAAAACTACAAAAAACTTCAAAAAGGACCCAAATTTTCAGAAATTTTAAAGAAATTTTGAAAAAATTTAAACATGCTGAAAATTTTGCACTATTCCAGTCAAGTTTGGCAAAAATTAAGAAAAAATCAGAAAATGTTTGAACTTAAAATTTGCAAAATTTTAAAAAATTACAAAAATTGTAAGGTAATTCCCAAAGTTTCTGAAATTTGAGAAAATGAAAAAAAATCAGCAAATTGAGGAAAATTGCGGAAACTTTAAAAAGCAATCCAGAGATTTTTTGAAAATTCCAGAACGTTTCAGAATAGTGTAGAAACATTCAGAATGGTCCAGAAAATATCAGGAAATTTAGGAGAATTTCTATAAAGATTAGCAAAATTTAAGAATTTAAGGAAATGTGGAGGACATATTCTCCAGATGATTTCAGAAATGTTCACTAAGTTCCATAAAATATAAGAAGATTTCGGAAAATAGATTTTGGAAAAATCCGAAAATATTACGAAAAGTTTCAGAAAATTTCGGAAAATTCCAGAATACTTCAGTATATTTTAACTAATTTCAAAACAAGTTAAGAAATTTTCGAAAATTCCAACAAATTTGCAGACAACTTCAGACATATTTAGAAATTATTAAATCTACAAAACTACAGAAAATTTCAGCAAGTGTCCGATATTTTCTCCAGATGATTGCAGAAATTTTCAGTAAATTCCATAAAACATAAGAAGATTTCGGAAAATGGATTTTAGAAAATTCCGAAAATATTACGGAAAGTTTCAGAAAATTTCGGAAAATTCCAGAATACTTCACTAACTTTTAACTAATTTCAAAACAAGTTAAGAAATTTTCGGAAATTCCAATAAATTTGCAGACAACTTCAGACATATTGAGAAATTATTAAATCTACAAAACTAAAGAAAATTTCAGCAAGTGTCCAATTTTTTTATAAATTTTAATGAAATTGATAAACATTTTACAATTACTGACAAGTTTAATGAAATTCTCAAAAATTGTTTATTTTAACCAATTTCAGCAAAAAAAATCAAAAAATGTTTGAAAAAAAAATTCAAAAATTTCAGAGAATTGCACAAAAATGTCAAAAAAATACTAAAATTTGTAAAAATTTAAAGAGAGGGATTATGAAAAAAATCTGCTAGATTCAGAAATATTCCGGAAAATTTTAATAACAATCCTGGACAATTTTGAAAATTCCAGAATGTTTCTGAAGAGTTCAGCAAATTTCAGAATGATCTACCCAATTTCAGTTCATTTTAGAGAAATTTGATAGATTTCCGTAAAATTTTTAAGAAATGCTTCAGAAAATTTCAGTAATCTTGCAAAAGTTTAAAAATGTTTTAAATACACTTGCCCTTATTTCAGAAAATTTCAGAAATCTTTTTGTAAATTCTTGAAAATTTTCGATTTTTTTTGAAAATTTCAGAAAATGTTAGATAAATTCAGAAAAGTTCAGAAAATTTCCAAAAATATCTAAAAATATCAGAAATTTTAGAAATGTGCGGAAAATTGCAGATTGCTTGGATAATTTTACATAATGGAAAAAAAAGTTCCGAAATATTAAAAAACTTTCATGGGTTTAAAAAAATAATGAAATTCCCTGCGGACAATTTCACAAAATACATCCCAGAAAAATCAGAAAATACTACATAAAATTAAGGCTCGGCAAATTTAAAAACTCTTAGAAAATTTCAGATAACTTCAGAAAATTTTTAAAAAAATTAGAGCGCTTCAAAAAAATTAAGATGATTTCAGAAAATTTAAATTACAAATTTCCTCTACTTAGAATACTACTCCAAAAATTATAGAAATATCAGGAAATTCCAGGAAAATTTCAGAAAAGAATCCGTATTTTTCAGAACATTTAAATGAAAATAACTATGATGAAATTAAAATAATGATGATATTGAAATCCACCCCAAGTGAATACAGATGTTTTCATCAGCAAAGACAGAATTATATTAACATATGGTCGGTGTTAAGTCAGACCGGACTAAGTCGCAAAACATCAAAAAATGAGATAATTATAGCAATGGATGCAGAATTTCGTCAGCTGCATTCGACTCATGCCAGATTTGAAATATGTAACAATAAACAAGAATTACGGCAAAAATTAACTTCCAATCATAATGTAAAGGATGCTGCGATTCAAACTTTAAACTCGTTTTTCTCGAAATCAATATTTTGTCACTTAGTCCGGTCTGACTTAACACCGACCATATGACATTCACATTATCGCTGTACGAAGGACCAAAAATAAGCGAACCCATCGACAGTGTCATTTATGAGCAATCTTTCGGAATAGAGAATCTCTCAGGAACTCTAGTCGACTAGAAAACTGATGAAAAATCTATCCTGAACAAAACAAGCCTGAGTTGTATCCGGCGACTGAAGCTAAAATTGATCAACTAGGTTTGGAATCCCATATCAAAATCCGACCAGAAGAAAATGACTGGCTAATAACCCGAGCATACTATTTTCTGGTATCATACCAAAACCTGGTATTAATTGATTATTAATACCTCATTGAGGTATTAAGCAGGTATTGAAGAAACATTCTTCAATATCTGTTTAATACCTCAATGAGGTATAATACTTTATTTTAGTATTATTTATGTATTCCAGTTATTTTTACAAATACCAAATCAATACCTTATTGAATACCTCCGTACAGAGAATTTTGTTATTGGAAGGTTGAAAAGGTTTTGTTATTATTCAGGTATTATAATAACTCGTTTCATTATCAACTAGTTATTTGTAGTACACGTCTCAGTCATTATTTCAGGTATTTTACCTCTTATGTAAGGCTCCTCAATACCTTATTGTGGTGTTCAAGTATTGGGTACAGTATACCTGAATTTGATATTCTGATGTTATTTTCTTCTTGGTCGTCCCCAAGCTCACAATATCAAAATAACGAAGATAGTAACGATCTGTAATATATTAATACAGTTTTAATTGTATGCCAGCTGTACACGAAAAAAGCCTAATTGTCGGTGGCGAATGGTTCACAGTAGCTTTTTCTTTGTTTCTCGATATCACCGTCCTTGTGCGTCGTTGGTCGAAGTTAATTTCATTGGGTCCTACCGCCAGACGCATCAATCGTTTGTAAACCATGTAGACAAAATTTCAACATTTTCAAGCACCCCACTTCCGTGTAGACCTATGTATGCTTTTCCCAGTTTTTGCCTTCCCATCGACGGTCTGCTCCATAGTCGCATCAGTTGTACAATTACTAGTGAAATTACACAATGCAGTTCAAACTAAAATCGAAAACTGCCAAATATAAATCAATACAAAAACACGAAGGAAATTCTCCGAGCATATATCCCCAATTGTAGTCTTTCAGTCTTGTTTTCAATGTAGCTCCGTTCTTTCCATTTGAGGAGAGATAGTTAATTCTACGAATGTCACACCATCAGATTCAATTATGGAAAATCCACCAAGGAGAAATAATCCTATCAAAGAAGTTTAATTGAAAACCCACGACTAAAAAGAAACAATAATTTAATTCAGATTATTTACATCATATTATTTTTCGGCGATCGTTTCCAGCCCCGCTCTGGCGATATATCTCGCAAGAGGCGGAGAGCCTATCTGGCGATTAAGGATTAAATATTCATTTAAAAGTTTAATTACTTTGGAAGTAATTAATTTCACGGCTTCCTTTTTGCTAATGGCATCTGTACTATGGGGAGACAAAGCATCGACATGTTTCAATCCGACCGCACTCTTTTAAATATCTAATTATCAAATTGTGCTCAGCTCATCGAAGCGTCCCCGTGTGTCACGGTTGCTTCGTTCATGAGGCGCGAAAATTTTCGATACGCGTTATCACCAATGCGTTAAAGCAGTAACACTAGTCAGCAGCGCCTTCGGCGCCTACGCTGTTGAGTGAATTAACAGATAGCGTATTGGTGATGTTGGGAAAGTAATAAATTACAAGCCATTGCCAGATCGTGGTTGGGTGTTGCTACAAGCTCTATCGACGGTCAAACGTAAGCTATGGTAGGTTGTGAGAAAAAATGCAAATGATATAGATAAAGCATTTTGGGACCAAGCAAAGATCCAATTACTTTTAATTCTATTATTTGAGCGAACCGCGCGAAAAAAATAAATTACTACCCATTGAAACTTTACCTTGGTTTCTAAGAAGTGATATAAATATCATTTGCATTTTCAGTAGCTTAACGATGTCAGTATATCTTCATTATACATGTATTAATTAATTAATTCATTTATTTATATTCATCGGGCCTACAATAGAATATTTGAAGTGCTGAGATATTGGTTGTGAGGTGCAGGTAAGGTACTTTTACATATTTAAACACAAACTATTATTCCATATCATCACATACTAAGCACGAGGCCTCTAAATTTTGATCGAAGATTATCCAGATTTGACCAAATTGAAGAAGATTGAATCAAGTGATCCAGCGATCATCATAATTAATCTACTGTAGAACCAATTAACAAAATACTTTGCTCGTTGGTACACAATTTGCCCCCAGGCAACATTTCGCCTAAATATTTCACTGTAGATATGTACTTATGATCCTTAGCGCTGCACAATATGCCGCTTCGAAAATAAGCGCATTTGGAATGCAATTAAAACTCCCTCCAACACTGACGGGCTGATTGGACGCGAAGGGACGGGCGGGAGATGACTGTCAACGTCGGTTGCACGGACGACGACGACGGCGACGACGAAAACAACGCCGAAGATAATGAGAATATTATTTCGTTACACTATTTCCGAGGAATTTTCACTCAGCGTAGCGCGGGATTTTCCGCTTTCCGCAGGGTTGATTGAGGAACGGTTCGAGAAGAGTGAGCTCTAAGAGGACTTAATTCCGACCCGTTGATCACTGGAATAACGAGCCAAGGGAAATGAGTGTAATGTGTTAAATTATGTAATTCATATTCGAATTGAATCTGGGCTCTCTGGCGTGATTGGTGAAAGCTTGAAAACATTTCAGCGTCGCGCGAAGTTTTTGCAACTTCATAGAGAACGAACGGTATAGAAAGGAATGGGTGCGAGATGTAAACGGACGAGGTATGGTATAAGGTTATCGAAGAGTTCATATCGTTTTGCACCTGTGAATATTTCCGTTCGCGGTTTGCGGAGTCAGCATCGTCAAAAAATTTCATGTTTCTGAATTTTAGCGGCAACAAATCTATTTTTATTTTATTCCTATGAATTGTTAACGTTCAGTCAGGTATATTTTATGAAGATTGAAGAATAATAGAGATATAAGCACGAGAAAATGATAAAATTTAATATGAATTACAAAAGACACTATAACCCCAACTTCTCGTATTCAGACAAAGATGGCAAAAGTTCCGTGTGATTTCTGAGATTTTTTCACATTGGGCAAATTGCAAAATACGTATGATTTGTATCACGGAACAGAAAACTAAAATAGAGGATTTTTGGGCTCAAATGACCCAGTCCCCCCTTTCCTGTATTTTTCGAGAAACGCAAATCACGGTGTCTTTGTCGAACAACTTTATTCAAAAAAATTCGGCATCTATAAAACTTCGGGATATGAAAGAGTGTGCTTTTCCCTTTCATTTGAAAGTAAAATTCAAATATTCTATCGGGGGGTCTAGAACAACTTTTTATTTTAAAGTTCTTTTAATGAAAACTTGAGTTTTTTTAATGAAATTAATTCGCATTTTTGCTACTAATTGGTACTATATACATTCAAAAAATAGAAAAAAGTGAAAATCTGATGAACAATCCTACTGTCTACAACTTCGTAGAATGCTATAAATCGATATAAAATCACCCGAAAAAGTTATGAAAATTTTATCAGTTTTTAGGATAAAGAAGTCGATTAATAAGGACTTACAAAAAATGTTGGGTTTAAATGAACAGTAAATTCAGATAAATTTCAATGTATACAAGGTTCCATTCTCAGAAAAAAAAATATATTATCAGATTTCTCCGGGTCTTGGGCGAAAATGACACTTTATGAACAAGGAGGTGTGGAAAGGTGTTGACCAAATTCATTCGATAATCTTATACCTTTTCAAGATGTTGATTAATGTAGTAACGGATTTTATCATGCCTTTTTCATTTCTTTTCTCGCTCTAGATGATAGCTAATGTAAACTAGAATGACCCTTCTTCCTGATCCTATCCTGCCTGGTAAAATACAATTGGCTTAAATTCAAAGCTTTATATTTGAATGAACTAAAGTAGACAGTTCGAGTCATTGTAATAAACGACGTATTTTATTGCAATTTTTGGTTGAGAATCCTGTTTGTCTTTATCAATATTAAAATAAAGATGATTGAAAAAGAAAAAAAGCTCTTCGAGTTTTGGATCCATGTTTGCTATCTTTTGGTGTAGATTCATTTCATCAGAATTTATAGATGCAGATTTTTGCTTGTCCTCAAATTTTATTTCCAAATCTAACACACTTCACATAATCTTAGAAAAAAGAACAAAACCAAGTTTCATAATTTCCTTTAAGAAGAAATTCCGGAGTCGTCACTCGTTGTACACGGATCACAACAGAAAACGCACAAGAAAATATCAGGCTGGACCATACATTCAGTAAATTCTCAAAGAAGTACAAGTCTGTTTATTGAAGATCTCTCTCATAATATAGGATAAGAGCAAAGACAACATATCAAGAAGACAGAGTTGCCAGTTCAGTTCTGAATCTGGAGACATTAACAGAAATACGTCTTTCGGGTAAAGGTGATACTTTCTATATCTACTTTTATATTGAGATCGCTTTCTTCGTACAATAGACAAAACCTTTATTTCTCATTTACTATTGCGATTTCTGTTCAATGTATAGCGACTCCCAAAAGTTAACAAACTTGAACATAAATCTCATCGAATTATGTTTCTATCCTTCAAGAAACTGTCAATCAGGATTCTCAATTGAAATAAAATCAAATGACTGAACACCTAATCGAGTTTGATCAAATATAAAGTTAAAATTTAGGCCAAATATATCCAACAAGATGCTAACGAGCAAAAAGGTTGATTCAAGATTACATCAAGCATACTCCAGAATGAGTGAAGAATAAAAGAAGAAACAAATATATCTGTGACAGAAAAAAACTGTTTCATTTTGCTGCATTACCCAGCATCTTTCAAAAAAGTCTTAATTTTGTTCAAATTTTATCTACTCTTCTCTATATCTCCATGCTCCTAAAATATCATTGGTGCGCAAAAAACGGTGGAATTTGGGATTATGTTTTTACGCTTAAAGGTGGGACTTTGCTAGTATTCAGGTTCCTCTGAGCACACTGTTAAAATAAGGCAATCCATTTTTACAAATAACAACGGTTTTGGAATAAAGCTTTTTAATCAACAAGCTCCGTGCGAATCTAGAAACTTTGATAAAAATTTAATAGCTTTCTCTGGCGATTTTAGATCGTAATGTAGTTTTCTACAAAGTTGTACACAATGAAATTGTCCATCAGATTCTCACTTTTGGTAATATTTGAATGTCTAAAGTACTACCTAGGGGAAAAAATGTGAACCAGTTCCATTGAAAAACCTAAATTTTCAAACAAACAAACAAAAAAACTTAAAAATAAAAGGTTGTTCTGGAGCCCCCGACAGAATATTTTAATTTTACTTTCAAATGAAAGGGAAAAGCCCATTCTATCACACGCTGAAGTTTTAGCGATGCCGATTTTTTTCGTATAAAATTGTTCTACCAAACACACCGTGAAATATCTCCATTCAAATACTAAGGTTGTTTCTTTTAAAAAGAGAGAATTGTAGTTTTCTGAGTACTACTTCAAAGTTTTAGCATTTAACATTTTTTTCCTCCATATTTTCCCCTAGTACAAAGTTCAAACATTTCATGTGAAGTGGGCGGGATTCTAAAATTATCCAAATGATGAGAAATTTGGCATCTGAGCTTACTTTAAGAATTCAAAAATGAGTGACTTTTTTTGCAATGCCCTAATGAGTATACCTTTTAAAACTTTCCATGTGAAAATTCCTTCTCGCGAAGAATGGCTGTCTGGCTCGATGGAGCGACCACTTGCAGAATACGTAGTTTGTTATACTGACGTTTCTTTGTTGGATGGCTTAACCGGTGCTGATGTTCGGCAGATTCGAGATCGAAATTAGCAATCTCATGTCAAATTCAAGTCGAAGCATTTCAAATGCTATATACCTTCTATGTGTACCCGGTCATTGCGGTATTACGGGATATTGAATGGGCGGACGAATTGGCTAGAACTGACACTGCGACAGACTTTGTTGGTCCAGAACCAGTTCTACCACTTTCGAAAAGTTGAATAAAGCACAAGATTCGCTCTCGGGGGCTCCATACGAATATGTCAATCCTTGGGATAGCTTGAAAACGTGCGTTCGAACAAAGACTTTTCTGCCTGATGTGATTCCGAAAATGTCAAAAAATTTGCTGCACTGACTGGACATTGCAAACTTAATTATCACAAAGCTACTTTTCAGCGTGCTGAGAATTATTCGTGTGATCTTTGCGAATCCGGTTGCGCAACTTCAATCACTTGATATGTAACTGTCCTGCAGTAATGCAATTGCGTGCCTGGATTTTTGGCTCTCCATACATATATAAACCTATGTACAGAGAGCGGAAACTCAAGGATATGCTATTGTTCCAAACCCAGTGTGTCTATGTTTTCTCTGTGTCGTTATTTTCCTTATCTTTAACCTTACCACTTCCAAATATTTTTCGCTCCATCAGAAGCGTTTCATCCGTTATCTTCGGAACCTCTAGTTCCCAATGCAACGATTTTTGAAACCTATAATATGGAAATGTAATGTATACGGTAGTTAATTAGGCGAAGAAAAATCATTTACGGTTTACGAATGATTACCATTATCCAAATACGACAACTTTTGTTGGTGGACAAAATGCTGCCATTCTCAAACAGAAATTTTGTAATCCAACTTTTTCAGATTTCTCCAAAACTTATACATTTTTGTGTTATTTCGTTAAATAAAACGCAGAATATTTGAATCATTTCAATAGAAAATCTGTTTTGTTTACTTTGATTAGAGAATGTGCGAGTTTCTAGCTTTGATTCGAGCTGCCAAGTAGAACACAGCGGGAAAAAATCGTGTGTGTCACCTCATCGCTGTACGTGTACAAAGTTGTACGAAAATCATTGTACGGAAATCACATGTGTGTCAATGGTATAATTATATCTTTCGTTATTTTTTTTCAATTTGAAGCTCAAAGTTCACACATGTACTTTTGAATGTATACACAAACAACAAAAAACTTTTTTTTTTTGAAAATTTTATATGAGACTGTCCCCTTAAAAGTTCATGCGAGCAAGTTGTTAATTTGGAAAAAACAATTTATAACTCTGCTATTTTCAACCGATTTTGATCCTAAATAAGTCGTTGGATGCGGAATTAAATGTTCTTCCTAAATTTTTATTTTAACAAAGACGCTTCGTAATAAATATGTAGATCAATTTTCATATTTTTAATAAAAAAATCGCAAAATAATGGGTACTTTCATATTGTTGTCCCAAAACCGCATAGTACTTTCAACAAAAGAACATAATATAGCATACCGTTGGAAAGGTAATTTGTTCGTTTTTTTACAATAAATCAAGATTTTGAAGGTATATTAAATTGATCAAACTTGGTGTTGTGTTGTATTTGACGAGATCTACAACGTTTAACAGAAAAGTACATTCAATTTTTTTGGTTGTGTATCACCGTGTTACTGATTTATCGATACAATTCAAAAGAAAAGCTTAGCTTTTCCAACCCTAATTAAAAGCTATTCAACACCATTAATTTGGTAAGGCTTCAAAAATGAATGTGCATTTTTAAATTATAGAGATAAGAAATATGAATAAAATTTTCAAATACGTTCATCTGCTTAGAGTTATTTTGATTTGGCATGTCTGTAATTAACTATTAAAAAGGCAAATATTGTTGAAATGTTCTGTAATTTAAATATTCTGAGTTTTTCTATTTTACGCATTTGTTGAAACAGAAATCCGCTTCGCTTTACGCAAAATGTCTTAGCCCATGAAAGTTTCCTATAACGCTGATAATTATTTAGGTTTTTCCTACTATTTGAGTATAAAAACTGATTGTTGTCAACTTCCTATATTACAACAAATGATATATAACTAAATACATATAATAACTCATTCACAAAAATTAATATTACAGTCTGTTCTGAATCGATTCGAGCATCCCTGCTTTCAGCGCGTTCAGCGTTTATTGAAAGTGAACATGGTGCTTAGACTAAGCAGCAATCGAGTACGACCAAAACCAGAACATAGTTTCGAGCATTGTCAGTTTAACAAATTAGGCAATGACTGTGCCATCAGTCCGGTAGCACCCACCGAGGACATCTGTCACGAAAAGCTATCTCCAGGAATACCCAATACTGATATTAAACAATTATGTCGCAATATGGTGAAGTTGCCTCCGTCAAGGAGGAATTATGGAGGAATTTTCCCAGGTATTCTCTGCGTTGTTCGATTGGTGAGAATGCAGCTGAAATACCCCAATCCTTCTTTCGGTGCCCTGCAAAAATGTATCAAAGCAATGAACGATATCCAAGACACCAGCACCGACAATAGCATGGACGAAAGTGACAGCCGAGGAAGCGGACCGAATTACTCTCAGGTGTTATCAGCTGAGGCTGAAAACGCTCCACCGCCACGGAAAACAGTCCCCACACGCATATTTTTTCGAAAATTTCAGTGAAAGTCTCTACATTGAAATAACGGTACATTGTGGTCGGAAAGGTAAAAACGCTTTTAATCCACCTAACAGTGTGATGATACATTTCTTATAACTCTTATCACTCTCTTCGGATATTATATCGTTTGAGAACATTTAGAACTTGATACTTCGCGATGTTTTTGATAACACATACTACATGGGATAGTGGCAGGACTCAGAGAATCGCTCAAATCAGCATAGGGCAACATCAGTGCTAGAAATCTCAAACCAAATCAATGGGAAAGCGAAAAAATGGCCCATAAAATAGACATACCAACGAATTATTGTTAATGCTCTGTTAATAAAATATCTAAATTGTGGTGGGAAAACTGAATTTTTCTAAAGGGGTTATATATTGTACTGAGCCAAAAAAATCGAATTTTTTTTTTGTTGAATCGATTTGAAGTTTATACTTTACTCAAATTTCCAACGCGACTGAGAACTAAGAAAGGAAATTATTAAAATAAAATTTGTTTTTGCTATTGAAATTGACAAAATGATAGTATCGCCGCTTTGGCGATTGTTTACTTTTTGGGTCCCACCTATCAGCATTTAAGTATCGCCCTTACGTTTTTTACGATAACTACCGTTTTACACCACCGATTTCGTCCGTGTTTTTTCAATAGCGATCATTGTTACTATTTACAGCTGGTATCAGCTTGATAATCCTAAAAAATACGAAACTAACAGTATCGCCTCTAAACTGCTAGCAAAAAAAGTTTCGCCCTGTTTGTTTGCATGGAGCGTGGAGGGCGAAACTTTAAATAAACAAACAAAAAAACAGTTTCGCCCGTTGTATTTTTTGCTGTAGTTTAAGAAAGCAATATCGTAGAATTCAAATTTTTAGGTTAATTTGTAGCGTTTCAAAGCCCTCATTCGCATGTATTAAAAAAGCCTTATGTTTACATTTGTAAGTATCGTCTTTTTCACAAAAAAGCGTTGAAATGAAATCACAGCTCCTGATATCACGCTATCTCTGAAGTGCATGCGTGCATAGTTCCAAATTTTACTTCGACATCGACTTTTTCTAAAGGTGACTTCCCAGTAGTATCCTTGATTTGAATTATTATCGCTAATCCTAATGCCAAAGAAAAAATAAAAACCTCTCGTAAACGAACCGTTTGGGAAAATCATCATCATTACTGGAATTTTCATTTTCACGAATCTTTTCGATAACCTTCCGTCACTTGCGTAAATTCACTGGGTTCACAGTGCTCTGAAAATCTAGCGAAATCGTCTTAGGGCACCAGCGGGTCTAATTAAGAGCTATCTGCGCGGAGAGTTAAATCTGGAAAGAATACTAAAAATCAATTTCTATTCCATAATTTTCAGTTCAGCAATTCGAGAGATCGTGCTCACCGCAAGCCATGAAAAATAGACTACGTTGTGATGCGATGGTCACTATTTATTAAAAAAAATCACGGTCAAATAAAAATAAAACTATTAAAAAATTTCAAATAGTTTATAATTTTGCACAAACTTTTTAGGAAAAATTGTTTAATAAGCTTTCGTAATATTGTGTAGGAAAAAAGCTGAAAATTTCAGTATGTTCTCTATCTGCAACATATACACCCTTAAGTATACCAATTAATTGTAATGTACCTATTAATGTTAAACATAGTGAAATTCGGTTTGGTGGGGGTTTGGTGAAAATCGATCATACTGTCCAAACGGCATAATTCCGAAACCGTAATTTTTGAAGTTTTAAAATTATGCAGAATTAATTTTTCAGAAAATAGTAACAGAGTTCGTGTGTTTAGCGAATTTGTTGAGACTTTATTGTAGTCATGAATATTAACCTGAGAAAATTCACCATAAATACTTCTTGGACGATATACCGTCAAAATTATTTTATCAAATGATGCGCTGTTTAACGTTTGTAAAACTCATCGAAGATACTAAACCTCCGAAATTGGCGGTTTCAAAATGATACTATCTTGACCTTAAATTACTGTTTTTAAACATTTGACCTATACATATAATTGGTCATACAACAAAAATCAAATTCTCATCAAAATCGATCAGAACCTGCTAGAGTCGAATGGAAATCGTCATTTTTCATAAATTTCTCTCTACATTCGTTATTAATCATATTACGTTTTCGTCTCAACTCGACGCATTCCCAAAATAAAAACCTGTTTTAATCCACCTAGTGGTGCAATTGTGCTTGTATCATTTGTCCAGACAACGATTCCATGGCTGGTTATGCTCAATACAATCGTGGAAATGAATATTACATGTTCAGTACGATTTGCACATACGTACAATGGATCGACAGCCACGATCTTGAGATACTATGTGATACTGAAACATCGCTTGAAACCAGCGGCGGATCATGGAGGTCCAGGTCCTGCCGAAAATTTTCAACTTGTTAAGAAATTTTAAACTAGTTTTAATTTTAAAGTAGCAACCCCTCACTGCATACTCCCTCCGGGCCGGCATGATTGACGATTTTTAAAGGCAAAAATGTACCAAAGTCCAAAAAAGTCAATTTTTGTCAAACATCTCAATGTTTCATGCATTTTAAAGTCATTTGGCATCAAAAATTAAAATTTGATTTTGAAATTTTTTCATTTCAGTTTATATGGGAATTTGCTGAGTGATTGCACTCTTCAACTCGTAACTCCGGAACCGGAAATCCAATCGTTGCGTTGCGTTGCGTTGCGTTGTGACGATGATTTTGGCGGATTGCACACTGACTTCATCATGTTTGACTGCTGATTATCTAATAAGAGTTGCTTAGGAAATGGTATTCATACCAATTCGACCCATATTAAAACCTCAACAGCATGATAGCCATCATTGCCGGCCGCCCCCATCTCCATCGTTCACGGGGAAGGATAAAGGATAAGGTAGCCAGGAAGTGTTGATGCTCCACCTACTTAACGGAAGGACGACGATTCATCAGACTCTTCCATAGGTGTCGCGGAGTTGGTAGTTTGGAAGGGTATCAGGTCTAGGATTCGCTCCAAGCAAGCGATGCGACCTGTAAAGCATATTTTATTACGTAGTTGTTTAGTTAGTCTTCGAGTGCACGATCACTCGAAAAAGAGATCTTCTTTAGTTTTTGGTTTTTTTTAAACTCTGGGCAGCCGGCTACCGAGAGTATACTATGTTCCCTAAACAAAAGCAATTTGAACTCCACTCGGAGTGACACATTATACAGGCAAAAATAGCGCGAGATGTTATAAATCAAGGAAAGTATTTCTTATTTTCCATATCAGATTTGTGGAATACAAGTATACGAGCGATAATAACGAACACTGAAGGGAAATATAAAGGATTGTTAACCTGATGCACGGGCTTGTTAGCAATAACGGAGCTTGAAATTAGGTTCATAAAAACAGACGCGGCGAATTTTCAATACGTATTGACCCGTGATCATAGATACTAGTCAGATTATTCGTATTGGGGCTATTTTCCGATCAACTATTCATTTTTACGGCAATGTTTTCTCGACTAGATCTGTTCGCACCCTCTCATTCTGCTACTATCGGCAGAAGGCTGATAGCACCCAGTCGTCGCCGGTCTAAGGACCAAATGTCATCAATAGACTTAGACTCGCGTGGAGGCATGAGATAGGAAACTTGTGAGAATTTTGTTATCCCACCGTTTGACGACCTCCGGAACCGGAAATCCAATCAATAAAAAATTCAATAGCAGCCGATGGGAAGGTTGTACCTATGGTGTTTATGGTGTTAAACCCCAAAATCTTCTCTTGGCTACGCCGTTGCATGGAGTTATTTATGTCGCTTTTCATTTTCCGATATGTTTCAGATCGATCCGATGGTTATAAGTTAGAAAAATTGCAGTCAGAAGGTTCGCACAAATGAACATTTTTGCACTGATAAGTTATCAAGTTCCTTCCAGACAACTTGGAAGTGTTCGGTGATTATTTCTAGCGGGTGTAGATAGAAAAATAAAATACAAAATTCGTTTTATCGAAATAATGTTTGGCTTATTTCAATGGATTATTACTATATTAAATAATAAATAGGCGACAAAGAGTAATCATCAAACAACAAGCCATAACTTTTAAAGTATTCAAAATAGATATTTGAAGTCTTTAGTAAAGTTATTCGCAAAAGTAAGAGCTACAAATTTGCTGAAGGCATCATTTCGATATAATTACTTCCAAGAAAATTTGTGAAAATATCTCGCTCATAATCAGCATAATCATTAATCAGCAAAAGCACAATACCAAAAGAAAGGGCGTATTGCCTCCATTATATTCTCCGAAGATACTATTGACCTAAAATAAGCCGTTTTGGCGTTAATAATAGATTACATGTTTTTGGTCATATTTCTGGCAATGGGAAATGATAAAAATCTTTCGTCCGCATTTAATGTTAAATATCTCTTTTGATAATAGTCCGATTTCAACAATCTATAGCTTGTTCGAAAGGTGTTCGTTAAAGCTGTCTAAAAACATATAAATTGTTAATCTATATTGTCAATTTCGGCAGATAATTCAAAAAACTGCAAAAAATGTCATTTTTACGCATTCAAACATTCATATCTTGGAAACTAAACATCAGAATCAAAAACAAATTAATTGCGTTCTTACTGTTTTTTAGTTCTTTCATTTAAAATTGGTTTAGATAAGATGGGTTCAGCCATTGCTGAGAAACACGAATGAGAATTTGTCCGTTACATACACACACACAGACATTGTCCCAAATCGTCGAACTGAGTCGATTGGTATATAAGACTCGGCCCTCCAGGCCTCGGAAAAAATCTTGAAAGTTTGAGCGAATTCTATACATTTCTTTTATAAGAAATGTAAAAAATTATTAAACATTAGGTACTTTTTGTCACAATTATATAAGAGGACCCCCTGTTGTGGCACAGCATCTTCTCTGGCCGTACCCCGAATTTGTCAGTGAGCTTAGTATAATATATGGAGATACAATCGTAGTTGAATAGGTAGCGTCATCGATTCTGTATAGTAGTAAAGTTGCACAGACTCAGCGGTTGTTAACCGTGATGCCAGACGGACAGATGTGTTTTAAAATTATAAATTTGGCATGAAAAATAATTGTTAGATTTTGGTAGTCGCTATCCGACCACCGCCAAGAGCGGTTGGTTTTCAACATAGAAGTTTAAATAAATTTATTAAATATATTAAACCGTATAACTTACCGGATGTGCCAAGGAGAGAAAAGTACACCGCTAACCTGATTGCCTGGATACCATCCAAAGAGTGACCTGTAACGAAAATGACCCTGAACCCACGTTCCTCAGTTTGGATTCTCGACCCCTGACCAATCCCGGTAAGGACGAACCTCTCATCCACAACGTAGGGCTTAATCATTGGACGCATCACCCCCTTAATTTTAACCTAGAAGCTCAGACATCATCCTTTAATTTTTGCGCCCTCGATGACTGTTTTGATTTTGTAACTTTTTTCTTGAAATTTTCTAACCATTTTCCCACATTTTTGGTTCACTATTTTTTTAGTTTCATTCGTTTGGTTGATTTTTCATAATTTATTCAGTTTATTCGAGGTTTATTCGTGCAGGACCAGACACTGTTCATTCCACCTTTAGTTGGATGCGTACTTCGCATGAATTCTGAAAACTAATGAATGATTAAACAAAGATGTGAGTAAGAAATGACACATCTCTCTGCTAGGTGGATTAATTCGATTTTTCCATACAATTTATTGTTTTTTTTTTGCTTCAATCAGTTTCTCCAATAGAAACTTGTTTGGATTTTATTATGTGCGGTCTGAATTGCCCCGTAGAGAGGTGCGAATTACCCCAACATTGTAAAAGAATGGAAAAAAGTAGACTTTTGAAAATCGTTGCGTAGCGCTACCCGACCAGAAGTAAATAACTGACTAATAACCCGAGCATACAATTTTCTGGTATTCATATCAAAACTTGTTATTAATTGTTACATGGGTGCGCTTCAGCTTCGCCTCATCAGAAACCGACCCTAACTTTTGGTCGGAATAGATTAGTGCCGGCGACCAAAAGTTAGTGTCGGTTTCTGATGAGGCGAAGCCGAAACGCACCCATGTAACAAGTAAGGATTTGTGCCCTTCAAGTGCAAAGACTGGTTTTACCAAAAAAAATTTCGCCCTGGTGAGAGATTTTGGTATTTACTCAATTTTCCTCCTTGGGGTGAAATATAGCATAGTTGTTATTAATTGATAACAGGGTGCTTGGCTACCCGCTGCATCACTCGGAACCAACCAGTTGTTTTAGGCATTCACATACGTTTTGTGAACTATTTGGATTTTATGTCTAACTGGCACTAATATGGTGTCAGATTGGATTTCTCGTCTAACTGACAGCAAGTCGGTATCTGACTGACGAATAGAACACGAAACACAAAAATTCAACTTTTCTGAGTTAGGTGTTGTGCCCCCATACGCAAATCGGATTACTTTTTTTATCTTTATCGGGATGAAAAAATTGCATCGGTCAGATTCGACTTGCGATCTTCGGAAGATCCTGACAACAAAGACATCAGATAAATCTCAATTTGCGAACAAGTTTCGCCATTCGGGTATATCCAAGTATGTCTCCGAATATTCTTATGCACAAAATAGGTGCCATAGACAGAGTACATTTATTAAGATTAAGCCGTTGTCGTTGGCGGTTGAGTGGAAGCTCTCCATGTCGATCATGTCTCGTACACATCCCTGTATTTTTTAGAGAATACTTTCTATCCATGAAGTATCGTTCCATCCGTGGTGCATGATATTGCGCCACACTATCGGTTCTGACCTTCATCAATAACTTCAACATTAGCTACCGTAACCTCGCTGACAGGTTCGTTTTCAAGTTACATTCAAATTTTTCTCCTGCCCCGTAAATGCCTGTCAAGCGTTCGATTATGCGGGCAACCCACAGCCGCCTGTCGCGTCCAACTGCCTGACAACCGAGTTGAATTTGTTCGATAGATCATTTGCCGCACGCGTTAAGTAGATTTCGCGTGACTCGCAAGCACCACCACCACCGGTTGTGGTGTTTGTTATTAACACATAAGATTGAGAGCTACTTAAAACGGCCACTTGTCTATGCTTGAAATGTTGTGCTTTACGCCAAGATTAAAAACCAGATTGCCGATGTGGTTGCACTGTCAGAAGAGATTTGTGCTATAGATTTAACCGCCCGCAAAACTATGGGGTAATGAATTATTTACAACATATTACCATAGACAATTGGACATTACCACAAACAATTAGTGGACACATACAAAAAATTTAAAAAGTGAACACATTTAATCTCTATAATTGTTGCCGTAATGTGACAGTAAACGATCGATTTGCGGAGTAATCGTATGGCATTTGTCATACCTGGTGTTTAAAGTGTTTATTTTACGAATCAATAGGATACTTCGTAGTTAGTCGAATGTGATCAAAATAATTCACATGCACATTCGCATTAAACTGAAAAATGTCAGCCGAGAAATTTGATTTAATACAGAGTATGTCGATTATCTGTGACCTGCTGAGAAATTGACGCACCTCTACGCCGGTTACATCCATCACCAGTTACTAGTTTGGAGCCGAACCTCTCGAACTCGTAAATCAACGTATAGTTTGATGGTAACTGTGTCACTAAGTTGTATTTTCCTCAATCAATATATTTATTCGACACGGTTGGTTACGAAAGGTTGAGGCTGCCAATGGTTCATTTGATTAGAAGTTAATTTTAAAATTGTGGAGATCCATATTTTTAGCATGATACAGACGAATACACAAAAGAAAAAGATTTAAGAAAATTTGTTTTTTCGCGCATTAATCACTGCCACCTCCAACAAACACAACAACTTAATTGAATGAGACGTATATTAGATGATGATGATGATAGTCCAAACGAAAAAGTCATGATGCCAAAAATTAAAAAAAAACTTATTCATTTTTAACATCATACCATATTCTGCGTCTATAAAATTTAAACAGCGATTCCTTTAAATAGAATTTTGATTGAATTTCGTAGCACGATTTCTTTCCAAGATTAACCTTCAGAATCGTTACCAGGAACCGCAACTTTCCGATCAAAAATCGCTCGCTGTTTACATTCCGTTAATCATCATTCCTTTAGCCATGTTTCCTCAATCTTCGCCATCCAACCGCAACAAAGGCAAGCATTTTACCATTATGTCACCTCCAACTCGGAGCTCCTGAATCGCGCAAGAGCAATCACCGACGCGAGGCCCAAGCGTGAAAAGGTACAGCAAAAATTATTCATATATACACAGCACAGTACGGTGAACTTTCCAGTCAAATTTATGCGCACAAATATTCCCGCATCTCGGACGAAATTTCACCCAGTGCTTTTATTTATCTTTTACCACGCGGCAAAAATGAATGAATGTGCTTTTTCCTATCCTCACAACCACCCGCCCGAGTGCTCCGGAATAACTTTCACAAATTCCTCATACTCATTTTCCATCATTACAACAGTTCTATCCATTTCGGAATGTCGAGGTACTGTTGAGGGTCGTGGGAGGAGGGGGGGGGGGCTGATATTATGCTCCTGGAATCCTAAAACAACTTTGACTTTCGGCTTGCCCTTTTTTTGTTCGTCTCATGCGCCAAGTTTAAAAATTCACGTGCTTTAATACTTTGCCGAGTCAAGGACTTGAGTTTTGAAGAGGAAAAAAAACCCGCCGCCGGAGAAGAACTGAAGAAATATGAGTTTGCAAAAGTCTTGTCACCCCTCCTCCGCTTGACACTATCTGGCAGCGACCGAATCGGGTCTCGGGGAATGTGCGGCTTGGAAAAGTTCTGAACCCTCCTTCGGGAGGACACAGGTGGAGAAGCTTGTTTGTCTTTCTAATTTGTTTGCGACGCCATCCTTTCTTTCACTTCCTGATTCATGTGTTTGGCTTAAAAAGATATTTGTTCGATCGTTAGCTGGGAGATGTCCCTATTATCATATTATTAGGAAGTATATACGACACTATTTTATCAATTATTCGGGAAACATTCGAGGGGATAATTTATCATGTTCATAATTCGTCGTGCTCATCGCAAGAGGCGTGCAATCGTATGACAAGATTGACAACCATGCTCAAACACACACTCTTCTTGAGCGCCCGCGGTTTTTATTGTCGTTATTGTTATTGTGCCAAATGAACTGTTTTAGAAGAAAGTAAGAATAAAACTGGGCTTCTACAATTTATTTTTATAACCGTTGGTCTAGAAAACAAGACTCCAGTCTACTTTCTACCTCTACCTCAGTAAAACCTACTATCGAGCCAAGTGAACAACAGACTTCTCGATCTAGTGTGCATTGTCTTAGGCAGGAACTAGGGTTCGCAGTACCGACACTTTTTGGCGAGAACCGGTACTACGGTACTGAAGCCCTCAGTACCGGTAAAGTACCGGTACACGAATATTTTTTAAAAAAAATCGAAGAAAGCTACTAACTGAAATTGAATGTTCAAACTTATTCTCAGATGATTGATTTGTGCTGATCAAAAAACATGTTTATTGTTTTTAATTGCTTCGGAATGGCAAGACTCATTTCACAGAAGATATTTTCCGTATAGGGCACCTTCTTTTATTTCGAAATCTAGGCCACTTTGAAATCAATAACTGCTAAGTGGTGCGACATTCGTCGATTTGAACAGATGGTAAATGTATGAAACACTATAAACAACAGTAAATCAAAGCGAGAATGGCAGTAAATCCGAGCAGGTTAATCGCATTTCCTCTCTTGCTTTTCTGAAAATTGGTTCCGATCTTTAAGTCGTTTGTCTACTATTCTCTAATGCATATCAAAGCTCCTTGCTTTCCTGTAAACTATGGAGTTTTACTGACTTTTCCGATCACCAATAATTACAAATCGCTCCATTTGAAGCAGTTCACCAAGTCTAAAACTGTTAGCTACTAAATCGCTGTTCGTTCTTTTATAGATAAAGGTTTAAGAGCAAACCAAATACAGACATGACTTAGACCATAGTCTTATTACGCGCCACCCAGTGAATAATGGAAACCAATCAGAATGTCGCTAATAAAACTTTAACTTCTAGAATTATTATGATGATGGCCCCACCTCATTCCCACACAAAGGTGTTATCTCAACGATTTATCTAAAAGACAAATTAATTTAATTAAACGTTATCTTGCAGACCGATATTTTGAAACAGATCCCCCTGCAGAGTTAACATATTTGTCATAAAAATTGTATAATACCGAAAATACCGGTACTGGCTTTTGTTCAGTACCGGTATTACGGTACCAAAAATGGGTCGGTATTCCCGAGATGTTCGGTACCGGTATTACCGGTACCACAACCCTAGCAGGAACAACGGAAACAGCGGATTATTCTTGTCATCACGAGTAAAGTTCACTCGTTTTGGAGCGCTCAGTCGAGACAGAAGTGTTTTGCCCAGTCCGTGCAGTATATAACGACAAACAATAGTGCTAATCCGCGTTCACGGTTATCTTGCGCACTCTCCGCCTCGTCGAGGTTTCAGTGTTTTTTCCCTTCATTTGTGTTTCTGTTTCTGAGTACCGTTAGCCGGTCAGTGACGAGTGAAGCAGTGTTCTTCTAGTAAGCCGTCTGGATACCGTTACATACACAAGTTAAGTATTAGTTTACGTTCTTCTTGGTTCTTTTGCCAACGTGCACTGGGCAATAGGCCTGTGCAAAAATGACTTCCCCTGACGGCGGTTCGTCTCAAGGTGCGATGGACGTCGAAACAAAATCGGTTCCGCGGCTCCAAGTATAACCGAGCTCGGCCACCGGGCCATTTGTGATCTTCTTTCGGACCAAAGACAAAAAGTGTTTGAATCTATTGCAGATTTATCGAGTTCTGACGGATCGGTATTCGGCCGTGACAGAAATATCGAAAATTCGCCCTGATAAGCTTCGGGTGGTTGTAAACAGTTTAACTCAGGCAAAAGATATTTCTGGCTACGGGCCTTTTACGAAGGGGTACAGGGTGTATATTCCAGCTAACAGGGTTGAAGTTAGTGGGGTCGTTTCCGATTCGAGCCTGAATTGCTGAACCTGCTAAAATATGAGACTGGCTGTTTCAAAGACCCCATGCTTAAGCCAGTGAAGACAGTGAGGCGTCGGCGGTAAAACATGATGATGAGTTATGTTCTACCATAGAGCATGCGGTAGACTTGGGTGCAACGCCCAACTCCTACTTAGCAGAAGTCAAAGAATTCTTCACATTTCCTTTCGATCATGTCCATATGAGCCAGCCTAGTCCTAGTTTTCCGCTCCAAGTTTATAATTGATTCGCTCTAGAATACCTATCCGTCTTTCAATTTCATTGCTTTCGTTTCTCTTAGCCGAAAATAACCAACAAAATCGATACAGCACACAGAGGAGTAACTAGAACAAATTCTTGGCCAAAAACCAAAATATTTTTTTTCGATTTTTTTTGTTTTGTTATATTTTTTACATACCTAAGAACCTACTGTGTAACGTGGCAAAATTAGGAGTATATAAAAAATTGTTGAAGAATTTTTGCATGTATGCCCAATGGTGATATTTTAAGGGATATTTTAATCGTTTTCGTTATATATTCAGCAGAATCGCTTTCTAGTGATGATGACTGTATTAAATAAGACAATATTATTACAAACGTAGTTCAACACAACTGTTTCTTTAACTTCAGCTTAAAATTAACTAAAAAAAGTAGACTTGCTGTGTATTGCACCAACTTTAAAAAATACCTTTTTTAAACATTTTATTCCAAATTTGAATGATAAAAAAGTTTCATTATACGGCTAGATCCGGCAAAGTTGCTGAAGCAGTATTACAAAACAAGATTTCAGCTCTACAAAAAATATTCGAACTCTTCCGATCTTGTCCGATCCACCAATTCCAAGCGATTTGAAAATATTCAAATTTTTACTAATTTGAGGTACACCGAAATGCTGTAGGGCCAAATATTATGTTTGCCAAAATGTATCTCTATGAAAATATGCACAAGCGTCCCTTTTCTTCTCCCTTTCTCAACGATCAAATGTTTATGCAACTGGAAAAAACAAATGTATTCACAAAGATTCACTAGTACTCGAAAGGATATAGAAAATTGGCCTCTGCACTGGTAGGTGGGTAGATGCCAAATTGTGCCAAAAACTAGTAATTGTCTATTTTTAGTTCATATTAAGGCATAATAACAACAATTGCAGCAGCAAATAATTTTGGCCAGGATTCGACCCCAATTACTCCTCTGTGCAGCGATATCCGAAAAAGTAGAATCAACACAAGAGCTTCCTCCGGAGGAAGAATACGGGTTCGTGGCTGGCTTTATTCTCGATATCGCGATTCAAGCTCAGACTAAACGCATACCAGACGCGAACTCTCGCGGGCGTCCTCCCAACCCCTGGTGGGACAAAGTGTGCTCAAAAGTGTACGCGCATGAAGAGTTTGATGAAAATCAAAAAACCGTAGCCACTGGCGCCGGTTCGTTGACGGGCTAACGAGACAAACATCGATGAGCACTCTTTGGGGCACGGCCCGGCGCTTACGAAACCGGAACAGTACAAACGAGAGCGTGGAATATTCAAACCGTTGGATATTCGATTTTGCCAAGAAGGTTTGTCTGGATTCCGCCCCGGCACAGAAGATATACCGCGCCGCGTCCCCTCACAATAACGCGAACGAAACACCGTTTTCGATGGTGGAGTTCTCACTTGTTCTCTTGTCATGTAACAATAAAGCCCCAGGGCCAGACAGAATCAAATTTAACTTGCTGAAGAATCTGCCAGACTCTGCCAAGAGACGCTTGTTGAATTTATTTAATAAGTTTCTTGAGGCTAACATTGTCCCTCATGACTGGAGGCAAGTGAAGGTCATCGCCATCCAAAAACCAGGATAACCAGCCTCCGACCACAACTCGTAGCGACCGATCGCAATGCTATCCTGTATCCGGAAGTTGTTCGAGAAAATGATCCTATTCCGCCTTGACAATTGGGTCGGCTTACTGTCAGATACACAATTTGGCTTTCGCAAAGGCAAAGGGATGAACGATTGTCTTGCGTTGCTCTCAACCGAAATTCAAATGCCAAAGATGCCTGAAAGGAGCAGATGGCATCAGTGTTCCTGGATATAAAGGGGGCTTTTGATTCAGTTTCTATCAACATTCTTTCAGAGAAGCTGCACCAGCATGGTTTTTCAGCGACTTTAAACAACTTTTTACTAAACATTTGTCTGAAAAGTACATACATTTTTCGCATGGTGACTTATCGACATCACGATTTAGCTACATGGGCCTTCCCCAGGGCTCATGTCTAAGCACCCTGTTATGAAATTTCTATGTCAACGATATTGATGAATGTCTTGACAATTCCTGCACTTTGAGGCAACTTGGCGTGGTTTCTGTAACGGGACCCAAAGTTGTCGATGTACAAAGACAAGTGCAGAATACCTTGGACAATTTGTCTGCCTGGGCTATTAAGCTGGGTATCGAATTCTCCACGGAGAAAACTGAGCTAGTTGTATTTTCTAGGAAGCGTGAACCAGCCCAATTATAGCTTCTATAGCTCAGGTCTTCACAGAAAAATATCTAGGGGTCTGGTTCGGCTTGAAAGGTATCTGGGGATGTCACATTAGGTATCTGAAACAGAAATGCCAACAAAGGATCAACTTTCTTTGTACAATAACTGGAACATGGTGGGGTGCCCACCCAGGAGACCTAATTAGGTTGTATCAAACAACGATCCTGTCGATAATGAAATACGGATGCTTCTGATTTCGCTCCGCCGCGAACGTACATTTCATCAAACTCGAAAGAATTCAGTATCGTTGTTTGCGTATCGCCTTAGGGTGCATGCAGTCGACCCTTACGATGAGTTTCGAAGTGCTGCCGGGCGTTCTCCCGTTGAAAAATCGATTTTGGGAACTCTCATATCGATTGCTTATTCAATGCGATATCTTGAACCCGGTGGTGATTGAAAATTTCAAAAGGCTTGTTGAGCTCAATTCTCAGACCCGTTTCATGTCCTTGTACTTTGACTACATGGCGCAGAATATTAATCCTTCTTCTTACAATCCCAACCGTGTGCATTTCATAAATACTTCTAAATCTACTGTTTTCTTCGACAAATCCATGAAATACGAAATCTGTGGAATTCCGGACCACATACGCCCACAAGTGGTTCCAAACATTTTTATAATAAATTCCGAGAAGTCGACTGTTCTAAGATGTTTTATACTGACGGATCAAACCTCGAAGGGTCCGCTGGCTTCGGTATTTTCAATCAAAAGTTCACCGCCTCTTACAAACTCAGTGACCCTACTTCAGTTTACGCCGCAGAACTAGCTGCTATTCAGTATACCCTTGGGGTCATTAACACATTGCCCGCAAACCATTACTTCATCGTTTCGGATAGCCTTAGTTCCATTGACGCTAGTCGTTCGATGAAACATGAAAAGCACTACTCGTATTTTTTGGGGAAAATACAAGAGCTACTGAATGCTTTATCTAATAAATCTTTCCAGATTACCTTGGTGTGGGTCCCTTCTCATTGCTCCATTCCGGGCAATGAGAAGGCAGACTCCTTAGCTAAGGTGGGTGCCTTAGAAGGAGACGTTTACGAAAGACCAATTTGCTTCAGCGAATTTTTCAGTAGTACTCATCAGAGAACCCTCGAAAGTTGGCAAACTTCGTGGAGCAGTGGGAGGCTGGAAAGGTGACTACATTCGATAATCCCTAAGGTATCGACGAAACCTTGGTTCAAGGGGATGGATGTGGGTCGTGACTTCATTCGTGTGATGTCCCGACTCATGGCAAACCATTACACGCTGGATGCACATCTCCGGCGTATTGGGCTCGTGGATAGTGGTATCTGCGCTTGTGGCGACGGCTATCACGTCATCGAGCAGATTGTCTGGGCGTGCACCGAGTACAGTTCCACCAGGTCTCGACTAATGGATAACCTGCGGGAAGACCAACCAACATCCCGGTTCGAGATGTGCTGGCGAAACCGCGATCTCGTGTATATGTCCCTCGTATATACCTTCCTAAAAACTATAAATATAAAAATTAATCTTCCCGGAGCATTTAGCTTTTCTTGTCTCTTCTAGATTTAACTATTATATTACATAATCTCGTTGAAAATGCCCAACTCGACTATCACATAAAACTAACTCTAATTAATCTCCCCGAATCTTTACAAAATACATAATTCAATCACGATCAAGATAATTGAAAAATTGTTCCCCTTAGCTAAAAATTATTTGCTCCAATAATCTCACTGCTAAAAATGTTAAACCATAGTGCCATAAAAATTTAATGACCTCCCTAATTTTACGAAAATTAAATAACCCACCTGTGTATAAGCATAAGATAGCTAAAAATCTCCTTAGTTTCATTTAAAAAAAATCAATATGTAATCCCCTAGTTTTGAGTAATTTAAAATGTAAAACAAAACAAAATTTGCACCTTTGGGGCCGTTCATAAACCACGTGGACTCATAGGGGGGACGGAAGGATCTAGCAAAAGTCTACGTTTGTCTACTAGGGGGGTGGAGGGGGCTTCTTTGAAAAAGTCTACGTAGACTTTTATTTTTGGTTATACTCGTATTACTAATTATAAATGGGATTTAAAGAGAGTTGTATTCAACATGTCGGTCTATTCATCTAGGTGTATTTATACAGACACTTCAAAGCTAGTACCTCACACGTTATTTTTTCTTGCGTATATTTTGATATAGTTTTGATCTAGGAAAAATACAAAATGATACAAAAGACAATCGCCCAAAATTTCTCTTGACGGAAGATTTTGACTGTGAAATCATCTGAGACACCCCTAGTTAACAGACATGCATGGATCATTAAATGCATGAACCATGAAAAGTTAAAAAATTGTCAAAGTTAAGCATTAAAGCTACCATTGCAACAACAAAACACCCGATTTTTAACAATTAATGGATTATTTTTTTAATTTTTATTTATTGGTTTCGATGGTTAAAGCAGTAGTGTAGTTAAACTTCTACAACAAAGTGTTTACTCCTTTTTTGTTTTAGTGTTTCGGATTCTCCTCGTCAGTAACTAGCACCATCTGGGTGTCCAGTTAGACTATGTATCTGAACTAGTACCCAAATTAGCACTAGTTATTAACTAGTGCTAATTTGGGTACTAGTTCAGATACATAGTCTAACTGGACACCCAGATGGTGCTAGTTACTGACGAGGAGAATCCGAAACATTAAAACAAAAAACTATACTTCATGTAAGGCATGTGCCCTCATGCACAAAGAAATTGGTCTTGTCCAAAATTTTCCCACTTGGGAATTTTGCATGTTTACTCCTGTTAATCAGTTTCTCTTGCAATCATTTACACTGATTTCAAACTCTTTAAACACCTGTTAAATTTTACGTCTTGACCATACACAACTCCGTGCAAACCGGTTCTACTATATTTATCTTCGAAAATATACGGAGTTAAGCTTTGATACTTTGCGATAATACTCTATTAATTACATAAGAAAAATAAATATTTTTGGGAAGATTTGAAAAGCTTCGTTATCTTAATCAAATAAAGCAATTTAGATTATCTTGTTATCTTAGAAATATTGAAATTTGTTCACCAAAAGTGAAATTATTTGTGCATGTTTGGTTTACTATTTTAGTCTAGATGATAGTACACATCGACAGTATTATTTTGTAATTATTTCTTATAATTTAACAATTTTGAATGCATCAGTAAGGCTCAAAAGGTGTTTAGCAATTCTGCATTGTTGGTGTAGGTCGCACTTCGGCCAAAATTTGAACTAGTTATAGTAATATAGCTTTTTACATATACTTGAGTGACTAACCTTGAAAAGAAGTATTCTGCTACACAAACGTTGGAAAGCACCTTGAATTGGTATTAATTGATTTGATCAGTCATAGACAAAAAAACAATGTGAAAAACCTTTCTTTAATATTTAAAAAGCTTAAAATAAATCTGAACGCTATTTTTTAATTGAACATTATAATGTGCTTCTTGCTTATTTCACATTTCCCGTGAATAAAAAAAAATTAAAAGTCTACGTAGACTTTTGGCATGGGGAGGGGGTGGGTTGGTAAAATTCTACTAAGGTCTACTAGGGGGGAGGGGGAGGTTAAAAATTCTCAAATTTCGGTCTACGTGGTTTATGAACGGTCCCTTTAAGCCTCCCGTTTCGGGGATATCCCTTCATCTTCAGAAGAAAGCTGGGTTTGAAGATACATTAGTTACAGTTTTCTCATAATATAAACATTTTGTAAATTTTTTAAAGGACTACTTTGCGATTTGATTCATGAACCGATCATACCTACCAAGTTCCGTTCCGTTTATATTCTCCTGCTTTGGCATAGAATCCCTCATATTTGTTTACATAATTTTTAATATGATAAAGTGAACTATTTAGTCAACAACTGAGTGCATCTGCTAAGTTTTATCTAATTTATAAATACTATCTGATCTTATTTACTTCTTTCAGCAAATGATTAATATTTAATACCGACAAAAGTGCAACCAAAGTATGAGGAACGCTTTTCTATCTCTCTGCAATTAGTTGATTTAATTATTGTTATAAGATATCATTCTGTCTGCAACTGCTCCAGAATAAATTAATTTTAAACTTTTCGTTTCAAAACTCTTAAACAATATTATTTTCCCAGAGCTTTGCTAAGTGGCACTCAACAGTGTCTCACTTTTCTTAATTTTCCCCTCTTGGACCCAATGAACATTCGTCACCTGTAGGAAACGAGAGGTAGGAGTAATCCGGGTAAATCGCCACTTCTGGCAATGTGTGTGAAGGCCTTTACCAATATTTCAGGCTTGAGATAATGCGTTGTTTGACAGCTATGCGATATTATTGGATATTGCTATAGTTTCCTTTATGAGGTGCACGACACCCTATCCCACCCGAAAGCAGAACCATGAGCCAAATACACTTTTCATTTCACAAACAAAGTATGTAGCACATCTACGAGACGGCAGCAATGAGATACTAAGTACCAACCGCGTTTTTAGCGGTACGGCGAGCCCGAAAGCGTAAGCGGGAAGACAGCGGCAGCATCAGGTGAGCAAACTACTTTTCAACTTGTCCTCGTTTCGTGTAATATAAAGCGAAAAGTTCTTTTGTTTGCTGTTAATAAAATTTTCCATCACCACTGTGTCTTTTTTGCCAGTGTCGGAAGTTTTTTTCACCCATTTTCATCCTGTTTTGTGTCGGTCTACGTCTGTGAGACTTGCTCCGGAAATGCATCGGTTGGTCTTCCTGCACTCGGTTGGGATGTGGCTGGGATGATGCGGTTAGCGGCAATTAATTAACGCCAGAAACAAGTTTCACACATTTGCTTCAGAGTAGCGAGGAAGTTTTCTCACGTCCTTTGGCTTTTGGACTTGCTGTACGGAATTGGACTAATGGTAAGTAGAACCGGATGATGCAACCTAATGCTTGCGCGGTGATTATGTTGGTAGTGGAAATTCTCGCACTTGAAGCGAAGAAGTAAAAACTATCCCAGAAAGACTGGCCATTGCTAACCACATACACACGAGTGATGTTTTAGCTTTCGTTTCAATATAGGAGGAAACACTAGCATTTTAATGAAAAAGCTCTGGTGCACGAAGTCACACTGAGACCTAACGCTACCCATCTCAACAGTTTTTTGCCTTTCTCAATAGAAAGGTATTGCAATTGCTCTGAAAACCGACTTTTTAACGGAGGCCCGGAGGGCCGAGTGACATATACCATTCGATTCAGTTCGTCGAGTTCGGCAAATGTCTGTGTGTGTGTGTATGTATGTGTGTGTGTATGTATGTGTGTGTGTATGTGCGTCTGTGTCTGTGTACGCGAACACAATCTCACTCACTTTTCTCAGAGATGGATGAACCGATTTTTACAAACTTAGTCCCAAATGAAAGGTGCAACGTTCCCATAGGCTGCTATTGAATTTCTAATGGATCCGACTTCCGGTTCCGGAATTACAGGGTGATGAGTACGATCACGCAGAAAACGTCGATTTTAATAAATTCTGCAATGAATGTATAATGGTGAAAAATTTTCCAAAATGTGACCACAACTGCTTCGATTTGTAGTACTAGGTCATTAACAGCCATTCAAAGTCTCTTTGGTCACATTGGCCACCATCATCGGTTCCGGAAGCCCCGGCGGAAGTATCCAAATTCAGACTAACAGTCACATCGGTTTCTCGGAGGTGGCTAGACCGAATCAACCAAACTTAGTCTCAAATGAAAGATGTTGCGTCCCCGTAAATGGCTATTAAATTTTATCCCCAACCGACTTCCGGTTCCGGAGTTACGGGTTGTGGCGTGCGATCACATAGCAAATTGTGATTCAAACCGATACCCCGATGGAAGCAAAAAAGGTAAAAATTTCGCTAAAATGTCTCTCAAATAACTTAACTTTGCAGTTCTAGGTCACCGACGGCCAAACAAACTTTCGTTGACTACATTGACCACTATAGACGGTTCCGGAAGTGCCTGGGAAAAGCGGCCATCTTTCATAACTAGCAAACTCATATCAGTTTCTCGGAAATGGTTGGGCCGATTTTCACAAACTTAGTCCCAAATGATAGCTCTATTATCCCCACAGATGTCTGTAAAATTTCGCACGGATCGCTTGTATGGTTCCGGAAATATAGACTGAACGGTCCGGTCACACATGAAATTCCCATATAAGCCGGAACTCAAAATTTTTTTCAAAGGGGGGACCCCATGAAATTTCAAAAATCGAATTCGTATTTTTGATGCCAAACATCTTTAAAATGCATGAAACGTCGAGATTTTATGTTATCACGAAATTTTTTTTTTTTTTTTGGAAATCGACTTTTTGGGACTTTGCCGATTTTGCACCTTTTTGCCTTTCTCAATAGAAAGGTATTACAATTGCTCTGAAAACCGACTTTTTAACGGAGGGCCGAGTGACATATACCATTCGATTCAGTTCGTCGAGTTCGGCAAATGTCTGTGTGTGTGTATGTATGTGTGTGTGTATGTATGTGTGTGTGTATGTGCGTCTGTGTGTGTGTACGCGAACACAATCTCACTCACTTTTCTCAGAGATGGATGAACCGAATTTTACAAACTTAGTCCCAAATGAAAGGTGCAACGTTCCCATAGGCTGCTATTGAATTTCTAATGGATCCGACTTCCGGTTCCGGAATTACAGGGTGATGAGTACGATCACGCAGAAAACGTCGATTTTAAGAAATTCTGCAATGAATGTATAATGGTGAAAATTTTTCCAAAATGTGACCACAACTGCTTCGATTTGTAGTACTAGGTCATTAACAGCCATTCAAAGTCTCTTTGGTCACATTGGCCACCATCATCGGTTCCGGAAGCCCCGGCGGAAGTATCCAAATTCAAAGTAACAGTCACATCGGTTTCTCGGAGATGGCTAGACCGATTCGACTAAACTTGACCTCAAATGAAAGGTATTGCGTCCCCGTAAGTGGCTATTAAATTTTATCCCCAACCGACTTCCGGTTCCGGAGTTACGGGTTGTGGCGTGCGATCACATAGCAAATTGTGATTCAAACCGATACCCCGATGGAAGCAAAAAAGGTAAAAATTTCGCTAAAATGTCTCTCAAATAACTTAACTTTGCAGTTCTTGGTCACCGACGGCCAAACAAACTTTCGTTGACTACATTGACCACCATAGACGGTTCCAGAAGTGCCCGGGAAAAGCGGCCATCTTTCATAACTAGCAAACTCATCTCAGTTTCTCGAAAATGGTTGGGCCGATTTTCACAAACTTAGTCCCAAATGATAGCTATATTATCCCCACAGATGTCTGTAAAATTTCGCACGGATCGCTTGTATGGTTCCGGAAATATAGACTGAACGGTCCGGTCACACATGAAATTCCCATATAAGCCGGAACTCAAAATTTTTTTTCAAAGGGGGGACCCCATGAAATTTCAGAAATCGAATTCGTATTTTTGATGCCAAACATCTTTAAAATGCATGAAACGTCGAGATTTAATGTTATCTCGAAAAAATTTTTTTTATAAAAATCGACTTTTTGGGACTTTGCCGATTTCGCACCTTTTTTCAGTTCAATATTACCGTGGCTGTTTTTTCTTTTTCAAAATTTTAGAACTCGAATAATGATTTATTTTCCTGTATATAGTTGTCATGTGATGTATGATAATAAAATGTAATATATGCATTTAAAAGTTTTTAATGAGTATAAACAACGCACACATTCTCGTGATTCATGATTGAGAAAGGCACAATTGCACCGCTAGGTGGATTAAAATAGGTTTTTTTAGGATTGCGCTTGATGAATCAGCTTTGACTGAAAGCGAATTCTTTTGAATATGGAATACGGTTATCCGAAGAAAAAGTCCTGAAAACTGGGACCTGTATGTCCCAATTTTCCTGATACTTCAATGAATGTCGAATAAAATTCTTAATCAAATATTCCCATTTCCAGCTAAGTATACTAAAGATATCCAATGACCTGACGGAACAAAAGTTGGTTCCGTTCATCCCAGAGGGTTGTGGTGTTCATTTTAAAGCAAGCGAGATAGATTACTGGAGAAAAGATCATTTCAGAGAAGTACCGTGCATATATATCCGCACACAATGTTGTGATCAATGGCGAAGTCATCGATTTAAGGTACAATCGAATATTAGACGATTTCGAAACACAGTGATCAGAACTTTCAGTTTAGCCAAGCTTTTTAGAAGTATTCTAATTAGATATCCCTGATTTTTATTTGAACCACCCATAATAACTTTTCTGATACGCAATTCTTTCGACCCATTTTTTTAAAGAACTTTTTTAAATATCAACGAATTATGAATTTATAAATTCAACACATATCGCCAATATCTGTGAGAAGTAGTTCATTTTTGGCCGTATATTTTAAGAGATCCATGTATGTTTTAGGTGTTCAGATTTTGTTACGAACAAGTCTTACAAGTTGGAATGCAATTTCTAATCGTGTGATTTTGATCCGTACTATCTAGATTAATGCGACTTTAATTGTTATGGATTTAGTTTGTTTTTTAGGGTATGAGTGTCTTATTATGGTTTCAAGTTATGAGTTTTATATGTGCGTTTAATTTTTGAGTTTTAAGCTTTCCTTTGAAGTTTGCGTTTCTGGTACGCATTTAAATTTGCATGTAAATTAACGTACTAGTTTATCCAGTTTCGATACAAATATATGTACAAGTTTGTGTACAAATTTTTATAGAAGATTATGTACAAGTTTTTGCACAAGTTTATGTACAAATTAATGTACAAGTTAATGCACAAGATTATTAGGGTAGCATTTATTTTTGCGATGTTGGTATTTTGACTATCGGTATGAAAAAAAAGTGAAAATACATGAACATTCATAAATTTTTTGAACGTGATCAAAAAAATTTAAAATGGTTCGAGCATACTATGAAAGGTTTCAAAAAAATATGAATAAAAGAAGATTAAACACAAATTCTCAAATAAACCGAAATTCGACCTTTTTCAACTCAATGTTTTGTTTAACTTTAACTCAACCAGGTTTCAGAATTTTTCGATCACTTTGAAGAACGTTATAAATTTTCATGACAAATACATGTAGTTCCATTAAAAAACTTTTCCGACACGAATGCTCCCTTCCGGTGTAAAATGTCGTTAAACAACAACAATTAAAAAACTTCGATTCAATATGGTCCAGTTTCGCTCCAACTTCACTCAAATTTTTATTTTGATATCTTGATTCATTTTTCGACCGGCGATGGACAAAATTTCTACAAGCAAAAAGTAACTGACACCACAAAGTTTATGTACAAGTTTATGTGCAAGTTTATAAACAAGTTTATGGGCAAGTTTATGTACAAGTTTATAAACAAGTTTATGTACAAATTTATGAACAAGTTTATGGGCAAGTTTATGTACAAGTTTATGCACAAGTTTATTCACAAGTTTATATACAAGCTTATGTACCAGTTTATGTACAAGTTTATGTGCAAGTTTATGTACAAGCATATGTACAAATTTATGTGCAAGTTCATATACAAGTAAATGTTCATGTTTATGTACAAGTTGGTGTACAAGTTTTTGTACAAGTGTATGTACAAGTTTATCTACAAGTTTATGCATAAGTTTCTGTAAAAGTTTGTGTACAAGTATGAAAACTTTATGCGTAAGTTTTTGTTCAAGTTCATATACAGGTTTACGTACAAGTTTGCGTTTAAGTTTGTGTGCGTTAAGTATTTCGCGCGAGTTTTAAAACATGCGACTTTGAAGTGTGCAGTTTTGATACAATCAATTTTAAATAATAGGACTTACAAGCTTACGACGAAGTTTGTATTCAGTTTGCGTGCAAGCTTAAACACAATTTTGTTTCCAATTTTATGCACAAATTTTCTTATGTACTGATTTGCGTACAAGTTTATGCACAATTTTACGTACAAGTTTGCGGTTACGTTCTCTTTCAACATCGCTGAAAGATTTACGCAAAAGTTTACGTTCAAATTTACGTACAATCTTACTACAAGCTTACGCACAAGTTTATGTACAAGTGTGCTTAAGTTTGCAAAATTCCCAAGTGGAAAAAATTTTGGACAAGATCAATTTCTTTGTGCATGACATGCCTTACATAAAGTATGTTTTTTTTTGTTTTAGTGTTTCGGATTCTCCTCGTCAGTAACTAGCACCATCTGGGTGTCCAGTTAGACTATGTATCTGAACTAGTACCCAAATTAGCACTAGTTAGACACTAAATTCCAAAAAGTCACACGTCTTGCGTGAACACTAAACCACTGGCTTATACCGAGTGATGTCTCGATAGTAAGCACATAGACACCCAGATGGTGCTAGTTACTGACGAGGAGAATCCGAATCACTAAAACAAAAAAAACATACTTTATGTAAGGCATGTGCCCTCATGCACAAAGAAATTGGTCTTGTCCAAAATTTTTCCCACTTGGGAATTTTGCATAATTCCAGGCGTTTGGTACTCATACCAAAAGACAGTTTCGGTTCATATTCCTCGTCGGCAAACAGAACCTCTGTGCTTACTATCGAGACATCACTCGGTATAAGCCAGCGGCTTAGTGTTCACGCAAGACGTGTGACTTTTTGGAATTTAGTGTCTAACTAGTGCTAATTTGGGTACTAGTTCAGATACATAGTCTAACTGGACACCCAGATGGTGCTAGTTAATGACGAGGAGAATCCGAAACACTAAAACAAAAAAAACGTGCTTAAGTTTACCGAATACATTGATTCATTTTCATGAAAATTCTGTGGACGTTAGTGAAAAACACTTTGGTCTATCCTGCTTGTTCAAATGTCAGTCAGAAAAACTGAAAACGATAAAACGATAAAACGATAAAACGATAAAACGATAAAACGATAAAACGATAAAACGATAAAACGATAAAACGATAAAACGATAAAACGATAAAACGATAAAACGATAAAACGATAAAACGATAAAACGATAAAACGATAAAACAAAACAAAAACAAAACAAAAAATCGTAAAATACTAAAGAATTAAAATGTTAAAAAACGAAACAATGAAAAACAAAAAATCGAAAAAACGCAAGAACAAAAAAAACAAAAAACCGAAAATCCAAAAAAAACACTAAAAAACGAAAAAAAAACAAAAAAACTAAAAAATGAATAGACAAAAAAGAGAACAAAAAAAACAAAAGTACAAAAAATTGAAAAAAAGGAACGAGAAAACTAAAGAACTAAAAAGCCAAAAAACGAAACCAAAGAAACAAAAAATCGAAAAAACGTAAAAATGAATAAACACAAAAAACGAAAGACCAAAAAACCGCAAAATAAAACAAAAAACTAAAAGCTAAAAAACAAATAAACGAAAAAACCAAAAAACCGAGTAAACGAAAAAACAAAAACCAAAAAACTTAAAACCGAAAAACGAAAAAACTAAAGAACTAAAAAACGAAAAAAAAAACAAAAGAAAACGAAAAAATGAGTATACAAAAAACGAAAAAAAAAGTGTGCGAAAAAAAACCAAAAAGCGAAAGAAAAAATGAAATAAAGAAGGAACGAAAAAGCTAAATAACTAAAAAGCCAAAAAACGAGAACAAAGAAACGAAAACAAAAAATCAAAAGACGTAAAAACGAATGAACATAAAAATCCAAAAAAAAAACAAAAAACCGCAAAACAAAAAAAAACAAAGAAACGAAGGAACAAAAAAACGAGTGATCGAAAAAAACCAAAAAAAAAGCCAAAAAAACAAAAGGCCTAAAAACCAAAAAACCAAAATCAAAAAAAAAACAGAAAACCAGAAAACCAAAAAACCAAAAATTAAAAACCAAAGCACCAAAAAACCGAAAAAACAAAAAAAAAACAATAAACCAAAAAACCAACAAACCAAAGAACCGAAAAATGAAAAAAACTAAAAAAAACAAGAGAACGAGAAAATCAGTAAACGAAAAACGAAAAAAACACACAAAAGAACAAAAAATTGAAAAAAAGAAGGAACGAAAAAACTAAAGAACTAAAAAGCAAAAAAAAACGAAAACAAGGAAACGAAAAAATATCGAAAAAAATCGAAAAAAACGTAAAAACGAATAAACATAAAAACAAAAAAAAACAAAACCGAAAAAGCCAAAAAAACAAAAAATTCAAAAAACAAAAAAAACAGAGAACCAAAAAAAATAAAAAAAACAGGAAACCAAAAACCGAAAAACGAAAAAATTAAAGAACTAAAAAAGGAAAAGAACAAAGGGCAACGAAAAAATTAGTAAACAAAAAACGAAAAAAATTAAAGTGTGCAAAAAACCAAAAAACGAAAAAAAAAAACAGAAAATTGAAAAAAGAGGGAACGAAAAAACTAAAGAACTAAAAGGCCAAAAAACGAAAACAAAGAAACCAAAAAAAAATTAATGACAAAACCATAAAAATCACAAAACCAAAAATTAAAAACCAAAAACCATAAACCAAAAACCAAAAACCAAAAACCAAAACCCAAAAACAATAAACCAAAAACCAAAAACCAAAAACCAAAAACCAAAAACCAAAACCCAAAAACCAAAAACCAAAAACAAAAACCAAAAACCAAAAACCAAAAACCAAAAACCAAAAACCAAAAACCAAAAACCAAAAACCAAAAACCAAAAACCAAAAACCAAAAACCAAAAACCAAAAACCAAAAACCAAAAACCAAAAACCAAAAACCAAAAACCAAAAACCAAAAACCAAAAACCAAAAACCAAAAACCAAAAACCAAAAACCAAAAACCAAAAACCAAAAACCAAAAACCAAAAACCAAAAACCAAAAACCAAAAACCAAAAACCAAAAACCAAAAACCAAAAACCAAAAACCAAAAACCAAAAACCAAAAACCAAAAACCAAAAACCAAAAACCAAAAACCAAAAACCAAAAACCAAAAACCAAAAACCAAAAACCAAAAACCAAAAACCAAAAACCAAAAACCAAAAACCAAAAACCAAAAACCAAAAACCAAAAACCAAAAACCAAAAACCAAAAACCAAAAACCAAAAACCAAAAACCAAAAACCAAAAACCAAAAACCAAAAACCAAAAACCAAAAACCAAAAACCAAAAACCAAAAACCAAAAACCAAAAACCAAAAACCAAAAACCAAAAACCAAAAACCAAAAACCAAAAACCAAAAACCAAAAACCAAAAACCAAAAACCAAAAACCAAAAACCAAAAACCAAAAACCAAAAACCAAAAACCAAAAACCAAAAACCAAAAACCAAAAACCAAAAACCAAAAACCAAAAACCAAAAACCAAAAACCAAAAACCAAAAACCAAAAACCAAAAACCAAAAACCAAAAACCAAAAACCAAAAACCAAAAACCAAAAACCAAAAACCAAAAACCAAAAACCAAAAACCAAAAACCAAAAACCAAAAACCAAAAACCAAAAACCAAAAACCAAAAACCAAAAACCAAAAACCAAAAACCAAAAACCAAAAACCAAAAACCAAAAACCAAAAACCAAAAACCAAAAACCAAAAACCAAAAACCAAAAACCAAAAACCAAAAACCAAAAACCAAAAACCAAAAACCAAAAACCAAAAACCAAAAACCAAAAACCAAAAACCAAAAACCAAAAACCAAAAACCAAAAACCAAAAACCAAAAACCAAAAACCAAAAACCAAAAACCAAAAACCAAAAACCAAAAACCAAAAACCAAAAACCAAAAACCAAAAACCAAAAACCAAAAACCAAAAACCAAAAACCGAAAACCAAAAACCAAAAACCAAAAACCAAAAACCAAAAACCAAAAACCAAAAACCAAAAACCAAAAACCAAAAACCAAAAACCAAAAACTAAAAACCGAAGACCAAAAACCAAAGTACCAAAAAATCAAAAAAGGAACAGAAAAAACGAATATTAAAACCCGAAATCCAAAAACCAAGAAACCAAAAAACCAAAAAAAAACAAAAAACCAGAAAACGAATAAACCAAAAAAAAAACAAAAGAAAAAAAACAGAAAACCAAAAATTTAAACCCGAAAGCCAAAAAACGAAAAAAAAACAAAGACCGAAAAATCCAAAAAAAAAAAAACAGAAAATTAAAAAACCAGAGAACCAAAAAAAAACAAAAAATAAAAAAAAACAGTAAACCGAAAAACGTAAAAAATAGAGAACTAAAAAACGAAAAGGCAAAAGGAAACGAAAAAATTAGTAAACAAAAAAACGAAAAAAATAAAAGTGTGCAAAAAACAAAAAAACGTTAAAAAACAAAAAAAAATGGAAAAAGAGAGAACGAAAAAACTAAAAAGCCAAAAAACGAAAACAAAGAAACGAAAAAAACAAAAAATTGAAAAACGAATAAACATAAAAACCAAAAAACCAAAAAACGAGTAATTGAAAAAACCAAAAAAAAATCACAAAACTAAAAATTAAAAACCAAAAAAAAAAAACAAAAAGATCAAAAAAGAAACAAAAAACCAGAAAACCAAAAATCCAAAAAAAAAAACAAAAAACTGAAAAACGAAAAAAACACGAAAAAGAAAAAATGAGTAAACGAAAAAAAAACAAAAGAGTACGAAAAACAAAAGAACAAAAAATTGAAAAAAGAAGGAATGAAAAAACCAAAGAACTAAAAAGCCAAAAAACGAAACCAAGAAACGAAAAAAAATCGAAAAAACGTAAAAACGAATAAACATAAAAACCAAAAAAAAGGAAAAACCAAAAAACAAAAATCTAAGATCCTTAAAACGTAAACGGAGCAGTAGCGAACATAAATTCATTTGACAAAAGATTGTTTGTTGTCACGTTACGTGGTATAACAGATATTTTACAAAATTTTTAAACGTACTGGCATTACGTTATGAGTTATGTGGCATAATGGGTTTGGTAAGTTTAGATGTGCTAAAAACACAATTATTTACCATCTCGTATTTCGCTTTACGCGATGGGATACGATTAAGATTATACAATTATACCTCCTTTTGCATTGCAGAACAGGTCATGTTCAAAAGAAGGAAAAAGTCCTTATTGGAGTTATTTTGTATTACAATTATTTGATTATTATGCTACGGAACACATTTAATCGGTGACTGCGTTTTTTAGTCATGAGCAATTTATTTAGTAGTTTTTTGTTATAATCTCGTCTTGAGTAGTGGGTGACACTAATAATGATTTCGAATAAAGAGTTGCCGCTTTCGACAGACACTTCCAATATAATCGTCAATTTTCCAATTTTCATCAATCATCTCGGAAATGGATACATCGCCAAAGTGCAATTTCAAAAATGATGCAAATGATGTTTTGCGATCAAAGATAAAGAACAGAAACGCAATTGCTCGTTTTTCTCATACATATTTTTTCGTCTATCTCAGATGCTATTTGTTTATATGGCTGTTTCATTAACCAACTGAAAGCGAGCTTATTTTTCGTCATCACTTTTTAAAATCATATTTCACACAAATTGAAGACAAGCTGAAATGTCCTCATCATTGCCCATATTTTATTAATAAACTCAACAAACCTCATATTTTAATCTTTCGCAAATTTACTAATATTTTTCTTCTCCCAAAATTTTGAAAGATCACTTTTATGTTGGATACCCTTTACAGGCCTTACTTTAACAAATTGTGCTAAAACAACGGCATCGTTGGTTAGCAAACATATTTATTTATTCAAAAACAACCTACCTTAAACCGCAGTTCCCCAACGGGTGGTTTCGCATATGGAACACCCAGGAACGCTAGTATTCCCCGACCACTGAACGAATGTAGAAAGCGGCCCACCAAAGATCCTCCATGAGGCAACGTCACTATTAGCTTCTCGGATGTCCTACCGTGTACAAAGTTAACATCACTGACCAGCAGCAACAAAACCAACACGAAACCAAGCAGCCTTAGTTGACCCAAAAATTGACGAATCATCGTCGTTAACAGCTGATGAATCGGTTAGCCACCAACAACCGACTACACAGAACAATCACTGTCACTACCTTCGCCCTGCTATTCCTCGCAACTTCTGGAAAGAATTCTCCGTCTATTAGTCACAAAATTAGCAACCTAAGTCCGAAACCGGTTCTACCGCACGACCAGGGCAACACTCGCGCGACTAGGGCAATCGCAGAAGATTGCTCAAAAGCTAATTATTTCTTTCTTCAACCTTGGACAGGTTTCTTGCACCCGTAACCCGCAGCATCCAAATCTGCCACTCACTTTTATCTTTGACTTTGCCAAATCGAGGTGTCCACGCACGTGTCTGTAACGAAACGAAACGAAACGAAACGAAACGAGTCGAAGCCCCGCCGATTCGATGCCGTCGATCAGCTTCAGCACTAGCCGTAGAACTGCGTGATTACTTCGACGTCTGAACGCGCGAGTGTGCGCTCGATCAAAATTAGACAACCTCTCGAACCGGACTGAGCTTCCAGTACGATCGAGCCCTCAGTTTTATATATGGGCGATAGATTTTTCGATAGTTTCTGTCCCCCCCCCCCCTTGCCTGAGCCCAAGTCGAGCCCACGCTCGGTCGGTCCGGTGGAAGGTCGTACGGGATTTTTTAATCTGAATATGCTAATCGGGATGGGAAAATTGAGGGTTTTATTTCGATTCCTCATACTGAGTCGGATTCGGAGCCGATTAACGCTGTTCAACTGCCATGTCTCTGCTGATTTGCGATTTCTAGATCTCATTGATAAATTGATTCATGATCGTAAGGTAGGCGCAATAAATCGGTTTATAATATACGTATTAGAACAGGGCAGTGTGTATTTGCACATGTCACGTTAGAACTTATTGCTGGGTTTGTCTTAATTTATGACTGTAGGAATTGAATAAGGCAACTTTTTTTGAGCCAATTAAGACTTCAAACTTGGAAGCATGTATGAATAGGAATAATTTATGGCAATATTCATTGCATATAACTGACAGTGTGAAGAGGTTGTCTTATGGTGACAGAAGGCGTTTAGCGATCGACAAAGAATTTTGTGATGTATTATTGTTTAAGAGAAACTGTCAGAGTGATATTTAAAGTTGATTGCACCGAGTCGATCTAAAATGCAATAACCACCCTTTTCAAAAAAACACGCGAGATATGAAAATCAACACTCAAATTTTGCACACGTATTTCTCAAAATAGAATCATTGAATAAAAAATTGAAACTTTTTGTAAGGCCTTAGAAAACCTGTCTGTGAAATGGGTGGGCGGTTGTCCAATAAGATCAATAAAATCAATTATCTAAATTTACTTAATTTCACTTTTGTTATCGACCACCTCGTTCAGATCAGCTGCTCTTGAATGTTATTACCCCACAAAGTCAGCTTGTTAGTCACAGCTAGCGATATGTACGCGTTGCGTTGGGGCAATTTTTTTCCTCCAAATTGTCACCTGAATATATCGCGTAATAAAAAGTACAAGTGTTACGTGCCGTCACAGTTTTGTGTGGCCGGCTAGCTGGGAAGTCCCATCCCTCTTTTCTTTTTCCAACAATCCCGTACATCCCAGAACGTCGATTTTTTTGCCTTTCTCATATAAAGAAAGGCTATGCAATCACTGTAAAAATCGACTTTTTAACCGAGGCCCGGAGGGCCGAGTATCATACACCATTCGATTCAGTTCGTCGAAATCGGCAAATGTCTGTGTGTGTGTATGTGTGTGTGTGTATGTGTGTGTGTATGTGTGTGTGTGTCATTTAAACTCACAACAATTTTCTCAGAGATGGCTGAACCGATTTTCGCAAACTTAGTTTCATCTGAAAGGTATAACGCTCCCATAAGCTGCTATTGAATTTTTAGTTGATCCGACTTCCGGTTCCGGAGTTACGGGTTGAAGAGTGCGGTCACACAGCAAATTCACATATAAACTGGTACCACCATGATGTTCAAATGATGTAAAACATATTAAAATTGATGTAACATTACTCTAGTTTGCGGGTCTGGATCACTAATGATCAATCAAAGCAGCTTTGACCACATTGGCCACCTATGACGGTTCATGACGCCCTCGGGGAACCCGCCAAGTTCCAAAGCTAATATCACACCCATTCCACAACGAATTCTCTACCGATTTTTACGAACTTAATTTCAAATGAAAGATACAGTAATGCCATTGACTGCTGCTGAATTTCATTCGGTTCTGACTCTTGCTTCCGGAGTTACAGGGGTGTTAGTAAGGATACACTGGAATTTCCCATATAAATCGGTACAATCGTAATACCTCAGAGGCTAAAAACTATTGAAATGGTCACCAAATTACTTCTAATCGTAGATCTAGATCACTGATTGCCAATCAAACATTCTTTGAATATATTGTCCACTATCGACGATTCCGGAATTCCGGGCATATTCCACAATTAAAGTCACATCGGTTCATCGGTGATGACTGAACCGATTTTCTCAAACCAAGTCTCAAATGGAAGGCAAAATATGCAGTTGAGTATTGCGTTTCCAAATCGGTTTCTCGGAATTTTCTGAACCGATTTTGACAAACTTAATTTTAAATGAAAGGTCCATCAGCTGCTGTTGAATTTTGTGTGGATCCGAGTTCTGGTTCCTGAATTACAGGGTGATACGTACGATCACGCAGCAAATCCCGATTCTAACGAATTCTGCGATGAATGTAAAAAGGTGATTTTTTTTCAAAAATGTAAACACAACTGTTGAATTTGTAGATCTAGGTCCCCAACAGTCATTCAAAGTCTCTTTGGCCACACTGGCCACCATCGACGGATCCGGAAGCATCCAAAGTCAGAATAACGGTTATATTGGTTTCTCGAAAATGGCTAGATTTGCTCAACTTAGTCTCAAATGAAAGGTGTTGCGTCTCCAGAAACTGATATTAAATTCCATCTCCATCCGACTTCCAGCACCGGAGTTACGGGTTGTGGAGGTCGATCACATAGAAAACTCCGATTCAAACCGATACCGCGATGAATGCAAAAAGGTGCTCTTATATATACTTACCAAGTGTAATAAGAATGAAAGACATTTCCATAAAGTTATATTGTACGAACCAGCTATTAAATCATAGTTTGGAGAAATGAGAAAGGCACAATTGCACCTCTAGGTGGATTAAAACAGGTTTTTATATAGAACTACGTTTTGCCTTTCTCATATAAAGAAAGGCTATGCAATCACTGTAAAAATCGACTTTTTAACCGAGGCCCGGAGGGCCGAGTGTCATACACCATTCGATTCAGTTCGTCGAGATCGGCAAATGTCTGTGTGTGTGTATGTATGTGTGTGTGTGTGTATGTGTGTGTATGTGTGTGTGTCATTTAAACTCACACAATTTTCTCAGAGATGGCTGAACCGATTTTCGCAAACTTAGTTTCATCTGAAAGGTATAACGCTCCCATAAGCTGCTATTGAATTTTTAGTTGATCCGACTTCTGGTTCCGGAGTTACGGGTTGAAGAGTGCGGTCACACAGCAAATTCCCATATAAACTGGTACCACCATGATGTTCAAATGATGTAAAACATATTAAAATTGATGTAACATTACTCTAGTTTGCGGGTCTGGATCACTAATGATCAATCAAAGTAGCTTTGACCACATTGGCCACCTATGACGGTTCATGACGCCCCCGGGGAACCCGCCAAGTTCCTAAACTAATATCACACCCATTCCCCAACGAATTCTCTACCGATTTTTACAAATTTGATTTCAAATGAAAGATACAGTAATGCCATTGACTGCTGCTGAATTTCATTCGGTTCTGACTCTTGCTTCCGGAGTTACAGGGGTGTTAGTAAGGATACACTGGAATTTCCCATATAAATCGGTACAATCGTAATACCTCAGAGGCTAAAAACTATTGAAATGGTCACCAAATAACTTCTAATCGCAGATCTAGATCACTGATTGCCAATCAAACATTCTTTGAATATATTGTCCACTATCGACGATTCCGGAAGTCCGGAATTCCGGGCATATTCCACAATTAAAGTCAAATCGGTTCTTCGGTGATGACTGAACCGATTTTCTCAAACCAAGTCTCAAATGGAAGGCAAAATATGCAGTTGAGTATTGCGTCGCTGCCCCCCCCCCCCCCCCCCGTCTTGCCCTTACACCTCCCTCCTTCATCACTCCCCTCCTCTTTGACCACCCTCACGCCCGCATTTCCTTCATCCATCCCGTATACCGAAATAAGATGAAGGATTTCTGACGCATCCTCCACTCCCACTCTACTAACCCCCCATTCCCTACACGTTCAAACCCATTCCACCAACCTTTCCAAATTATAATCACATGAAGATAACATTGAACTCATGCTTATTAAGCTAATTAAATATTATTCTTTTGCCTTTCTCATATAGAAAGGTTATGCAATTGCTTCAAAAACCGATTTTCTAACCGAGGCCCGGAGGGCCGAGTCTCATATAACATTAGTCGAGTTTGCCGAGATCGCAAAATATCTGTGTGTATGTATGTGTGTATGTATGTATGTATGTATGTATGTATGTATGTATGTATGTGTGTGTATGTGCGGATTTGTTAACAAAATGTCCACATCGGTTTCTCGGAGATGGCTGAACCGATTTTTACAAACTAAGATTAAAATAAAAGATATAATATTCCCATAGGTTGCTATTGAATTTCATTTTCAACCGACATCTTGTTCCGGATTACGAGTTGAAGAGTATGGTTACAAAACAAAATTTGTTGATTTGTCCACATCGGTTTCTCGGAATTTTCTGAACCGATTTTGACAAACTTGATTTTAAATGAAAGGTCGATCAGCTGCTGTTGAATTTTATGTGGATCCGAGTTCTGGTTCCTGAATTACAGGGTGATACGTACGATCACGCAGCAAATCCCGATTCTAACGAATTCTGCGATGAATGTAAAAAGGTGAAGTTTTTTCCAAAATGTAAACAGAACTGTTGAATTTGTAGATCTAGGTCACCAACAGTCATTCAAAGTCTCTTTGGCCACCCTGTCCACCATCGACGGATCCGGAAGCATCCAAATTCAGAATAACGGTTATATTGGTTTCTCGAAAATAGCTAGACCGATTTGATCAACTTAGTCTCAAATTAAAGGTGTTGCGTCCCCGGAAACTGATATTAAATTCCATCTCCATCCGACTTCCGGCTCCGGAGTTACGGGTTGTGAAGTGCGATCACATAGAAAACTCCGATTCAAACCGATACCGCGATGAATGCAAAAAGGTGCTCTTATATATACTTACCAAGTGTAATAAGAATGAAAGATATTTCCGTAATGTTATATTGTACGAACCAGCTATTAAATCATAGTTTGGAGAAATGAGAAAGGCACAATTGCACCTCTAGGTGGATTAAAACAGGTTTTTGTTTTCATCTTTGCAACATGTCCAAGAATATTTCGGAAGTTAAGTAACTTCAGGGCCGTAGATAGAAAATACGGGCCCGGGGGGTCCAACGTACGGGCCCCCACCACTGTATATTGCCCGTGCATCACAAAGTTAATGTTTGAAATCCATTGTACTTACTGATATTATGTACCTACATTACACTGAAATTATATTGTTATGTACCAGTTTTTTGCTCTAGTTGTTTGTAGTGCCAATGACGGTAACAACGGAGGGCTAATACTTTAGAGTATAAACTACTCTAAAATATTTTGAATACGTCTTCGTACGTTTTGGTGACTTTGAAGAGACATTTTTCGTCAATAGTATGGGATCATCCATAAATAACGTAGCATTATATGGGGGAGGGGGGAGTTTTGCATTTTGTGATGATGTGTGACGACGGGAGGGTAGGGGGTCATGTCAGGCTACGTAGCTTGTTTAAAGGGGAATAACTAACATCGGTTTTATTAAAAAAAAATTACGGGGACAGTTACCGTCAAGCTACGTAATTACCAGGGGGTATTTAGAGGTTTGTGACGAAATACTACGATGGGGCAGGGGGTGTTAAAAATTACTCAAAAAATGCTACGTCATTTATGGATGATCCCTAGTAGTAAAAGTAAAGGAATGGAAAGGTTAAAAATGTAGTACATAATTGCAAAAATTATAAACATTATCTAAACAATAAAATTCAAAAATTCCATTTGTTCAATTGTACAAAAACAAAATATAGGGAAAACTTTTTATTGAAAGTGTGTATAGAAAAACTAAAAATCTCAAAATCAAACATATAAACAAATTAAAGTCAATTGTCAAAAAAATGTAAAATCGAAAACAAAAACCAAAACAAAACCTGAAAGAATCGATAAAAGAAAACAGGAAACTAGACAATCAAATTGCAAAGATAAAAGAAGTCGAACATTGTTGAACAAATGGAGAAAATTTTAAAAAAATCGGCAGATGTCAAAAAACTTAAAAGCTCGAAAATAATAAAATAAATTCAACATTAAAAACAAGAAATATTTAAAACAATAGAAAAAGCGAATAAAGCGTTAAGAATGCATAAAAATAGAGGAATAGATATAAAAGACAAAAATAAAATAAACATGAAAAAATTGAAAAAAAAATTAATTGAACAAAAACGGACAAAATGGAAAACAAAAAATAGTATAAAACTAAAATGGTATATCATAGAAACACACAAAATTCAAAAAAAAAACAATTAGAAATTGAAAAAATAGATTAGATTATTTAAAGAATGGAAAACAACATTAGAATAGAAACTTAACAGAAATTCAAACAACAGCCTAAATGTAAAACGAAGAAAAAATGCGCATAATGACAAAAAAAAATAAATCTAATGTTTTCTAGAAAAATAAATAAAATGAAAAGACAAACCTATTGGAAAATGGCCAACAGAAAAAACCACTTTCAAAATAGGTTATATGGAAAAATGAAGAATAACAAAAATGAACAAAATGAAAGATTAAGGAACATGTGTAAAAAATAAAAAAAATATTATAAATTAGCAATGAGAAAAAATAAAACTACTGAAAACGGAAAGCTAAAAACTAGAAAACATGTACCAAAATACGAGAAATGTAGATAAAGGGACAATGAGACATTTTGGAATGAATTAAAAAAAGGAAAAATGCAAAAAAATATATAGAGAAAAAAAATTGAAAAAGGGAATGATAAGAATGAATGGAATAATAGACTAATTTTAAAAGTTTGATGGAATGACAAATGAAACAAATGAAAAAGCAGGGTATTAAAATTTGAAACAACAGAAAAAATAAAATAGAATGGAAAAATTGCAAATAAAATGAAAAAACTCAGCAATGACTATAAATTAAAGAAAGTGGCATGTATAAAAATGCAAAAATAAACAGCGTTAAAAGCAGGATAAAATAAAAATATGGTATCAATGGAAATAGATAAAAAAGCAGAATGTTGAAATTGCAGATATACCACGACTTACAGCGTTCATCAGTGTTTGTATCAATATGCCTTCATCAGTGTTTGTATCAATATGCGAAAGACATCAAAAAGGAAAAGTGTTTAATATAACATTCCACTAAGTCGCCCAAAAACAGTGCTTTTTAAAGTGCTGAAAAAAATTGATGAACGAAATTTGAACAAAATTTTAAAAAATCCATGTAAAAATGGAGAAAATAGCGAAACATGGATCAAATCACAAGTAAGAGTTGTGGTTAGATTTTACGCTATGCTGGATTCGAAAACATTCATAAAAGCTAAATAGGCTCTGCTTTATTTCTTATGCAGTTCGTAGAACAAAATATATCATATATTCTTCAAATTCACCGCAGAGTGTAATGTTGTGGTAGAGCATTTAGGTGTATTTTTTCGCATTTGTGAAGAGTTTTGTTGATTTAGTGGGGGCAGTACTTCACATCCTTGAATATCTGCAAAAAATGAAAAAGCACCAGCCACTCTCGCTGTAAAGGATAACCCAAGCGAACTGTGCTCTGCTCTACAGTAAACAAACGCAGGGCGTAAAATCACGCATCAGTGTCTTTCAAGGATCTTTATGAGGAGCATATAATCCGTTGATCCATTGAAGTGAAGGTCGTGTGGGGTAAAGTGAATCTGAACCCAAATGGTGGTGAGCACTTTTTAAATATATTGGCCAACGCCGAGAGGGGCCCTACTTATCAATTAGGGTCTCCAACCCGACAATGATGTTTTTGATGACTGTGTGCTAGATGATTTTTAAAATTATGCTGAGAGTTGCTGATAAAGAAAAAATGCAAAATAATCCACTGGATTCATCCGGGCGAAATCCGAATTACATGAACAAAGACCCGGAATTTGCCTCAAAAAACCGGTGTGGCAACCCTAAATAGAAGGTTGAGAAGTTCTTTTTCTTTCTAATTACTTTTGATAATTACCCAGCAGTGGCGAAGACATGACAATAAATCAAGAAAATCGATTTCATATTGACGAAATTTGAAGACAACCTCATGACTTCTAATCAAATAATTAATTTTTAACCCCTAGCAAGTCTGATCTAATTTCTTTTCGATTATAGAAATTTTAATCTTAGAACCATTCACTTCTTCATTCAAGTTAGAAAATTTTCTTTAAAAAATTCTCCATTCCTATATGCGAGGTTAGGAATCGAACCCAGATGAGCTGCGTACATGGCAGTCGATGTACCAACTACGCTATGCCCGCCTATGTCTGATCTTCTAATTGGGTACAAATACATATATTTGATATCCAATATGCAGTAGTTTTTAAAATCATACACAAGATATTGAATTTTTTTTTGAAAGTGTTGACCAAAATTTTAGTTTCCGTTAAAAATCCGGGCCCCCTTCAAAACTCCGGGCCCGGGGGGAAACACCCCGTCCCCACCCCCTCTCGGCGGCCCTACTCACAGCTACAGTGCGTTTTCGTAGCGAAGGTACCGTAGCGCTTAAAGCCGAACGAATTTATTTGGTTTATTTTTAGTCCTTGTAGTTATCATAGAAGAACTGTTGTAATTCACCTCTGGAGCTGCCATTTAGTGCAGGATTTTAGAATTTACCGAGAGTCACAGGAAATTATGTTGGAATGGTGATTCCCGGGAGAACGATTCGATTTTCTTTAAAACTCCACTAAAGGAATTCACATCATTTATCACAATTTGCAAATTTTTGAAGCCGGTAGTAATGGTCAATAGTGCCTGTCATTTTCAAGCTGAGTATTGCCTCTTCATCGACTAGAAGTAATAGAAATAAATAGAAACTCTTTACATGTTCCTTTTATCTTAATCCTAGAACCGATTTATGGGGTACATTTATACCCCAGAGCTTTTTACAATCCCTGTTATTCCGTTACGGTTTATTTTAAACTGCAAGCAATTTTTTTTAATAAATTAATTTGACTATCAAACTTCCATTAAAGCGGGTGCAACCTACTTGATTAACTTAAGGGGGGCATCTGGTGTAGTGGGCAAAAAATCGTCTTCTTTTTTATCCGCTTAATTGTTAGTATTGAGCCTCTAGAATAGTCTGCCGCAATCTTGGTGGCCACGCTAAACTTCTTTTGTTTTAAACAGGCATGCATTCATGGCGCGTATTTGCTATAACACACGCATATTCCAGTCTATCGGAAACAATTTTCGAAAAATTGACGGCGATAAAAAGACAGTGTAAACAATACATTCTAAACTACTTCTACCCAAGTTTACACAAGACGCTCCCCTTAACAGTGCCCGCTTAAAGTTTGTATGGGGTAAAAATGTACCCCACAAACCCGTTAGTGTTTTGTCATGTGCACATAATTTGAAATGCATCATGTCTTTTTTTTTAAAGCAAAATATCGATACATAGTAAGCAAAAAAAATTGTATAAGCTTCAAAATTGCTGAACAATACAATCTGTTATTTTATATAATAAAGCTAATATAGCAAAGTTACTATAGAATGCGATTGGATTGTCATCCTAACTTTTGATTTTGCCGATGAAAGAGGCAATATTCATTCGTGAATATTATTTGTATATAATGTAGAAGACGACCACTCGATTCGACAACTTTTGTATCCCAGGCTCTGGAATATACTTACTTTATATACAAAGGGTGACCATATCAGACGATTAAAAAATCAGTACAGTCGAAAGGGTAGTGCTTTCCCCCGTTAACTCTCAATCGACATTGCCTTTTCCGCATGTTTTCGGCAGTTAAAAAGTTCTGGGGTCTGGCAGGCAGAGCTTCGACAGTAAAAAAGTTCTGGGAGTCTGGGAGGAAGAGCTCTGCCAGAAAGTCTTTCATCGGAATTCGATCACCAAGAACTTTTTCGGATTTACACAAAGGTAGTTCTTGCTACACCACTATCAGGAAACGTTTCATGCTGAGATGGTCTGTGCAGGACTGGCGACGAGTTTTCAGTACTAAAACACGACATTGACGTAAATCAGAAACATCAGCGATTCCAAATTGCTTCCCTGCGCTATGTCTGGCAATCTCCAATGACAACCATTATCTCTCGATTTGAGTGCTGCAAAACCTACCGTTGTTACCAAAAATTTGTCTGTTTAATCGATTGTTATATGAAAACTGGCGGATAGCTTGGTGTAAATAATATCAGTTTGAGCCCGAGCTTGTAAAAATTGACATCCTCTCGTGAACTTGAAAGTAAACAAAATTCATGTCATGCCTGTCGCGATGAATGAAATGTTTGGTTCGTTTCCCTCGTCATTCGTTCTCCCGACACGGCGCATTCAGGATCGGACATGTTCGTTTTCAGAAGTAAACTGAATTTTGTTTCCATTCTACCTATGAGAGGGATTATTGAGCAACAGTGCACCAGATATAGATTATGCAGTTCTCTTATGCTCGAAAATGTAGAAGATGCCAGCTTCTGCCTTCAAACTGTCCACATAAACACAAACAAATGCTTTGGTTGGTGAAGGAATTTATATTTCCTCTGCACTCAAGCATTCCATTCTGCATGAAGTTTCAGTCAGTTGGAAAGTTAATGAATGAGGGAGGCGGTGAATCTGAATTTTAGCTTCGGTAAATACAAGCAGAAATAAGTAACTGATTTTGATATTTCGCAGCACTGGTTTGAGCGCGACATTTCATACTACCTGTTATGTAGGATGCTAGACTGGGCGGTTAGTCGCTGTTCAGCGTTCAGGCGTGAAGGCATGTTAATCGTCCATTAGCTATTTCATTTATTTGACACACCTCAATGCATTATCTGAGTCGTGGATCTTTTAATATTACCAATGTGTAAATAAAAATAAATAAATCGATTTTTATTATATATCCATCGGATTTTGTGTACGCGATTTGTTACTTTGCGTAAAGATCTTATTTCTTGTTGAAGATCTATTTACTTCACTGGTTATTGTTGCTTGTGGGTCACTTAGTCAGCTTTCTCTCGGTTTATCGTTTTCGTTCATGCTATCCTCGCCGTTAATGTATTCACGACTGCCTGGTTTGAGTTGTTTGTGGGGCCTACGGGTCACTATCGCGTATCTGTGTTCTTTATTATTTACTTCATCATCGGTGGTGCTGACAGTTGATTGGGAAGTAGTAGGCGCATCACAATGATCATTCATGCTGTGCGTAGTTTCTGTTGTTCCAGTATTCGTTGGTGACTGAGCTGCAACTCCGGTGGTTTTTGATTTAGTTGATGTTGATGAAGTGCTGTGTGATGGGTATGCTTGCAGTTGATATCGTTAGAGGTTTGTGTACATGGTTTCTCGTAGTGTGTCTTCTTGTGTAACAACGTAGGTCACGCAGGGGTCTGCCCTTCATACGTACACAGCGTGATTTGAGATTATGTCACGAGTTTTGCTTTGAATTGAAAGTTCAGATATGAAGGAATAGGTTCCGTCACTCGCATTCTCACGAAGCAAACACCGTTGGAAATAGCTAGAATTTTTTTCCAGGTTTCAAACTTAAAGGATTCAACCATTACTTATTCCGATATGATGGTGGTAATGAATTTATTAATAGTACCCAGATGTACATCGTACAGACTGCAGACGCATATCAATCTTATCATTGTCAATATAAATGGGTATCTTGGTCCCAATATTATCATGCTCAACGACGTATTGCATGTTGTCTTCCATAGCGTAGCTTTCCGTTATGGCCAAAGTTTTAAACGTTATCAGTAACGAGTGTGGTGGGCTTGTATAACGACGACTTCTGTTAGTCTAAACTGCATTTGCAAATTTGCTGTTGAATTTTGCTGTTGAGTTTCAAACATCTTGAAATGAATGATCGATATCGCACCGATGAAAGTAACGGTGCTTTGATGTTCAGACTGGCTTGGGACGAATTTCATTCTTGCTTTGCTTGTTTATAGTACTGGCACGGTACATATTGACAGAAGCTTTTAGGTAGAAACGTTCGTTTGATTCACTGCACTGTTAACAAGCAGAACACCTGATTAGGTTCTGGTATTCCATGATCCCCAGCTCGAGAGAGCGCTCAATGAAATTATTCCACGATAGTTGCTATGGAATGGATTTCAGGTAAGACGAAAAAAGCCACTAGTAAGAGAACTCAAGTAGAAGCAGAAACACCAAAACGCCGATGTGTCTTTTCAGAGGTACCAAAGGGAATTCTTCGGGTCCCGGATTGAAAGACGATTTATAGCCGAGAAGAAGCGCTGGTAACCACTGTTTCATCAATATTGACACTCTTGAGAGATTAAAAAAAACATCGAAAGGTACAATTGGGAGATTCGACTGTATTAAGTTTTGTTTGTCGCATTCCGATTGAGGATGAGTATACGTTGCAGTTATGGTTGTGGTCGGTCGTAACTGCGATCTGGAGCATAGTGAAAAGCGAAGACTGAATAAATAGAAATATATTAGGCTTACAGGAGAAAAACCAGGACAAATCAAGCATTTTCCTCGACCTCCCAGGACACCAGCACAGTCAATGCAAAACCAGGACATGTCCTGGGAAACCAGTACGTATGATCACGCTATACAAGTACTATGCACCGGCTCTACCTATCCCTTCACCGCCTTCCAGATTTATCTCCGTTAGGGGGACTGGTGGTAAAATGAACACGTTAAGCAAAGTCATTTTTTTCTAACTAATAAGTGATTGAGATACTGCAATCTTGTTTCTTGTTAGACATGTTTTGTATATATTTGGTGAAAAAACTTCGACAAAAAAACACAATTTTTTAAACATTATTCTTAATTTCAAAACATATCCAAAAATGAGACATATTTATTGCATGACGATCAAATGAACATGGGGTGGTGGTAAAATGAACACCTTCTGGTGACCTGCAAAATGTCCTGTATGTATGCAATGCTTAGCGTTGGAAATCATTTTCCGAGCAATGCTGATGTCCCAGCGGATGATGACCATTGCATACACTCAGGGCATCTTGTAGGCAAAAAAACCTGTCATGGAAAAATTTAATTTTCATGACGTAATATTAACCAATATTCAATCCTGTGTCATCGAAACATATCTACAAACCCGGGGTTATCCATGGGAGTTTAAACTTTTAAGATCTGTTGGAGAGCAGTGAAAATATAGCAAGTTCAAGTTAGCGTTCCGTTCCGGATAATTTTGAGGCTTGGTACATGGACCGGCAAGATGGTTCATATTACCCCCACTACAACCTGTTCATTTTACCACCTAGGCCTTTTTATTTTCAAACAGCCGTTCCGATTGAGTCATTTTGTCCTGATCCCCACTTATTGTGGTGAAATATCTGCAAGAGGTTTAAGTACTATGATGTAACACCATCTTCAGAAAAAAAAAAAAAAAAAAATTCGCCTCAAAAGACATCAGCCACTGACATGAATGATGATTTTGGTTTTTTTATTTCACATTCGACAGCTTTTTATCAAAAGAAATGATTTCAATATCCTTTAAATACTTGACAGGTTAGGCTTCTGTGCAGATTGTTCTAAATTTGATAAATGTTGACTTGATTGACCTTACATTTGATTTTAAAGCTACTGACTTTTAGTTTTTATTCGATTTACGCTTAATTTTCATAACTTCGGAACTAGAAGTCAAAGTGTAAGACATTTCAAATTGGTGTTATATGTGTTGAACATAATTTGCAACGTGTTAACAAAACGAAGTGTTTGCCATTCGAATATAATATGTTTGCCACTATTCGCAAATCTAAAACATTTGAATAAAGCGTGTCGATTTTTATCAGTGCATCATAAGTTTTTTTTTCTAGATTTTCTTTTATTATGTAAATGTCAGAACTTGTTTGGACTGTTAAATTGCATTACTTTGCCGAAGACGGAAACTAGCGGTCGCTAGTATGTTATGAGATATTCACGTTTTTTTTATTGAAAATAGTTCTTTTTTCAATGTCGATAACTTTTAAACGGACAAGTCGATCATAAATTAAAATGCAAGCAAAGCTCAACAAGAGCTGGAAAAATCAGATCTCCTCTATTGAGATATCTGACGTTTAACACTAGAACGTTGCACTGGGGTACAAACGTACCCCGCGCGTTTGATCGCAATTTTCGCAGGTAACAATGCATACAAAAGCAATGTATAATACATCATTTTCTTCGTTTTTTTAATTGCGAGAACAGCTGGGTAAGTGAAAGTACGGAAATTATTGAATCAATTATACATAAATCAGTTTGAATAAAAAAGTGAAAAAATTGCTGTTTTGCCTTTTTTACAAAAATTACTATAACTTTGCGAATTTTCAACCGAATTGAAAAAAATCAAATGATTTTAAGAGTTGAAATAATAATCTAGAAACAGTATGAAATGGAATTTCGATATTTTTAAAAAGGTGCAATTATTTGGAAGAGTGAAAGTTTTAAAATCGAGTTTTGGAAAATAGCACGAAATGGGGTGGAAATTGAAATGAAGAAATATTTCTGACCAGTAATACATCGGTAACACGCAACGTTACTGTTACAGCAGTCACTGTGCGCAAATTATACTTGCGAGCCATTGTTTTGAAAAACTATAACAAATAAACAATAAAAATCAGCAAAAATTTTAACGATTTTTTTTCTACTTCAAAATTAAATTAAATTTATTGAATAAATGATGAAAAACGATTATATAATACTAATTGTTACTTACGTAGTAAAACAACCAGTATTTAAACTGGTATTGTCACGAATCACATTTCCATTGACAGCACGAAACCTGACGAAACGCTAACGGCAACCGTGCACTGGGGTACAAATGTACCCCATGCCAACTTTGACACCTGCTTCCACGAAGGCTAAAAGCAAACTGGCTGTACCACCTTTTCTTATTATTACTAGGAACTCTATGGTTAGGTTCCCAGGTCGGTAAATGTCAAATTCTCGTCTTCAACACGGCTCCAAAGAAGGCGTGGGGTACATTTGTACCCCAGTGCAACGTTCTAAGGTTAAAACAAAATTTTGTATTTTTATAAATTTTTACTTCAATATTTTTTTCTTTCATTTTAAGTTCATCATACGGTTTTTGAGATATTTTTTTCAATTAAGTCCTATTTATCATCAAAATCGGTTGAAAAAGGGCAGAGGCATAAATATTTTTTTTTTAAATTAGAAACTTGCTCTCATGAACTGAAAGGGGACAAATCCAAAAAATCGATTACAAAAGTATGTGTGTGAACTTTGAAGTTAAAATTGTAAAAATAACGGAAGACGTAATTGTATAATTTTATAGTGCTTGACAATACCTTAAGGAGTCATGAGAGCAAATTACTAATTTAGGGAAAAAAAAAATTATAACTCTGATATTTTTCAACCGATTTTTTGGATAAATAAGTCGTCGGATGTTTAAATGTTGGAAAACTGGAAATTTAATGTTGTTTCTAAATTTTTATTGAACCAGTTATATTTCCTAAGAAAAATGTTGAGTAATTTTCATAATTTTCATCGCAAAATAATGGTTGTTTTTTTTATATTGTTGTCCCTAAACCGCACAGTATTTTTAACAAACGAACATTACATAGCATACCGTTGGAAAGGTAATTTCTTCTACTTTCAAAAACGCTAAAAAAAATTTAAATCGGCTTAAAAATGGCAGTGTAGAAAATTGTTTAGTACCGAAAGTCCCGATTTTTTTTTTGCTGTGGAGCGCTGCAGAGGGTATAAAACATTTTTCATACATTATGTTGTGTTCAATTTGATGAGATCTATAACCTATACTAGGTTATTGGAAAAGTACAAGTCACTGTAGCACCGTGTTATTCCTGGAATAATTCAATTTATTCGAAAGAACTGAACAGATATTTCTAAACTAACTTATTTCATTATTCCACTGCAATATACATTGAATTCACGCGGAGGCCCAAGCCTCAAAATTAGCCGGACGCTAACATTAACTTGCTATATCTTCAATGTTCACTGACAGATCCTTAAAAAATCATTAACACTCGTGGATAACCCCAAGTTTGTAGATATGCTAGAAGATGGAAAAGCTATTAATATTACTATATAATATTTCAATTCTAGACAAACATGTGAAAAGGGCGGAACTCCAAATGTGAGTCTCTGTGTTTACTTATTATGGCCTCAACATAAAACTTTCCAACATTGTTTCAATAAATATTGAAAGACTCTGATTTCGTCTAGCATATTATGTTAAGAGTTAAGGAGCTGTTGGTCTAGAATTTTTCTTTTACCAACAAAATGCCCTATATGTATGCAATACACAACGCATTTTTCCTGTATTACTAATGCCCCAGCGGAACATGAGTATTGCATATATGCATTACATTTTAAATTTTCATGTTATAATTTTAACGAATTTTCAATCTAATGGAATGTTAATAAATTTACAAAACATAGGCGTTAAAACTTTTAGAATCTGTTGTAGAACGGTGGAGATATAGCAAATCAAATGTGCTTATTGTATTAGCTCATATCTCTTTCGTAGTAACAATTGTAAAAACTTTTTGCGCTGAAATAACAACAAACCAAATGTTTATTCATAAATTTATTGAATAGTTTGTGTGAAATTGCGATCGATTAATACTGAAATAATTAAATAAAATAAATTAAATTAAATAATAAATACCGGTCATTTCAAAACATTCCCCCAAGCTTCGAATCCTGCGCCATTCAGTACACGAACCACCAAGCATTTGCCAAGTATTAAACCCAAGTTAAATGCGCCACACACCAGCCACTTGCAGTGACAGACAGCTCAGTACATTCCTGTTTGTTTTGCTCGCCTCTTCCATACACCCACACATAGGAATTTCATTGAATCAACCTTTTCGTCGGTTCATCGGATTCCGCTACCAACACTTTCATTCAGTCGTCGTCGTGAGCTCATTGAAATCGGTTGTACGTTAAGTACCGCTTGCGTTCCGCCGCGTACTGTTCTGTTCTGTGAGTATTGTGTTCTCCATTTTTTTTTTAATTTCTTCCAAGTATACATTTCTTTCGTCTATTAATCGGTATCATAAACTAGGACTATAGTGATAGCCGATTAACTTTTTCGTGGTTTCGAAAGGCTAGTGTAATGACGGATCATTTTTCGATCAATTTCATCATCAAAATCCGGTCGTCACTGACGGTGTCAATCAATGTTGATTGATTCGCAGTAGTCTGGTTTACGATGTGCCCTGTGTTTATTTGTACGGTGTCGGTGTAAAAATATTTTGGCAATGGTGTGGGCTCCGCTGCAATCGGAAAAGTCAGCTAGAAATGGTTTGAAAAAATTAAAATTAGTGCTGAAAAATTCAGGTGTGTTCTGTTGCATTTTGCCTGTGTTGGTGCTACGTGTGTGAGATGCGGGTCGGCTTGATTCATTGTGCGTCAACGTGAATTACGTTCGCTATTCGAACGAGCGCGCGCTCGTGTGAGTGTTTATGGCTGCCTGCCTGCCATTCTAGAGACGTAGGATGAACGGAATAAAAACAAGCCAACGGAAAAGTAACGAACAACCGAAGAAGGAGCGCGGATAGAAAGGATAGAACGGCGAAGAAGGAATCGAGGAAGAGTTGAACATTTTCTGCGAATTACGTCGGCCATGTTCAACACTTGCTGTGGATTTCTCATTGTGGAAATATCGTAACGATTTGTTATTGTTTTTCTTCTTTCGTTGTTACAGTATTAGTGCTTGAAAAGTGATTAACATATTAGAGTGAAGTACACGGGTTGGCCTTCGGAAGTTGCTGAGGAAAAGGAGAACCAGAACCCGTTTGTGAATGTAATGAAATGTGCACACTTGTGAAGTGAAAAGCTACCTGACTAAAAGAAGGATTTGTTTTGGGTTCAATAGGCAAGTCGTGACACCAATACAAGTCAAGTAGGAGAATCTTGACCGACAAACGCATGCAGTCTCAAGGAAGCAAAGTAGCAGGATAGAACAAGGAATACAGCATTTATTTGCTGAACTGGATTAGGTAACGTAAAAATATTTCTATTCCAAATTGAAAAATCATAAACAATGATAAATGCAATTAAGCACATTCATGTTTGTGTTCTCGAGTTAAGGGTGAACTAACAGAAATTCTGTATCATTAGTTCTATTATGTTTTTCCTTGAACTGGCATAAAGTGTACAAAATTTGTAACATTTAATGTTGCAAACGGGGTATCATGAACCAATTAATTACCATCACAATTTAATGACATCTCACGCCTACCAAATTCCTACTAATTTTACTCTAAATTCGCTGCTATCGACACATCTGTTTGTTCAGTTTTCAAACAAAATTGGTAGCGAGGCACTGTAAAAATTCAAAACTCCTTTCGCCTGAAAATGGTAAAATCTGTATCAGGTTTCACCTTATGTAGGTCCAAGCAATAAACTGCATTTAGCCAACCAGCCGAAGGATGTAGGGAAGAAGAACCAGTTTGCAAAAAACCTGCCGTCAGCTTGTCTTTCACAACACACATGTTTGTTATCGTATCTCGCTCTTGTCCGTTCACCCTTTCACCAGTGCTGTCACACGTGCTCCAATGGAGGTCATATCGATCGTATGTCGTTCGCCTGCCCTGGTGCTGACATAAGAAAGTTTCTATGGCCATATCGTGGTATGCATTGTGCTGTTCTGAACACACTACTGAGCGTCAATGCACCAAAACACGCGTGCATCCTGACCCGGTTGTGTAACCTCCCAGGCTAGTACAAGCTATGCAAGCGTAAAATTCCGCGTGACCTAATTCTTCTGTTTCAAACTAAGAGTTGGCAAAGAAAAAGTATCATCAACAAAAAATCAGAATAAATTGATGTCACTATCCGATTCTGTCGGTCATCATAGATCTGCGGCGTCATACCATGCAATTAAATATCAATCACGCTACAGGTCTGTCCCCATCGCCAGCCAAGATTGGTTGTGACCTTTGATCGTTAGTAGGGCTGCATTGTCGCGCAGTTAGACCGGGTAGTTTGTCTACCGGCCGTGGACATTAATTGAGAGCTGTGCAGTTGTGTGAGTGTACGTGTGTTTGTTCAACTAACGAAACTATTACGAAGCGTACTTGCATTCATTAGACGCGTAAACAACGCGGGTTACTGGTTGAAAATAGAGAGAATGATTAAGTAGCCGACCGGATAGTTATTTGATGGATGCAATACTGATTTTTATTGCGCAAAGATTTTCCTCGGGGAAAATTAGTGCACGAGAACATAATACCTAACCTAAATTAATAAAATTGAGCTTCATTGTTAGTCATTTCAGAAGTCTAAATAAAATGTAGAGAATGATATCTGGTTTGGAAGCACGCCGTCGTTTGAGAACAGTAATGGTTATTGTAATGAAATTCACATGCAAATATTTCATGTTGAATGATTAATTTCAACAATTTTTATGAATGTGTAAGTTCAATAAAAGCCAAATTGCTTCCTTGTGTGATATACTGACTAAGAATAAACACGAAGGCAAAGCTGCAATTCTAACACGCAAGATATCTCTTTCCACGAACTTTAAAACAATTGAGACTATCTATTAGAAGTATTTCTACTTGTTGGCGTCGATTTTCCAGGAAATAAAATTTTGAAAATAACTCGCGAAAAAATAGATCAAAATTTTTGAATGGATATTTCCGCTGTAACCAGTCAACATTCATATAAGAGTCATTTAGCCTTTTTCCTTTTTGCACATCTATACATCCTACCCTTTTTAACACATTAGTTAGAGCAGTGTCTCCACTGAACGTATTACCTCAAATGGTAGGGTGAATATGGACACGTACTCGACTTTTGGTTTTGCTCAACCGCGTACATGTTTCATGTCAGATTTTCCATGCCAGATTTTTTATTGTACTACTTATAAACAAAGCAGAGATCTTGATAGGTATTTAAGCTCAATCCAATCGCTGTTAGTCGAGTTATCAAAGAAATAATGTGACATCATGACAAATGAGACGAACAAGGGCTCTTCTACGCCATGTATTTTTTTCTTGTTGGTGTAAATTAACAAATACTGTAGAATTAATAAATATTTGAGTATCATTTTCACCACAGCTTGGAATACGCAGGAAAATTATTGTAGATTCAACAATATTTTGGTTCATCTCAGGGCTAATAATCAATATTCGATGCAGTCCGTGATACTGTCACTAACACAAAAAATCTGGTTTTGACGTTTATCGAGACTCAATAAATAGCAAATAACATTCTATGTTGCCAGATCATTGACTGAAGCTGAAAATATCTTCCGGTCACCTTTATTCAACTCCAACACAATAGCAATGCAGTGCTGATATCGCTTAAGTGTTTGGCTAAACTTTACCATGTGTATGCTGCTTCCAGTATTATGACAAATATGTCGCAATTAAGGCAGGTGGGACCCGTTTCTTTCCAAACGTTTTTAACAATGTTAATGTGATCAGAATGTTGAAGGTTCGACAAATCTCTTTCTATCTGTTCCCACAAACACCTCTTTCGTTGCCCAAACTACGCTACGTACGTATCAATGCTCGATCATCACGTGTCAGAACTGCATCGAATCATCGAGTACATTAAAAACCAGCATATTTTTTCCTGCATCGTCGGCTAAACCACTAAAGGGTTGAGTAACTGTTCTTTTTGAAAACGACTGTGCCTTACACCTCTAAACCAAAAGCCAACACCTATATTGAGGAAACTCAGAGAAAATGAATACATAATCGGTACTCAATAATAAAAATGCAAATATAAGCATCTGATTGTGAGGAATGATGAAATGGATGAATACAATAAAGATGGAGAGAATGGATTTTATAGGCAACACAATAAAGGACATCCTGTCAAATTAAGAAAAAAATATGTTTTTCGGTGACTCTTAACAAATTTGTATTTTGTTTGGTATGAAAAAATTAATGAGAGAAAGTTGAGAAAAATTACCATTTCGAACCACCAAAGTCACTGGTCTCGATACCTACTATGCTGAGTGTGACAAAAACAGTCCCTTTCATATTGTGTGGCTCGTCGGAAGGTTCAATGAAACTGTTACTTTCGTTCTTGAGGTGGTGATCTGTTGAGATGAATGAGTCGCAGAAGCAGGAAGTGGTGCTCCAGCCAAATACGGAGGATATCAACTTCCGACCTTTTCGCATGCGTAATGCGAAATATTTTCTGAAGATGAAAATAGAGATAATGCTGACGGAAGTCGCCTTTATCGAGTTCAACCATGTCAGGTATTCAATGCTGATAGCGTTCAACAAATTAGCCCAGGCGAAACCAGCACGTGGTTTATGTGACACCATTATAGTTTAAAACCTCATATATATGGACGACGAGGAAATCAATGCTCTGCTTCAAGAACTAATACCACTTACTTGCACCGGGACCGTTAAAAGATTCTTATCACATTCGGAAAACATAGAATTCATTATAAATTTGGAAAGTTATTCCCCGTATTTCAAATGGTGTTTTGTGATGAGAATCTAGGTGGACCGACCCATAACCTACAACCTTACCCTACACGTACAAAACAAAATGCGATAAAGTCACTACATACATCACATCTTAACATAAGTTATGGTATTGAAGACCATCTCCAATACCATTACCTGAACCACAAACAATTGCCATATTAGTGGCTGCCGTTCAGGTAATATTGACGGCAAAAGCTGCGTCAAGTATCTCAAAATTAACAGCTAGTATCATCATTAAAAAAGCGTACACTACTGACCCGTTGGGGTATGAAACAATGATGAATTCAGATGTTCGCGATCGTGAACATGGCAGTAACCACTTTGATGACCAAAAAGTGTACGAGATAGAAATGAACGACTACCAAGACGCTGTTAGTTAGGAAAAAATATTTCCCAGCCTAGTGAACAGGTACCCAAGCGCAATCGCTAGTGGCTCGCGCAAGATCGCCTCCGAAGAAATATTGTCGAAATATGTAAGTTTGAAAACGACGTGTCGGTACAGCGAAGACATAATTAGGCAATCATGGCGAGCGACTAAAATGTTGTAACTGGTTGAATCTATAAGTCAATAGGTTGGAATTGATCAATTAATCAATCAATTGAAATCGACTCTAGAACACTTCTTCTATCTTTGCTATACACTCAACTCGAGTGCTTTTGGAATTGCTTACATTTTCGAAAGACAAGTACGTCTTCGTTATCCGTAAGACTTTGATGCGTTAGATGCTAATGCTTTATTTGAAACTATTTCTTTTGTGGTGTAATCATACAGACACTACAGCCAAAGATAAACTGAAGATAGAATGATCAAGGATTTTCCATGTACCATTGAAGAGGGACCCCTCACTGTCATATTGACAAATAACAAACGGCGTCCATCGGCGTCGTTTTTATAAACAAAATGATTGTTGTTACCACTATATTTGAAACCGGTAGCATTTATGATTTGCTATTGAAGTATGTATACTGTAAATGTTTCTTCATACATAGTTTTAATCTTGATGGGCATGTTGACCAGGCGACTCCAGTTCAATGAGGGCCACCAACTCAATATTTTTCCATTGTGGCCTTTTATTCCGTTGAATTTTTGTAAAGAAATTTAATTTGTCTAAATATTAATAACGTACCAACCTGATTTTGTTCTAATCCTCTACTGAACTGAAGACCAGAATTTGATTCAAAACTTTCGATAGAAATATCATACGCGACGATTTCGGCTAAATATTTACATTATAAATTTTCGCAACATTGTTTGATACATGTGTATCCATGGTATTTTGCGGGCGTGATCGACGCCTATTAACGAGGGGACAGCAAAGGCATACTATTGTTGAGTTCACCGGTTCAGGCCTGCTGAACCACATTTTTATAATTGCTTGTATGAGACCTAGTAATCTTGAGTTTATCTTTACTACAGCTTTGTTCAAGTAGTCAAATATCTTGCAATCTGTGTGATAATTGTGGAATAAAATTAGAGCACATAACTTTTATTCAAAAAATAACCCAATTACTTAGCAGACTAGTGTCAATATATTTGTTTTAAGAAGTGACGAATTGACTTAGAAAGTGTAACCGAAAACGTCATAGCAAATGTTTTTAAATTTCTTACTAATTGATATACAAAACTGTAATTTTATTACAGATTATAATTCTTAGTATCATTATAAATCAAAATGCATTTAACAAATATCTTCCAAAAAGCGACAGTTTTCGAGATATTTGGAATTTTGCTCCAACAAAAACAATTAATTAATGTAATTGTGTCCTTTTTAAAAGTTATTCGCGTTACCCCATCGTAAATTGTCAAAAGTCTAATGTTTATTGTTTTAAAGACATAAAAGAAGCTTTTCAGTGTATTTGGATCATGGAGAAGCTTTTAATAAAAAAGTTTTTCTAACAACAACTTTCGACAAATTTTTATAATTCATACTATTTGCAGTCAAAAGTACAATTTCATGTTTGAATATGATTCTAAACGCCATTTTAACTCAATGTGCTCATAACAAAAAATTTCTGAAATGTAGTAGTTCTCGAGATATTTTAAATTTTGTTTTTAAAACGCAATTATTTTGGTTTATTACGACCTTTTCAGAAGTTATTCGCGTTTCTTCATCAACAGCAATTAGTTTTTCGTAAGGCCCATAACATTTCCTATAACTTTCTCATTGACATCAAGGTGATATTGTAGACCATTTGAAAGCTTAGAAAGTTAGAAAAAAAAAATTGCTGATAATTTATCCACCATGAAATTACATTCAAAATGTTTCTTTTCTCTTTAGATTTTTGTTGAAAAAATATATAAAATTAGAAAAAATGGTTTTTTTGCAATTTGAATTTTTATCATAAATTTTTGTTTTTGTGAAAAATGACATTTTTTTCAGTGTACATTTTTTTCGTGCAAAAGTATTCATTACCTGTATTTCGTTCTCAGATAGTTTTACTGTATAAAATAGTGTAATCTAACAAAAAATTGAAATTATTGCAGAAACGTCTACGCCCTTTTGAAAAATTGCTTTTGTAACAGAATATTGAAATTGCCACAAAAAAATCATGGAGATTCATAAACCGAACACAAATGTAAAGTTTCGTTCGAATCGACGATGGTCATATTTTGCGGTCGGCCGGTTTCTCATGGAATCGCTCTCTATTGATCACCAAGAATCTTTCCTGGCAGGAGCTCTGATTTTTCAGGCCAGAGCCAGCCTTGAAAATAGTTTCATTTAAATAGAATATATCAAAAAATTGTGTTTGCTTGATCGCATAGAACTGGTAATAGTGGCAAGACGCCAGATCAGGAAAAAAAAAGTTGAGCCGTTTCTGCATATCTACAAATCGCCTGCTAAATCAGAAGCTTTACTGCAAATTACGTCATTCTTTTTGTTCGATCATTCTAACAATATTTTTCTACACATTTCGATTTAGCGCTCTTTACACCTTGCAAACTTGTAGTTTAGAATACCTTGCATTTTCTAGCTCCGTCAAGGATTGTCATATTCGGTTAGCATATAAATATTTTGAACTCTTGAATATCCGTTGTAACGAGAGTAAATTGTAACAAAACAAAATTGGCACCTTTAAGCTAACGCAAACGTGCCTTGTCAAATAAACGAATTGAATAAAAAAGCACAATAAATTGCATATTCTCACATATACTCTCACAATCTCTCCCATTCTAAACGCACCAACGCTCGTGACCTGCTCGATAACACAAACCTGGTCACAAACGCGAACATGCAATTGCAATTATCCACACATACTTGCCCCCGCGATCTTGCCAACATTAAAACACCCCGGTAATTAATTGAATGTTTAGCACTTATAAATTTACAAACGCGGTCTCAAGCATTGTTGGACCAATGAAAAATGACGCTCATATACACTAGACAATACGTTTCATGGCGGCATGACCGGGATCTCTAGTGATATGGGGGATCATCCATAAATGACGTAGCATTATATGGGGGAGTGGGGAGTTTTGTATTTTGTGATGATGTGTGACGACAGGGGGGGGGGGGTAGGGGGTCATGTCATGCTACGTAGCTTTTTTAAAGGGGAATAGAAAAGAATTTTTAAAAAAATTACAGCGAAAAGGGGGGGGGGGCAGAGTTACCGTCAAGCTACGTAATTACCAGGGGGGGGGGGGTATTTAGAGGTTTGTGACGAAATGCTACGATGGTGGAGGGGGGTGTTAAAAATCACTCAAAAAATGCTACGTCATTTATGGATCATCCCATGGGAGAACTCACTCTCTTCTAGCATCTGAACCCGTACACTGAAAAATAGGTGTCAGATTCACGGTCCGCACAATAATCTAAAAGCTCGCGAAAATGCGAATGGGCATATGGTTATAAGGTCGAGTTTATGTACGCAAAGTCACATACACACGACAAAGACGTTAACATACAAATGTTTGAGTCCTTCGCGATCGTCCACGCAACTTATACCCGCGACCTCGCAAACATGATAACATCCCGGTGGTATGGTAAACATCTCAGCATGTATACATTTTCAAACGTAATCTTAACGTGAACCTACAAACTCCTGCGCTCGTTCGATCATCAATCGGTCACTTCCGGAAGTCCTATTGTCGGTACCAGCAGTCTAGGCTCATGCCTTCAATCCAATAGAACCAATTGAAGAAAAGAAAGCTCTCATATCAACTAGACAATACAGTAACCGGGTGCTCTAGTGATGTGAGATAACTCAATCCCTGTCAGAATTGAAACGCAAATTTCCCAACTTGCAAATGTTATTGGTAAAATATTGAGATGAGTGAGTCGTAGAAGACTTGGAGTTCTACCCAAACACGGTCTGCCGGTCATTTAACAAAACAACCTAAAATACGTAGTTGTGTAGGACCGCAAAAAGTTAGTATATAGCTGATGAAAAAAGGTACGACGGCACGATGTGGCACCGCGTACTAACGTTACGGAATATACTTGGAAAAACTTTCATGTATTTCCAATGGTGATTTCATGACGGGAGTACATGTGGTTGTACCAGTCCTGTGATCATACAGCACATTACGGAAAAACATGCTCTGAAGCCACTAGAGCAAAATCGTCAATGCAATCAAATTCTACGAACAATCTATCATAACGTTAGCTGAATCAAACAGGGTGGCAAAATTGTTGCTGACAACTAAAGAGAAATGAATCACTCCCAAGACACAGTTGCAGATTGGGCGGACAGCTATTGAGACATTCACCGAAACGTACACGCCGCACCAACTGCTTACTAAAGGCCGCTCTAAGTTTTTGGTGTAACTAATACTTGTATTCAGAGTTAAAAATATTCAAATTCATTGAATGAAAATTGATCAGATTCAGCTGCATTCATTTTCAATATTCAGTGACGTAGCTGAAAATGTCAAACGAACAAACCGCCCATTCTTCCATGCAGCTTTTCATTCGGCTCCGATTATTACACGAAGCGACCGTGCAGCAACGAATCAAACGCATCAAAGTAGGCCCTGGCACAATGTAAGCGATGATGATTGTTGTTTCATATGCTTTATCGACATTTGAAAACATTTTCCTAGATAATTAGTGTAATGAATATATTGTACGATATTCAACTGAATGAATAAGATGGATAGTTGAATGAATATGTTTTCTATTCACCGCGAGTCACAACAGGTTCATTTTCAGCCGTCAACAAAGAGCTTCGATTATTTTTAACTCTGCTTGTATTTGCTGTTTGCGATAGTAGTAAGCCTCCCATTTTGGTTTACACTCAAGGACAATTTTTAAAACAGAATTATAGTAAATGAGCTATAAAATTTTATCAATTCTGTAATCTAAAAAGAATTTTTGAATTTTACTGAGCGTGGCGAATTTGGCACCACTTGCTTCTGGTATACTCAACATGCACAAAGTGTTGCATAACGCAGGACTGATTTTTTGGAACAACTTGTTTTCTCATTCAGGCCTTCGTTATGCAAATGTGCGATATTATGACAAATTGGCTTTCATGAAGCGCGACCATTCCTTTCTATCGGAAAAGGACGCGTCGAATTTTGGGTAAATGCGCTAATACTAATATTCGTTTATGGATATTTTGTTTTATCTGCCAGCGCATTGAGCTATACGACACGTCCGACAAGTTGTGACATAGGAGGGAGGGGGAGTAAGCTAGATCGTTACGTAACATGTTTTCACCGGCGAAAAAAAAATTCAAGGAATTTGTTACGTAATAGAGGAGGGAGATGGAGAAATTTGTGACAATTTGTTACATGGGGGGAGGCACAAATCCCCGACTATGTACGGGGAACGTGCCATTTGAGCCAATATATTCTGATTCCTGATACATGGGGGGAGGGGGAGTTAATTTTGGGCAATTTTTGCCTTACGTAATTTATGAATGGTCCCAAATCCACTAGCCAACACGTTCTATGGCGACATGACTGGGAACTCTAGTAATGTAGAAGAACCCACTTCTAGAATCCGAAACGTGCATCTATCAGATTCACGGCCAGCGCGCGATCATTCCAGAACACACGCGAATACGCGAAAGGTACACGGTTATAAAATAGAATTTATACACGCGAAGTTACGTACACGTTAGCGCACGCGACACACGTGATAGAACACGTTAACATACAAACGCTCGAGCCCTTCACGATTATCCACGCGATCGCAAAGTTTACGCCCGCACAAATCTGAACCTTACACTGAAAATCACATTCAGAATCACGGCCCGCTGCAATTGGCCTAAAGCAGTGTTTTAGTGGGCGCCATTGCCTGTCTCGTCTGCAATTGTAGTGTGTAATTCTGACGGGGAGCCCTTCCGAGAACCTAACTCTACAGCTCCAGTCGGACAACTCTCGAAAAAAGAAGGTTTTATTCAAACAAGCGTTTTGATCATTTATTGTACTAGATTGCAATTAATATTATTTTTTCACCAATTTTTAAATGTTACAATTTTGTTTCATCACATTTTTTGGAAAACCCGCATGTCCCAGCTGCTTTATTATCTGTCTCTTTGTAGACGCTCTTCACAATCGCCGAGTATCGTTCGATGGGCCGAAGCTGAGAGTAATTTGGTGGATTTCTCTTTTTTTGAGCCAATTGAGAGTTGTTTTGGTGTTGCGCACCAGCGCTAAATCCGGCCTCAACAGACCCTTAATTATGCTTCTAATATAAATGCAACAACCTATTTTACAGACACTCAAATCGGTAATGTTAAAACTGGTATACTTCGAACCGCAGTAACATATTGCTTGTCATACCAGAACTTTTCGAACAATTTTCTCAACTTGACCTGTGTGCGTCATTTACATTCTCCCTTTTTAGAGTCCTCTATCGCATATGTCTCATCGTATACATAATACATATATCTGAATGCTGCAAAACTCATGAAAACAATTTCTGGACTTTTGTTGCAGTATGTTGCCTTTATTCTACACTTTGTAGATTTTCTGCTTTTTGCAGCTTTATTTCGTTTTTTGATCAGATAGCTCATTCCGACGCTCCTTCCCAAATGGCCAATCACACATCGAAATTGTTTTATGCTTTCTAATCAGAGTAGCACCTTTCTGATTCCGTTTAGGGTTGAGAGATAAAGGTTTTCTCCCTCTTCCTGGCAGTTCATCCAAAGAATAGTGTTCCGTGAATTTTTTTGTGGGGCATTTTACACTCGCATGATAAATACCAAAGCGCTTGGCCAATATTCGCACTTGTGTCCAAAACCTTAATTTTAAATCCATTCTTTTTTTCTTGTATGAGAATGTGGGACCGAAAAATTTAAACCGCACAAAAAGTAAACAAACAAAACACGACAGTGAAACTCACAGCATCTTGTGAATTCATTTTCAGCTCGTCTCAGTATTTCCAGTTCAGTTGATAACGATTCGGAAATGCGTTCTAGTGAAAAAGTAAATTAATCCCATTATTTCCGTTACTAAATAAATAAGATACACATATGCCTCACTTTATTCATTAGTACGGTTCCAAGTCCAACAAGAGCCCGCTATCGGCGAAGCGTTATCTCCGTGTGTGAGTGTGTGCGCACGAGCGCATGGCAAGGTCGAACAATTCGCGATCGCATGAAGCCGATAAAAACAATCTGCTTGTGTTGAATCTCGACAGGTTTGGATTTGTCTGTATCGCGATAGTGGTTCCACTCAGATGAACATGCAAACCTATCGGGTTTAAGTTTGTTTGGTGTAATTTATATTCCGCGAAAAGAAATCAATACCCCTAGGTTATGTCACCTTGAAGTAGGAAACTGACTATGTGGATACTGAAACGAGTCGAGCACCTAATCGCTAGCTCTAATCACGCAGTTTTTATCTCATCTTGAGGATCAATAAATTACGAGTACTGATTACATACCATAACGAATGTACGGTACTAGCGCAGAACTGAAAAGCCATCAAACTGCTTTTGTTTAGGCATTAATCTAGAGACGCTAATAGGAACTATCAATTTGTATGTTTGAGTTTAAAAAGGCTCAAATAATTTGCCACAATAAGTTACTATTTGTTTCGGAGCGTATTTGTTTAGGGTGCTGAGTTCAAAATCACCGTATTCCTATTTTCACCCAACTCAACTAATGCGCAACATTTGCTATTTGTGTTCATCGTATTTTATCAAACTCGCGTCTTCTTTGTAGTAGCTCTTTAGAACAGAACGTTGTTTATTTATTTATCTTTATATTCACGACGACTTCACTTTCTAGAACTATCGGTGATAATCCCTTAGCATCACAACATTGGTCACCACATCGTGGAGGACAATTCACTCTTTCACCAGAAAAAAAAACCCGCATCAGAAGAATCACAATATATCGTCACAATGAACATTTCAGCAGAAGTAAGACGCTTGATTCGGAGTCTCGCTCCGCCCTAACACCCCCTATTGCGCAGTTTGCCACACCATGTTTGTTATGCTATTTCTTAGGAACGAATCAAACGGATTGGTACCATCGGTTATGGACCGTTAACAAAAAAAATTAAGGCTCAAAAACAATAAACATTCCTTCTAGGAATCGTTTCGAGATTTTTTCGTAATACGATTTCTTTGTTCCTTTTAGGTACTTATTGGTCAATATCTTGTGAGAAAATCATCCGATCAGTACGAAACAGCTCAAAATACGTGGAATGCCTTTTCTAAATATATAAATGTGTGGATCACATGTAAATTTTCAGGGTTACCAAAGTATAATAAAAAATTATGTTTGAAAATTGTCGAAAATAATGCTTGTTAAACTTAAATCATTTTAAACTTTAATAAATTCTACATCTATTACACATTTTTGGAAAGGGCACGTCATTACCCTTCGAACTGTAAGTCGGATACTTCTACGAAATATTGACGAATAACCGCAAAGAGTACCCAAAACATGTTTTGCAAAAAACAATTCTTTGAAAAAGAAAATAAACGTTGTTTTCGTGTCAGGACGACGCTTTTTGAATTTGTATTGATCTTTGATCACATCTAACGTATGCCAAGATCGAACGCAGCTAAGTAAATTAAATTTGTTCAATCTTAACAGAAGTTTTGGTAATTTGAAGCTAGAAGTTATCTAATGGTACAAATACATTTCTTTCAGTGTGCTATTCCTGGTTAACATCCAACATGTAAATAGCACCACTAACTAGCTCGATGAACCACGAGTTTTGTTTGATGTTATCGCTGTTATTGTACACACTAATTAAAACGTGGATTAAACCCTTAAACTTTTTGTTTGCTCAAACAAAATTTTTATTTGCCTTTTGCATTCCCACTCTCGTTTGTTTCTGCTCAGATAATAATTAATGAAATTCGCTTACTAATGAAATGAAAAGTGATGATCTACTCTACATTATTTTATATCATTGACGGGCGGATTCGAATCCTGTTGTTCCTCCACCCTGTCACAGCGTACAAAAAATCAACAAATTTCCAACCCAACCTTCAAACCTGAATGAAAAAGCCACATTCCGTAGCGGACCACACCTACTGCTGTTTTTTCTGGTTTTACAATTACCCCACGGATGACGATTCGTTCTATTTCGATCAAAGCGAAAGCACAGAGGCGATCCTCTCGGCGGCGCGACGACGAAAACAAATCACGCGACAGAGGAAACCCGTTCAAAGTAGAATTCACGTCAGCGCGCAGGTTGGTAAAAAAAGAACTAACAGCAAACCAAAGTGCCATGAATTATGCGAAAAAACAATTGTAGAATTCTACGCGTTTATTTTGAATTGTGGTGACGACTTTTTGCGCCACATCGCCGTCTATCTACATATGGCTAATCAAGCAGATTGGCGAATCGAGTTGATTGAAATTGTGGTCGAGCTTTTCTCGGAAATGTAATCGTGTTTTTTCGAGTAAACACGATTTGTTCGTGATGTTGAACTTTTGCCCACATATTTATTACATCAATCAAACTACCGAAAACATTTTGCACAAGTTTTGAGCGAAATTGGACCATATTAACATCGAGCGCATTATACAATGATTCACATTGTGATTGAGCGCATTATACAAGGATTCAAACGAAATACAAAGCCCACGTAATAAAAAAGCACGCGTACAATAACATACAAACACTCGAAGCTTTCGCAATAATATGAATCCGGTGGGAAATGTGGTCATTCACGCATACCTACATACACAAACGCCCGCTCTCGCACGATCATCAATCTCACTCATCCGGGAGCTCCCATCCTAGAATACGGAACTTTTATACACCAGACAACAAGTTTCAGGGCGCCGCCATTATTGGAGACTCAAGTGAGAATGGGGAACGCACTTTCATTCTTCATTGGAACCGCGCACACAAAAATTGGCGGTGGTCAGCTACTTTCATCCGCGTCGCTTATCACTTATTTCTATAAAGTTATTCATCAGCAATGCTGTCTTTGAAAATGAACCACCTCGGTTATGCAACTATTTTTTCTGATCTTATTTTAATGCAAATAATTAAGCAGCCTTCATTTCGTTATATTCTGGATTGCACATATTTTGTCGTATGTAATTTCAAATGTTCTTTGATTGGATGGTACCACAAGGGAACACGTACCCGACGGTTGGTGCCAATCGAGCTGACATTTATTTAGACTGAGCAATCTAATTTCTTTGTTTGTTTAGTGTTTATTTGACCAACTAGGAAACTAATCGACTGGGTATTTAATGTGTCTTGGGAATACGCATGGTCCTGTCTGAGTAAATGATGACTTTTAAATTATGTATGAGAGTTGTGAATTAACAATTCGCAAGAAGAATTGAAAACGGTTACCATTTTTCGAATTAGTTTCTTTTCGTTCTAATTGTTTTTAATCTTGTTTTAGTAATTAGCGTTAAAAACGCGCATATGTCATCGGTTGTATATCCGACATACAAAGTTGGTCGTTTCAGGTGTTTCAGTAGGACTTATTTTATACCGTTTAAAATGTACCTTAGAAAGCATAACAACGCGCGCGTATAATTATAACATAAGAATCAATCTTTCGCGGAAAAAAAGTCAATGCATAATTGTCATTAATAATAATACCAAAATTTATACACGATAAATAACGCGTGTATTACGAAACCTTTAATTACATAAATATATCGACAAATGTCTCGAGACACTAAGTGTAATCGCTTTTCATTATATTGTACTGTTTTTCGAATGCCGCGTTTTGCCGAAATGAAGGAACAGGGAATAATAAAATTGTGCACCTGCCGTTTGATTCAATTAAATATATGCAACACTCCCGACTGTCGTCGGCTGTTTGGAGCTGAAGTTGCTTTTTTTACAATCCGAGCATTTCAAAATTATTTCAATAAACGATAAGCCTATCATAAATTCTCGGCAGCCGGCTGCCCAGAACAACAAACACTGAGAGTTGCATATATTGTATCACTCATCAAGGTGAATCCAGATTTGTGTAAATCTTTACCCCATCCTACTAACAAAAACTTATTTCGCTAACATTGCTTCCCTTCCCCGATGACTGTAACGACGTGACCAACGCTGTTATTGGCATTTCAAAATATAGAACTCTCGAAACGTGCACATTGAGAATGGATTGCTACTCCCAGGCCCCTTTTGTTGATTCTCTGCAATTTCGCTTGTTCTGGTCAATCATGGAATAGCAACTACGAATTGTACGGTCATCATGCTCATGCTGATCGGAACCGTACACAATGACGAACCCCGAGACCCACGCGAATAGGCAAACGACTACGCGGCTATATAAACGAATTCAAACGCAATCACGTGAACGCTAACATATAAACGCTTGTGCCCTTCGTGATGATACAAATCTGGTAAGGCATGCAAACATGCAATCGCGATCATTCGCGCGCATAGACGTCCGCCGTGCTCCATACATACGCCTCGATGATTAATTCCATATGTTCTTTAACATTTCTGGACTTCATCCTATTTTACGCACTTTGAAAAATGGTGGCAAATATCTCACTTCAAGGGGAATTAATCATTCTAACTACATCATCAACATGAAGATCTGACACCTTTACCGTTTTCGCGTAAATAATTTTTCTCACGTTTTTGGCGAAAAAAAACATTGCGCTGCAGTCTAAAAAAATTCTCTGGAACTCTCTGGGCGGTCAGACACTCTAATTATATGGGGGAACTCTAGATATGAACCATACATTCAAAATCGTGTTTTGCGCGAACATTCAAGGGTATACGTGAATACATAAGTGGTCGCGTAGTTATACAAATGAATTTATGCACTCGAAGCTACGTAAACGCAACACACACTCGTCCACGCGATCAAACGGTCGAGCCCTGCGCGATAACACAACATTGGTCACAAACACGAACATGCAAATGGCGATCATCCACACAAACCAACGCCCGCGATCGCGTAAGCAAAAGAAAACGCCCCTGTGGTTAAGTCTATCGTTTGTGATGCCACTCTGAATCGGTCACGTGTGGAAGCCACTAGTCTCGGTCCTAGCAGCCACGGTCCGTGCATACAGTAAAACCACTTTTGTCATAAACAAAAACATATATTAAAAATCAGTCTTTCCATATGTAATATTCGCTCACATTTCGTGTACAAACTCAAACACTCTATTTCGTACCTAAACACGTCCACATGTTCGCCTGCACAGCCGAACTCCCTGTATGTATACGGTGTGCGTACACATAGGTTCGTGGCACCAGTTTTCTTTTTCTCACTCACAGTATATAAAATAATTAAGAAAACCCTCGTTCTTTTCTATTTAAATCCACGACCACTACTCGACTGCCACACTTTATTATGACAACAAACTTATTCAGTTTATTATTTGTTGGCTTGGAAACGGTAAATCAAAAATTTTAAAAGTATGCTCATCGCACAATTCAACAAACCTTTCCTATGAACAAAAATACTGGAACGATAAAGGGGTGTCTTCAGTTTTTATTTACATACTGTATACTTACTGTATACACACTCCAAATAGAACTTCCAAAAAATTTAAAGTAATCAATGTCATAATAACAACCAACCCAGCAAATATTGTAGGCGAGGCAGGAAATGTCACACACTAAAACACTTTTTAAGGCTAACTGCAGCGGGCCGTTCAGATGTGGAATCTTCATAATCGCCTGGGAACGATCGTGGATATTCGAGAAGGGTTCGATCGTTCATATGTTAACGTGTTTTTGAATGTTCGCGCGGAACTCGAATCTAATGTGTAGTTTTGAGCAGACTTCCCATGAACATCGACAATTTTGTACCTGTGTACAAAATTCCGTGCACACGTTCAACCTCAAACATGCTTCGTATCGATGTACAAGTTCACCTCGAACATCGAACCCAACCGAACGATGTGTAAGCTCTAGTTCCAACATCAGTGTACGTACACGAGAACGATTCGCACAAGGCAAAAAGTGTCAAGGCGATGAGAGTGAGAAAAAGAAAACTGGTGCCACGAACTTATGTTTACGCACACCGTGTACATACAGAGGGTTCGGTTGTGCAGGCGAACATGTGCACGTCTTTAGGTACGAAATAGAGTGTTTGAGTCCGTATACGATATATGAGCACAGAACCAGAGCGAACATTGCATATGGGAAGACTGATTTTTAATATATATGTTTTTGTTTATGTTAAAAGTGGTTTTACTGTATGCACGGACCTTGGCTGCTAGGACCGAGACTAGGGGTTTCCACACGTGACCCATTCAGAGTGGCGTCACAAACGATTGACTTAACCACAGGGGCGTTTTCTTTTGCTTACGCGATCGCGGGCGTAGGTTTGTGTAGACGATCGCCATTTGCATGTTCGCGTTTGTGACCAATGTTGTGTTATCGCGCAAGATTCGACCGTTTGTATGTTAACGGGTTTGATCGCGTGAACGAGTGTGTGTTGCATATATTTAGCTTCGAGTGCATAAATTCATTTGTATAACTACGCAACCGCTTGTGTACCCTTGAATGTTTGCGCGAAACACGATTTTGAGTGCATGGTTCATATCTAGAGTTCCCCCATATAATTAGAGTGTCTGACCATGGCGCCCAGAGAGTTCTAGAGTATTTTTTAGACTGCAGCACAGTGGCTTTTTTCGCCAAAAACGTGCGAAAAATTATTTACACGAAAAAAGCGTACAGCAATGGTGTCAGACCTTCATTTTGATGATATAGTTAGAATAATTAATTCCCCTTGAAGTGAGATATTTGCCACAAGCATTGCCGCAGATTTCGTCGATCCAGAAGCAGTTTTACCATTATCGATTAGTTGAATAAATCCCACACTGCGCTCTTAGGCTGATGCAAACATTCCTGCCATTCGCGTAACTTGCAAACTTGAGATGAATCAAAAATTGTGAATGTGAATCCGAAAATGACAAAGAATTTCATGAATTTGGGCAAATAGAATTGCATCATTCTGGTCAGGACAACCATTATTATCACATGGCTATTATTCAGCGTGCTGAATATTATTCGTACGATCTTTGTGAATCCATTTATGGAACTTCATATCATGGGATATGTAACTGCCCTGCAGTAACACAATTGCGTATCCGGGATGTTTGGTTCCTTTTAGCCAGATGAATAGATGTAAAGAGGGCTGGAGCTTCGAGCTGTTATTGGTGGTAAAGAGCTATAGGCTTTATCAGAGAGGTTTATTTTTCCCCTTTGGTAGTGCCGAATACAGTCTGTTGACTGTTTTGTGTTATGCTTGTATTATTATTTACCAATTTCTTTGACTTTCTTTTCCTTTCCCATGAGGAAAATAATGAGGCTACATCGCATGACTCATATCTTCGAATAACATAGAGAACATGCCGATAGTGCAATTTTTTCTACTTACTGGTTACTGATGCTCTCTGTGAGTAGTAAACGAATTCTTTCCTTTCGCTTGTTTTGCAAAAAAAAAATGAAGAAACATCCCAGTACAAAATAAGATGCTATAACGTTTAAATTTGTTTTACGCAGCCCCTACGCATTTTATACGATTTTTTTTACCTTCAATGTTCCAAACCTTCGCTGTTCGTTGGATCGCAGCAGCCCCACCTCAAATAGTTTCACAAAGCCTAAATGCTGACTCACGCGAAAGTTAAAGCGTAGCTATAGTCATTATTCGGCATCTAGGCATATAATTATCAAGACCGAGTGTCGCTCAATTGATACATTAAACAACAGTGCAATCGCCGCCGGCTTGATTTTCGCAGTACAAGCACATTGGAGTGTGAATGCTAAACTACTTAAATCGCAGCATTGATGCAATAATAATCGTCGGAGTACTAATCGCAGCGACGCAGAGATTTGCCCACATATACGAGCGAAAACGAAACCGGGTGTCACTCAGCAAGTCAGATCTGACTGCCCCCCTCCCCCATACACAACTGATTAGCATTTTGCATGCTCATTATCATCGCGTGGAAGCGCAACGTAAAGTCCAGTGCCAAACAGTTCCGCGTTGTTTACTGTATCTCTAAATGCACCCGTTGATGAGTGCACTGCCGTCACTCAACACAATTCATCATTCATCATCTTCTCCTCGGTGCAACATCTTAGGGGCATGTACTGCGTAATTATGCAATCTCCTCCCTATACCTTGATTACCGAAACCAAACTGATGATTTACTGGTACGCTACACAGAAACGCATTAAGCCCTCCAGCTAATGTTGGCTTGGGGTCGTGTGAGATTCATAACCTTGGCTTGGGGTCGTGTGAGATTCACTCATCGGAACCGGCTAGTCTTCCAGGTGTTTTCAATGGAAAACAGTGCTGACGGGTCGATGCAACCTTGCCGTCGGTGCAATTTTCTTATCAATCAGTCACTGATTGCGAGTAAGTGCAGATTGCTGAATAGTTGAATTCCGGGGAAATCCGGTATGGCGTGGCCGACTAACAGTTACACATTATTTACAGAATTCGGAGAAGGTATGTCTAAGACAGGACACTATCTTGAGGATTTGTCGATTTTTCACGTTTCCCGAAATCAGTATTTTGCCAAATTTGATTCTAACAATGTAACATTATTACAAATATATTTTAAATGGTTTGATAGCAAATTCTTTTTTCACAAATGTATTCTATACAATCAGGTGAAACTGCTCGGAACGGTCACTTATTATACATTCTATGGGAAACCATCTCTACTTTTCGAATTTCAAGGTTTCCTTTTGCCTCTTTTTGCCCGGAGGGGTTTAAAATCGACATTTTAAAATGTTTGCTGACATGGAGAAGCATGGTGATTAGTGCAAAATAACTAAATAAAACGTAAACAAACACTTTTTTGTAGAGATTGAAAGAAGTTTTATCCAATTATTATGTTGCTATATCTAGTTTCAGTTATATCTAATCAGTAAAAAAAATTAAAGAAAATGATATTATGCTTATAAGAAAGGTTTGATAGCACTCGTCTTTTATAACTTTTGACATTAAAAATGAGCTCAGCACCCCAAAATTACCTTAATATGTAATTTTCAGCCAGATTTGGCAACATTTCTGGTTTCGTCCGATTTTAATTCGAAGACCGGCCGTATGATTTGTTGCCCCTTCTTATTTAGACAAAAGATCTTCCAAGTCCTCTGTAGTAACATATAGAGACAACTAGTCCTCAACCATGTCTCGAAATTGTTCGCAGGTGATGTTGACGTTGGCTACAGCATTATTTAAAAAATGGGCTTAGGATGCCGTTAGCGTACACACCGCACCACACACAGCCACTTTATTGGGATGAAATGGAGTCTCTAGTATCTTCTCTGGCTGCTCATCATACTGAACAGGCAATTTGGAGTACCCCATACACCAACACTGAGCTTCGTATGAAATGATGATCTCTTGGCAACTAATTGCAAAAGTTTGATTGGCCAATTGATCATTTTTGATTGAAAATTTCAAAATTTGAATTTCGGCTTCTATAAAATTGTAAAGAAATCTGAAAAAATAAAAAAAAATTAGTTGTTATACCACTCAGTCATCAAAAAACCTGTTTTAATCCACCTAGCGGTGCAATTGTGCCTTTCTCATTTCTCTAAACTATGGCACGGAGGCTTTTTATGTTCAACATAATTGTGGAAATGTCCATTACATTCTTAGTACACTTTGCACTTATACACAATGGCATGCCAGCCACGAACTTGATGAGCTACGTGTCGACGGTGAAACACTTGAAACAAAAAAATATCATACTCCATTAGCCTAATCAGCATTAGATCAATGTTATCTGCTTGCTAACTCATTTTGTCATGCGGGGATGGGTATGTGAGGAGGGCGAAAGTCCCATGAACGAACGACTCCCCAGCTTAAATTGGTATGCTTTGTAATATAGTGGTGGTTTAAAGATGATGGGGTTGAAAGGGAGGGGTATGAGGGGTGATTTAAGGAGATTTTTAAAGGAGGGGAGTGAACAGTAGAGGGGGGGGGGTGTAACCCCTCTCCGTAAACCATCAACTACGCCCCTGTTAAAATCCAGAAACCTCATGCGAGTCGAAAAAAAAATTTGGCCCTCCGGGATTAGGTTGACGTTTTTCAGAGTGATTGCATAACCTTTCTATATGAGAAAGGCAAAAATGTGCAAAATCCAAAAAAGTGAATCTTCGTCAAATTTTTTTCGTGTTTGCATCAAATCTCGACGTTTTATGCACCTTGAATACATTTAGCATCAAAAATAAAAATTCTATTTTTAATTTTTCCTACAGTTTTTATGAGAAATTTCTGTGTGGCCGCACTCTGAAACCCGTAAGTCCGGAATCAGAATTCCGATCGATCCAAAATTCAATAGCAGCCGATGGGAAGGTTGCACCTTTCATTTGAGACTAAGTTTGGGCAAATCGGACCAGCCATCTCTGAGAAAAATGAGTGACATTATTTGACACCTACGCACATACATACACACACATACACACACCACACATACACACACATACATACACACACATACAGACTTTTTCCGATCTCGACGAACTGAGTCGAATGGGATATGACACTCGGCCCTCCGGGCCGGGATTAGGTTGACGTTTTTCAGAGTGATTGCATAACCTTTCTATATGAGAAAGGCAAAAATCGTAATTGAAAAACATGCTGAAAAACCACAATCTTATATGGCTGACGAAAATTTAGATTCCCTTACCGCACCGTCTAACACAACTCATCAACATGCTTCTCATTCGACTAGCGAACGATGAATGAAGAACAAAAACACATGCGGTTCTTATATGACTTTCCAATATGCGATTCGGTCTCTTGGGGGCTCCATATTAACAGCTTTGCCTGGAATAGACTTTCGGTTTTGCGCGTTCCTTCCGAAAGATTTTTCAAAAATCAGTTTTTGCGTGGGTTATAGAAGTTATACATAATTCTAAATTACCGACAGCATTGGTGCACATTTTTCCGGCTTATTAGTGCAAACATTGTGTAATTCCTTTCAGTTCAGTTTTCATAAACGGTATGTCTTTTTTCTTTCGAAATTCTTTAAAGGGGTACCTATACTGAAATATAAGTTTTAGTTACGACAAGAATTACCGGATGGGCGATATTTTTTCAATTGACTCCGGTAACTAGCACTAAACATTACTGGATTCTGAATACTGTTGTCAGTGAACGGAGGCGGCCGCATCGTAATAATCATATCACCCAGTGTTGACATGAAGTCTCGAAGGATTTGAACAGCAGCCTGCGACTGATTCCACAATTAATGAGTTCTAGATATGCTGCTGGATGATGCAAGAAATTAGCGCGAACGTGCTTCGGTCTGATATTTTAAAATCGGTTTTTCGTTGTGTATCTTACTTTCCAATTAACGGAAATTAAAATAATGGCTTCGGCTAGTACACAACGACACAAACTAATTTAACCGCAACCCAGATATTTTCAATATTGTTACGAGGCGAGACCTGGTGTTGAAACTACAATAATTTCCTCTTTTTCAAAGGAGCGTGTGTTCAATATATGTCATCAAATAATATTCCTTAACGATTGCAACAGCACATCGTGAAAGAGCAGTGAGTATAGAGCCAAGTTCCCGCCGGGAACTGCAAGACTGATAAGCTACAGAATAAACTGTATTTTTGATTTAATCAATTTTGACATGATCAGCTCGAAAATTATGCCAGAGTAGTTTAATAGGACCACTTTAACAACCACAGAAGAAAAAAGTACTTTTCCTCGATTTTTATCTAATAGGATAATGATGAGTCATATTAATAATATTTAAATTTTATTTGGTGTTCAAAGTTTTCAAGCACATGCTTTCAATATCAAAACATTCGAAATGGTGAACGCAGAAGCGATCTAGAGTGGCGCCTCGAAACTGATTTTTTAACGACCGACACCCTGGCCTCCAAAGTTTTCACCAGAAATAAAAATTATCAATCAATTAGTAATTGGAATGCTTATGGTTTGATTGTAGCGCTTAAAAAATTGCTAAACTTAGAAAAATTGCGCATTAAAAAACGTCGAAGTTGACCTGATGGTTTAAGCAGCTTGTTCATTAATTGGCAAGCGTCATATGCAAACCAACACAGTAATCTTCAGAATATTTTTTAGTTCCGATTTTGAACCTGTCGCCCGACATGAAAAACATAGTTTTGAGAAAACACGCTTTAAAGTTTTTCGGTCTTATTCGTGTCGCTTAAGGCGAATCGGTACGGAAGGTTATATCTCCAAAACTATTTTTATATGACATTTTTATTTCTTATATATGTATGAAAAATGCAAAAAAAACAACAAATTTTTAGAACGTTGTAAGTAGAGTGGCCTTCTTCATATACAGGGGAAATACGCATTGTTTGGTCTGGGTTGAATGATGGCTAATGTTTCATGTTCATCTAATGTCAGGAAGAAAACAACGTAGATAATTTAGAAAGATTTTCCAATCCACACTCAAACATCCAACAATATCGATTAGAATAAGAATCATCACAGTTAGGATCGAAATGTAGAGTTGTAGAGAAAAAATTCTACCAAACAATATTACTTTTATGGTACTTTCAAAATTAGTGTATTTGACCCTTTTCAGTACGTGAGTTTAACGGAGCAGTGTATCACAGCTATTCCGCTGGCTCCTAGGGGGCCGTGAAGTCATTTCTGGGGGTCCGCGCAGAAAAATATATTTTCCGAGTGCATATTGAAATTTAAAGTCTTCTTTCCTAACAACCTGAAAATAACAAATTGATAGCATACAAAATCGATGTTCATCTGTGGGGGTCCACAGCAACCCAGGGTGTTTTCTACACAGAGATTTTTTTCCGTGGCGGTGGAGCATTTTTGGCGTCAACTGACAACGCATGTAGTCTACTTTCTGTACGTCACTTTCGTCCATACTTTCATCGTTACTTTTGTCTTCAAGATCCCGGTTGTTTAATTTGAAATGCTTCGGTCGTGAAACCTTTATCTGACGAATTTCGCGCCAAACTCTAATGAAACTCTCTGTATATGAAGACTTTGTCACAAAAAGCCACTTTGCATATTTTGTTTTTCCAAAAATGATCTAGACTGTCTTTTGAAAAGGACCAAACTTTTTTTAACCAATTCTTTTCAAATGGTTATAGTCTAAAAATGACAAATCCTACAAAAAAATGTTGTAGGAGTGGTTTTGAGAATTTACGAATAAAAATGTTAAAAAAAACTCTTCATTGACTCCTACACTGAAAAAAATCGATTTTAAAAATTTAAAGTCGATTTACAAAAAAAAACCCATTTTTGATTTTGATGAAATTTTGCTCCAAGATAGATAATTATGTTCCCTACCTACCGTCAAAAAAGTTCAAGTTGGGCACTTCTGAGGCAAAAAAGTTATTTGAAAAAACTTTTCCTTGTCCAAACTGAATTTTTTTCTTCAGAGTATTTTTATCGAAAACTAAACCAATGAAAGTCATAATCATCTCAGAATGCTATAAAACCCAGTTTGTGAGAAGATATTGTCAAATTTAGCAACTAAGCATATTTTTATTTTATTTTGCTTTTTCATTTTTCTTTAAATCGAAATTTGTTATTACTTTATTTGAAAGTACAACTCCTTTCGAATGTTTTCCCAAATTTTTATAAAGATCCAGGAAATAGATCGAAAGTTACAGCGCTTCCAAGCGCGCTTCGTCTACCAAGAGCAGTGGTAATTTGAAATTTTAAACTCGATTTTCTCGAAATGTCGTTTTACTGAAAATGATTTTTCCGTGATCACGATTACCGAAAAACTACTCAATCAATTTTCTTAATTTTTTCAATTGATCGTAATTTAATTCATAAATTTTTGTTTCACGGATAAGAATTATTTAATGCAATTTTTAGAGCTTAAAACAGCGATTTTTTTACTAAAAACGTTCTCGAATTCAGAAAAAAATTATTATTTATTCAACTAATCATTAAGGTACGAGGAATACTCATATACTAATGGAATTTTTCGAGTTTTGTGATTTTAGATGATCTATTGGTCTCCAATCGTGATCACCGCAATCCTCTTAAATTAAAAAGGGTTTCGGATAAAAAGCCATAACTCCGCCAATTATCAATTTATTTTTATAAACTTATGCTTGTTTATTTTACTGAAAAATGTGCTCCAAAAATATTATAAGTTTGACGTAATAAAATCATTCCTTTATTTCTATACCTAAATTCAAACTTTCTTGACATTTTATCACTAAAAGGTATGTAACCCCTTAATCAAGATTTAAAAGAATGGTCATTTTTCTTTCCTTATGTCTTTCGCAAATCGATCTGTTGCAAATTGCACAACTTATCTTATACCCTAGGATGTGGCCAATTCGACCAAAAAACCCCCAAAATGTCCTCCACGGTACTTGTATTGCAAAAACATGAAGTTTGACATGCCGCAAGGTGGGTTTTATAACCGGTCGAAAAGTGTCCTTTTTGACGGAGGAACCAGGTTCCCGGAATACCCTGGGGTGTGGCCAATTCGACCAAAATCCTCAGAATGTTTTCCAGTGCATTTGTTTTGCAAAATCATAAAGTTTTATGTGTCACAAGACGTGTTTAAAGAATGATTTTTATCGGGTTTGAACACCGGTATGAATGTTTTTCATTTTTCGGAAAGGGGGGTAACCCCAGTACTCCCAACAATATATCCGAAACTACGGTCATTTCCGGAAAGATGGTCTTGGTTCCAAAAACTAGACAAATTTTGTGATCGTTTCTAAAAAACCGCATCAAGTTTGGTTGGAACCCGGCTGAGTACCATTATTTTGAAATTTAATATTTTTAATGAAATGGGGGTTGGGGAAGTAAGAGTTAACGATCTTTGGTTATTATTCAATAAGTGCTGTAATGTTCAAACTAAATACACAATTCTGAAATATTTACAAATTGTAATCATGAAAGCATTGTATACAAACGATGTTCTATTAGAACACTTTTTGGTTGAATAGCGTAGGAGAAGGGACCATCCCTCCTTCACCCTCTTGCGTTTCTCTTTTTTGTCATATCTCGAATCGAAATGTTGGGTTAATGAATTGATTCAATACCGCCCTTTGGAAAACGAAATTACACGAAAAGCAGTTGAATATACGATTCATAGTTGTTTACCGTTCCATCAATGAAAGACGTTTAAATTGATGAGGAGTCTCCAAAAATTTTCTTACACACATTTTATTTTCTGAGGTCATCATTGAGCACTCAACCGATTCGGATGAAACTGTACCAACGTAAACATTATTCTATTAACTACATTCGGTTACAATGAAAACCATTTGTACTTACACGCCGAAAGATATAAAAAATGATCAAGTCCATGACGAATTCGAAACCTGCCCGTTTTTGTAAATTCACAGTTCGGGATCCAATCCCGATGATAGAGGATGATCCGTTATTTTTTGCTGCCTCCGTATCACATGTCCGTAGTAAGTAATTTATTGCCAAAACTAACACGTAAGAATCTGACTCCCATAGGCGCATGCGTGTTCTGAGCGAAAGAAGCGCCTTGGGCAAAGAGTGAGGAATGATGAGATGGGAATCATCATTTATTTTGTGGTTGCCTTATAATCTATCTACACGGAAGCCTTTTAATATATATATTTCCATGGTCTTTTACGCTTTCATTGTTGATATGTTTAATATCATTTTTTGCTTTGAATTTATCTTAAATCAGTAGGAGACGGTGGGGAGTTGTGAACACCGTCTATTCCCGCTAAGCTATAGATGATAAAAATGTGGTAACTACTGTTAAATGTTTCTACTGTCATGACGTCACTTTCTCATTAGCAAATGTTGCATTAACTCATGTTTTTTATGTTTAGGTAACTAGCGACCAAATATACCAAACAAAAAGTTTTTTAACTCAGTTGTATTTCTGGTATGTGGAATCCCGTTATGTAACTGTTTTCAAAGTAAATTAGTGCAAAACATTCCTTGGGTAACTGGCTTTCATTGACAAAGAAAAATTGGAAGAACCTTTAGTGTGTCGATGGAGATACGTTTTTTTTCGAAGATATGTAAAGTGGGGAGTTGTGACCCACCCTTAGTGGGGGGTTGTGAACCGTACATTTCAGTGGGTTATAGTATTTTTTTAAGTAGAGCAGTATCATAATTCGAAAATCAGGGATGAATCATACATTATGATATAAAAATGTTCAATTTTATGCGAAGAAAAGGATTCTGCCACAATTTTAATTTCCCCGTGCCACAACCGCGAATTCAAGTGGCTTGGCGCTAATCACGTTGTCGCCGACTCATTGCGACTAAGATATTTTTTCCGTCTCATCTTAAGTTTAGAAGTGTTTTAAAATTTATCTTCTATAGCCCTAATAAAAATAAATCGCAAAAATATTCCATCTCTTCTACTTTTTGCGATGGTTCACAAACTAAAAAATGCCGATTCAACGCATTTCACGCATTCTGTCATATCTCAAACAAGACAATGATATTTTTGAATTGGTTCAGCCTGCGGATGTATTAAGGTATCTTTAGCAAATACCAGGTCTAACATTGAAAATCGACCAATATTTACGGTACTTATGCTCCGAAAACAAAACTATGTTCACAACTCCCCACCGTCCCCTACTGCATTTTAGAAATAATATGTTTAGACGGATCTGAGTTTCTGGATATCGAGAACAATCGCCATTTTCATATTCAAACATATTTCACGGAAAGATGAATAAGCATTACAGTAGTGGTAATTTTTTTTTTCTCCTACATTTAAATCCTTCGAAATACTGTTCCAAATTTTCGACTGATTTGTTTATACCCAAACCGAAACTCCATCACAATAGAAAAAGTAAATCTTCGTCCAACCATAGTTTGAAATTCAAGAGTTTTTATTTTATTTTTTGCGTTCAAGTCGAGCTGGTAATTTCAAAAACATCCTGAATTAGAATCACACAAAACCATCTATTAGAGCTATCATTTTGAATTCCCTTCTCAATCGCCTTAGCTCCGTTCTCCGTAATACCAGACACAGAGTAATTCAAAAGAGAGAAAGTAACAAACCAGAATCCCATGTCCCTACCAGATGCATAACCAGCGGGATTTAAGAAACGCCGTTCGCCAGTCTCAGCATCCGGCCGTTTGCATGTGTGGGCAAACTGGACCGTGGGGTACGTTTCCTCGTCTCCAGACCTTAACGCCCCCGTCACTTCCCCTCCTCGGTTGGTATCACAACCGTCGCTTTCATAAAAACATAAGAGGTCCAGTTTCTCTTTCCTCGAACTGGTTTGGCTCCGCTACACAAAACAGCTTTCCTTGCTCGATCGGTCACCGGCTGCATCCAATTCTCGGTTTAAAAATGTATGTCCTAACCGCAATCACAGAACATTCAAACTCAATAAAATTCTCAGTTCGTGGTGCCGTCCATCGAACCATTTCCAACCATGAGTTACTGCCCCAACTGAGATGAATAATTCAATCTTTGGGAGAAAAACTACCTTCAATCTGTTTTTTTTTGCTAACCTCAAACCGACCGGTAGCCGATGGCACCGAAAATCCCGCCATCTGCTGCTGATTGAGGTGAAAAAACTCCAATCAGACGGTGGAGGCTACCGCAAGACGAAGATTCATTGGAGCAACACAGAAATTTAAGTTCGTTTCCGACGGCAAATCCAAATAGAGCCAATTTATGTTACCTCCATGTCTGACTCCGCGGTCCGGTCCGGTTTGGCGGCGATTTTTTTTTTTGTGCTTCTCCGATATCACAAAGAAATCGCACAGAAAACCGGAATCCACCGCGTCTCCTACTAGCTGCACACCGTTTCCATTAAATACATATTCAGCTTTTCGAACCGGGCTGGGATCAACAAATCGCGCGACCTCCGTTCAGCATCGGGAAGTTGCGCTTGCGGATGCCTCTTCTCGGTTGGACGATCCGGCCGGCCTCTTAAATGGAACAGTGCGGCGCGGCGACGATGAGTCATCCAACTCACCTGGAACCGACCGAGACAACTGAAACATGTTCCTCCTTGCCATTCAAGTTCCTTTCGCTTTTTGCCCTGCCTTTGTCCCGTGCAGGGAGATGCAGGCAGTTTACGGCTGAGTGCTTTCAGTTTCAGGGCTTTCGGAGGTGTCTGGCAAAAGGCAGAGGTAATAATGAAAACTGGAAAATAAAAAAGACAACAGCGCGGTACCGTATTTGGAGCTTCATGTGTGGGGCACAATGCATGCATGTCTGACGAAAGTGTGCAAAACTTCGTGAAGAGTGCGCGACTGGTAACGACCATCATAGCGTGGGGCACTGGGTCCGGGAAGGAGTACTTGTCCCTGGTTGGTTTGTTGAACTTTCACACTTTATGAAAAACCATTGTCAACTAATATTTCTACTGGATTGCTTTCGTTGTCTTTGGGGATATCTGTGTTATTATGTCAATTTTGGAGCGTTATACGTTGGGTATTGCACTTGCGAGGGAAATACGCACTGTTATGACTAGGTTGAAACGCGTTTAATAATTTTTACACCCATTTCTTTGTCCATTTTGTTCGACTTTTAATTCCTACAAATGATTTAAATTTCTTGACTTCTCATAGAAATATGCTAAAAATATTTAATTGAACGTTTTATTAGTTTCGAAAAGGATACTATACCAAAATCATCACACTTTTGCTGTATCTGATTGTGTAACATTTCATCTACCCGTGTTTCTATATTCTTTGTGCTTTCGAAATAAGGCGCTTGGCAATTTTTTTTGCTGCTGAAGGTATTTGCATTTCTGTCATAATGTACTCTCGTTTTTATTTTACTGTTCCTAACTAGTTTTCTATTTTTCTACCCTACCGATCAAAAAATTATTTATTCCCACGCCGATTTAAAACAGTTCCCAATATTGGTTCTATTTTTTGGATGCAATTTTCTGACTTCTCTATTGAGTTTTTCCTAAAGAAGTTTAATCGGTTTATTGTGGGGATAGCCTTACCATCTCTTAAGGAAGATTTTATGTTGGTTAGACTAGGCAGATACTAACCAGAAGTTTAAGTCAAATTTTTAAAAAAAATATTGGATCTAAAATAAAAAAAAGACCAACATTCGAAAGTACTGTAAAGATGTATTAAATCAGTGAATGATCCAGTCTGAAAATTCTGTCGTTAGTATTTGCTAGTATGGCCATTGTTTCTCTGATTCTGCTCGACACTGATTGAGCCAAAGAGCGACATATAGTAATGAGAATTATGAACCATTATTCTTGTATCTTCTACCTAAGCAGCCAGTGTTAATGTTAAATCATGGTACGTAAGGTAAGGTAAAAAGCTGAGATGCTTAACAAATTTATGTATTAAACCCAAGTAAATAAAATTGTGATACACTAAATACACGTCAATTTCTTGTACATGCGTTCATGGTAAGGAATCGAAGTTTTGATTATAATACTGGTATAATAATCATACACGCATTATAACTAAGTGGGGCTTGCCGACGGTAAGGTGGACTTGGAATGTACCGCTAGGTTTCCATCATTCTGAAATGGTCATTGGAAAATCGGTAGAGCTAACACCTACTACATCCCCCGATTTTGCATTGGGTGAAAGACCATAAGCAGAAAGCTTTTTTTATAATACCACTAACGGCCATTGGGATTTGGAAGTTTAACACATACATACACACATCTGATTTTGTAACATTTCATGTATGGTACTGTTATGTTAAGAATTCTCTAAATTGTGCATTTAATACTGACTCGCAAAATAACCTTGAAAGTTAAAGCTGATTAATAAATTAGTACACAAATACTAATATCTTAATCTTCTTTTTTTCTAGATTTTGAACCTGTGATTGTCAACAACCGGAAATTTCTGACTAGAGAAAGGTATGTAAAACTACTCCTCATTGGATTTTTTTTAAACATGCATTTTTTGGTACGTTCAATAGACTAATTTAGCCTATTTTTGATATTTTGAAATATATGAAATATCCACGGCTCAGTTGAGCTATCGCATTGAGTCGCGACAAACGAATGAAGAGAAAAAATTGGAAAAAAAATTAACCGTTTATTGGGCACGTCACAGAGCATCAGCTTAGCGCAGTCGATGGGACTTTTACACATTCGCAAAAAATAAATAATTAAAAAAAGGGGGTGTCTACTTTAGGAGCCAAGAAAAACCCATATATTTGCAAGCATATTTGAAAAATTCCTGTCACAAAATAGGATCAATAAGTAGAGTGCCTGATCACTGCTGTTCCCAATGGCAGTAAAATCGTTACTGATAATTCTTGCTTGCAACGAAAAAACGTTAAATTACAATTTTCATGAGTTTATTCCGTATATGAATTGAAACACCGAATAAATTTGTGAAATCGAACCGAATTCGAGTTTTCAAAATGTTTTTATTCAGGCTAAAATTTGGAAATTAACATGTTATAACAACGCTAAAAATAAACTTTTACCCTTAAGCAGAGGTACTCATAAAAAAAAATTCAAAAATTTCATTTATTTTCGATGCATTTTTGAAAGGTATAAGTGTCTACTATATTGTATTAAACGGCTTCTTCGGTCCGCGCATCAAAAAAGTTTCTACAGGCGATTGTTTGAAGCGGTGTCCTGGCCGTCATGGGAAACTCTCGGCTCAAAATGCACGCTTCAGGTAGAAACCTATTCTTAGCATTATGCACGTGCCCAGAATGCTTCGCTATGTACTGCACATGTGTACAGGTTTCGAGAACGTATTTCACGGTTTGATATATGGATTAAACATCGTAGACTAATCGTGAGTTATCAAACAACCACAGAAAACGGTGAAGAACGAAAAATTAATTTTGGTCAAAATTGTTAAAGCCACATTTTAGTCCGCCATATTGGAATCGCCTCTTTTGTTTCTATGATTCTGATTCATTCCTCGAATAAACAATGGATCGCTTCCTTTTCGCTCTTGGTTTTCTCCCGTACGTTCCAACAGAAAAAAGTGCATTTTCAAAAACGGTAATATTGCATTGTCAGCTAAACGCAAGCTGATCGTCGGTGATCCATTATTACTGGACAATTTTGTTGAAGTGTGCCCCAAGAAATTACGGGAACAGTTCCTAACGATATTCGTAGAAGAGGAAAGGACAGCAAGCAGAAGTTTTATAACGAAAAGCTGGGTTGCTTTGATTTTTCTGGCTTCGGTGTTTTCCTATTGGTGTGAAGTGCGAACAGCATGTTCGACTGAAGTTAAGTACCGCTTTTATATTACAATCGCATTCTTGTCGCTTCTATTATCTTGCACTGGGCTTGCAAAAATGACTTCCCCTGAGAATAAATAAAATCGACTTCCTGGCTCAAGGCTCCTCAACTGGGTCTTATGTGGTCTTTCTCCTGGCCAAAGATAAAAAATAAATCGATGATCGTTCTGATGGACGATATTCGGTCGTGATACAAATATCGAAAATTTGCCCTAATAAGCTTAAAGACGTGATAAGTAGTCTTAAATAGGCAAATCATATTGCTGGCTACGGGCCTTTAACGAAATAGTACAGGGTATATGTACCAGCTAACGGGGTTGAAGTGGACAGAGTCGTTTCCGACTGCCAATCGTAATTACTATTGCCAACGGTTCCGGGTCACCGAATACAATCAATGTTTTGTATGACCTCACACGAAATTTTAATTGAAAGAGCTATGCGTCCGCGATATCCGGCAAAATCGAGTCCATTCAAGAGCTTCTTCAGGAGAAAGAGAACGGGTTCCTGGCTGGTTTAATTCGTACGGATTCCTGGCTCGCGATTCAATCTCAGACAAACGGCTGCCGCGTATAAGACCGTCCGGAACGACGGGCTACCCGCTAGCTATCGACAGTACGCGATGTTAGAAATCCAGGGCCAGGCAGAACCAAATTCAACTTGTTGTAGAATCTGCCAGACTTTATCAAACGACGATTGTTAAATTTATTTATAAGTATATTGAGGATAACATTGGGCCGAATGAATAAAAGGTAGTTAACTGCGAAGCTTGTAGCATCTACTCAAAAGTATAGTCCTCAGAGTAAACTACATTGTTGACATGTAGTTTATACTACTTTCGAACTTGAGCTTCTGCTACATGCTACAAAAGAGAACTGTAAAAATAACTGTTTTCCATATTGAAATAAAGAAATTTATATCTGATTTTGATATTTAGGAAAGAAAACGGGTCAAAACTTAACTTTTTCTCTTGAAATCATACAGGAATGCTTAAGTTCCTTTAACTGACCTTGCCGGATGTTAGGCTACCGGAATCTCCGGTATTCGGTTCCGGAGGACCAGTTCAGATTTAGAAGTCATTTCCACCATGCGCCACATCGAATCACATTTTCTCGACGAAATAAGACTGATGGAAGCGCAAAGATCTAATTTTGGACATATATGGCCATTTCAACATCCGTCCCGTAACTCTGGTGTCCGGTTCCGGTGAACCGATTTCGATTTATAGATCATTTCCATCATGCGACATATAATATCACACTTCCTCGTCGAAATAAAACTGACGGAAGAGCAAAGAGGCCATTTGTGACACACATGGCCATTATAACAGTCCCGGAACTCCACTGTCCGAAGGACCAATGTTAATTTAGAGGTCATTTCCATCATGCGACACGTCAAATCACACTCTCTCGATTAAATAAGACTGACGGAAGAGCAAAACTATACTTTTGGACACATAGCCATTTCACTATCAGTTCCAGATCTCTGATGTCCAGTTTCTGAGGTCCAATTCCGATATACAGGTCATTTCCATCATTATACACGTCAGATGACACTTTCTCGACGAGATAAGACTACTAGAAAACCCAATATGCAATGTTGGACACACATGGCTATTTAAATATCAGTTTCGGAACCCTGGTGTTCGGTATCGGAGGACCAGTTAACAGCTATGTAGTTCCGGAACTGATGCTGAAATGGTCGTGTGACTCCAAAAGTTATCTTTTTGCTCTTCCGTCAGTTTTATTTTGTCGAAAAATTGTGATTTGATGTGTCGCATGATGGCATCTAAATCTGAACTGGTCGTCCGGAACCGGACACCGGAGTTCCGGAACTAATCCAAAATGGCCTCTTTGCTCTTCCGTCAGTCTTATTTCGCCAAGTAAGTGTGATCTGATATGTCGCATTATGAAAATGATCTAGTAATCGGAATTGGTCCACCGGAACCGGACACCGGAGTTACGGGACCGATGTTGAAATGGCCGTAAGTGGCCAGAATTACATCTATGCTCTTCCGTAATCTTCATTTCATCGAAAAAGTATGATTTGACGTGTCACATGATGAAAATCTAAACTGATCCTCCGGAACCGGAGTTACGGAACTAATGTTGAAATGGCCATGTGTGTCCAAAATGGCTCTTTGCTCTTTCGTCATTCTTATCTTGTCGAGAAAGTGTGATTTGATGTGCCGCATGATGGGAATGGTCTCTAAAGCTGAACAGAACTCAATCCTTAGGACAGCCGCCAATACTCAACTTCCTTTTCTTTGCCTGTCTTACTGACGAGCAAAGAATGCTATTACTGAGCATTGCGTTTATCCAACTCGAGATACATGCAAATACTCGCTTCCAGAATAGACTGGAAGGACATATTGTCTAAAGCATCCTCAATATCTAGGAATGCACCCAATGTTGTACACAATATCATAAAGCAGAGCGATCGTGGATTTCCCATGCTCATATTCATGTTACATTTTGTGCAGTGGTTATTACATTGGGGGAGGGGGGGAGGTTTGGCAAGTGTTTCAGCGTGAAAAAACACTTTTTTGCGATCTTTTTAGAAATTTGGGTGAAGCGAATTAATCAAAACTTGTACATTATAATGTAGCATTTCAACAATATTCTGTAATTTTTTTACGCAAATATATCGGCAAACGACTCAGCGCGAAGCTTTTTGTAGAACGTATGTACCTGAAAAAATACGATTTGCGGTATTACCTGTCATTCAGAAACTACTTAACTGATTTATTTCAATCTTTGCATACACATTCTATGTAAAAAATACCTAACCCCTATGTTGAGTTTTCGAGATAATTTTTCGATTAAGGGTTTTTTTCCTCATAAAATGGCGGAATTTTTCGTGAAAAACAGCATAACTGAGCCGAGCGTTTTTTTATTTTTACAATATGTAGAAAATAATGGTTTGTTTTTAAAATGCCTTGTCTCGGGTTTTGTTAACGCAGCTGTCGCGTGTTGAGATTTTATTCCTCGACGGTGAAACATTAGCTGCGTTGTCTGCCGCAACTTGAGGGTCATTCAGCCCGCTTTCTCTGGCGTTTTTGTTCACGTCCATGCCATCATTTTTGTTGCTCACGGTCTGATGTTCTTGTTTGTTTTAAGTGCTTACGGGTCGTCGCTGATCCTTTTTGGTGGTATTGGTTGTTGGTTTGGAAGTATTTGGTGTAATCGTTGTAACTTCGCTGTTCGTAACGTGTACTGAGCTCTATCGTTGTTGAGTTAGTGTTTGTGAATGCACGGTCCGCAGTCGTTGGTTTAACAACCGGTTGTGGTTTAGCATGCGAGGACTGTGTACCGGTCTTAGTCGTATTAGCAGCCTCCAAGCAAGGTTTTCCGGGGTGTAGCGGCTGATCACAGAACTGGCACGTACAAATCTGCCCTGGGTGCGTGATCAATGTGCGCTGATTAAATGTAATACCTTGTGATTTGCATTGGATGGTCAGATATGAGGGGATAGGTTTTGTCGGACGCATTCTTACCATACGAATTCCGTTCTGGGAAGAAATTTCTCCAAGTTCCTATTTTGACATGAGTTGTTTGATAGTGGCAGGATTAGTATGCAGTGACAGGTCATATAGTTTAATTTCAATAGTGTCATTATCTATGTATGTTGAGATGCTAAATAAAATGTCATTACATTCTAAAACATGTTTCAAGGTACATGTATGTACGTAGATAATGGAATTGCACAGCATTAACTTCTGTTATGTTGAGCTTCATATTCATCTTCAACAATTGATCCACTTCACGAATCGATGATCTTGCTGGACAATTCGAAAAGTTAACAGCAACACAGTTCGACCGAATATGGGAATAAACTGGCTTGGCATTGTCACTCTTTGTTTGTTCTCGTTTCACACACTAGGTAGTAGGAATCGAATTTTACTTTTGCAACACGACAAAGCGGTTCACGGGTAAATTTGATTACTTGCCCTGCTATAGTAGCGAAGCGATTTTTAGCTTCTAAACTGTGCAAGATTAGAAACCGAACTGAACTCTTGGTTTCTTCACAGATTGAGCGCCCCCAAGACATGTTAAGAGAATATCAAATCCCTTTTTCAGCAGCACGGAAACATCCCATATTTTCTAGACGATGTATATAGAGCAAAGCTGTCAACTGTCCACTTGACCGATTCAGTGATAGTCAATGTGCCCACGAGTCCGAATCACCAGAATGGAATCTATAAACATTGTCCGGATCGATACAACTTGGAAAATGTATGTCGAAGAGACAACTGAGAACATCTTTTTCGTCCGTCACACAAGCATCATCTCTGTTTTTTAAGGATTCATAACAGTTAATGTAAAATCAATCGACGGTTGGTTTCCGTCATCATCTGCTAATGGGCGAGAGAACAAATTTCCACAAAACCTGGCTCGAGTCTTGCTCGTGAGCATATCTTTCCTCAGTGAAAGTTGAATTTTTCAGCAATTAATTCTCGTCGTTTCAGTCATACTTTCTCAATCTGGATTCTGATGATATAAAACAGATTTTGTGGAATATACGTTATTTTTTATCTTTTTCTATTCATTTTCGACATTTGGTTCTTGTTCGGATCATTTCTAGCTCAACACGAAGGCTAAGTATGGAAGGTATGGTTTCGTATACTAGATGTTTCAGACATCATAAGTAGACACTACTTTGAATTATGTAAATAATTCTTATGTGTTCGCTTGAGGCGAAGCTGAGATTATAACTTCAATAAGTCCGATTATAACAACAACTATTAAAATATATGGACTGACAGCGGTTGGGGATGGAAGCTATCTCACTTTCCAGGTCAACTAAAAACGCCATTAGAGAGACTGATACAGACTATGCATTTCAGAGATAGCCAAAATGTTCTCAATTATGAATGCTTGGCAAAATCTGGCTAATTTCCAAAATATAACAAACTGTCTCGTTGGCTCGCTTACCTGTCCGCTTGAGAAACAGATAGAAGAATCCAGATGGATCTGAAAAATTGGTAGCACTGCTCCCAGATGATAAGCTCTAGATTCCACTCGTGAGTGGTCAAATACGTTACATATTCAAACCGTTGCATTCACTCCCAAAACGCATAAATCAAAGTAAATGTTCGCAACTCCCACGAAACCTTCAATTCCAGTATAACTGCTAGTGCGATGGATCTTTATCCTTGGTTAATTCTTCACAACGAATAAGTTCTCATTCCATTGGACTTCAACGCCAATCAAGGCATCGCACTGCGGGTATGGAGGCGCGATGAGTTATGTTTACTTCTAGATGTGTACATATACAGAACAGCAACCTAGCCTTTGTTCCAAGTAACGACCGAAGCAGGCGCGCATTCAATGCCACGAGCGCCATTTAGAAAAAATAGCTCGACTTTTCAGCCTTCATCCGTTCAGTGGAAAATGTATAGCATTTTGCTCTACATTTATGCTTCACTGAATCCATTATTCATGTCGCTCGGAGCTGTTCGATTCAACGCCTGGAACCAGTAAGGAAGGGTTTAAATGGTATACTTTTATAGGGTAGTATAAATTCTGTGCATGTTGAAACTTACAATTAGGTGTCATTTTCAAAACATAAGACAACCGGTAATTATGTATGTTATGATTATACTTTCCCCTCTTACAAACAATTAAAATGAAGCGAACTGTTATTGCCTACAGTTTCACTCCTTTTAAACACACCGCGCAAATGTAAGTTATCGGACCGCAAGCATTTCGGAACATAGTTCCGTCACACCACCACCAGGCCTTTGTTGGTGGTATAGTAAACGAAAAACGAAACCATTTGTGTACCACACCATATGTGCACTTTCTCACACTAGTCCCTGGCGGCTGTAGAAAGACTCCACTTCTATGTGTAGAAATAAAACACGATGGACAGGGATTTGGCTCTGTAGAGCGGGTATAGTCCGTACGAACCGGTGGAGAACCTTGACTTTTATTTGGACGGCATTTCCGTTGCAATCGCTCGTACTGCTTGATGCTAAAGATGCGTGTTTTACGAAAGTCGATACTGTTATTGTTTCTGTACAGGTAACTTTTCAAGAAAAATCTTCTGCAGACTATCTTTCCTGTCACCTAATTCATTCGGGTTATTTTAAATTTAGCGGATGTCTTTTTTAAATGTACCGACATAAAACCATTTAGAGCCATTAATCGTAGAATTATTGCGACAAAGCTCTTCTAGACAGTTTTGTCCTTCAGTACTACTGGCTATGATGACAGAAAAAAAGCCAGCTTAACAACCATCATGGGACCACGGGTTGCTATAAATAAACCTCAAATGCAAACACATCGCCCCTCACAGCGCTTGATGATGATTTGGTTGACTGTTGTTGTTGTTGTTGTTTTTGCTGTTGTGGCTTCTACGATTTCATTTGGTCGTCATAACAAGCGAAACGTTACTCAAATAGGAAGTCAAACCCAACGGCAACATAAACGACGACATAGAAGTTTAACAAACAAAGCTTTAGATTCCGATTCAAAAGGACATCATCACCTTCGCTACGAACACGATCGGGGAAAGGCACGTCAATCGTCATCAAATCGATGCCGGGCATAGAGTAGAACTTTGTTATGGCGACGACAACGCTAGTTCCCTGCTCGACGGAATTTGTGGCTTTGAACCACCCTATTATGAAAATAGATATGCCGGCAACCCGCGTGCAATCATCGCGTTTTTCTTCGTTATTCTCTTTGTACTGGTTACTGTTTGTTTTGGTTCAACCGCGTTCGTGTTCGTGTTTATTTTCGCGACCAGCGAGCGTTTACTAGCTGACGGGTGGACAAACAGAAACATTTAAACCACTTAAGGTTCGTTCCTTCGTTTCTTATCGACGCCGAATATCGGGGGGATGGGTGAACGCTGACCAGTGCGGGAGAAAAAGGGGCTTATCAAATTGTACCCAGTTAACTGGCAAGCTACATTTACAATCTGCATATGCAGGGTGGTGGACTTGAATCATTCCATTTTTTTTGTTGTTTCCTGAAATCACGCAAAATCTCCCTTGGTTTATTCCAGTTCAACGCAGACAGGCCTCCGTTTCACTCTAGCGTGAAATAAGTGCCACAATCACAACTTTGGTACAAGTATTATTGTTTTCTTTTTTCAATGAGGTACGACGTTGCTTCGCCTAGTTAGGGACACCACTAATCGATGAAGTACACTCTTAATAGGCTTGTAACTGGAGCGCGTGCAGACGAAAAATTGTTGCATAATGTGATTTAATGTTTCAAGTGAGTTTGTGAGAAGTGGTCATGTAAGCTCGCGCTATGTAAAAAATGCGATAATAAACGCAACGTAATCGCGTGTTCTGCTCAAGTTAACAGTAGATCATCGTGCAGTACAAGCATTCCAACTGTATGAAGTTGCATAGGGGATTGATGATTTTGAATGATATCATCGCGAATATGGTGTACATATTTTAATTTTCTCGCCCTTAGGTTGATGGATTTGACGGTATTGCAAACATTATCAAGCATATCTCGTGCATCTGTTTTAAAGAACCTCTTAGACAGACAATTGCTTTAAGGGGAGGTTCTCATCCAGAATTTTCAAAAATTTTATTTGTTTCTTTGCCTATTTAAAAATGTATAAGTGTCTACTGTATTGTGTTAAACGAGGTTTTCGATCCGCGCACTAAAAAGTTTTTTCGAAGCGACGTCCTGACCGCCATGGGACGCTTTCGGCACGAGACGCGCAGCTCAGGTAGAAACCTTTTCATGGCATTATGCACGATCGTCCTCAGATCTCGAGGACGCATTTCACGGCTTGATTTGTACATGGCACCGCAGACTAATCGTGAGTTATTAAACATTCACAAAAAAACGGTGAAAAACGAAAAATTTTGGTCAAAGTTGATAAAGTCAAATTTTAGTCCGCCATATTCGAATCACCATTTTTATTTTTTTTTTATTTTGATACATATTAACTCAAATTCGTGTTTATAAATCACAAAACTTTTTTTTCACGATTTTGGCTGAAATACCACTTGATCATGAGGCAGCTGGGACGCGCACCTAACCTTAGAGAGAACGGCACCACGGGGACCATTTTGTTTTTTTGTTTTGAAAAAAATATAAATGAAAACGCAGATATAAGCTTTTTGAATACTAAAACTATTTCCCTCTAAATTTTTTAATTGGTCTACAAAAAAGAATTGTTTACTTTTTGGTCATTTGAATGAAGAAACTGTCGTGTCCGGACGAACTAAAACCACGACTTCTTCGTCCAAAATCAATCACACAACTGACGAACGTTTTCCTTCACGTTCAGAGTAAGCTGTCGCTTCTGTACACTCTCTCTCTATCTCTCTATCCCTCTCTCTCTTCTTGTTTGCATTCCTTCAATTTATTTTAATATTTCTCTCCCTCTCTATTTCAATCCCTACAGAAACCTCCCCTTAAGATGATTATTGCATTACGCCTCGATAGTGGTGCATCGCGGAGACCGATTGTGGTGCATGGGCCTTTTTTAGGTTTTGCGTTTTTCCATACTGTGCACCAGTCCAAATTAACGATCAACCAATTAAGAAATATAAACGTAGATGCCTATTAGTGTTTGTGGTTGTAGTAATAATAGTAGCTTTTGTTATATTAATGTACAATTGTTATGTGATAGCTGTTTGTTTATCTGTGTGTGGGAGATGCGAGTTGGTGTGGGGCGGTACGTTTGATTTGGTTCACTCTCCATTGTTGATTTGTCTGATTATTTTGTAACAACTGAGGCAGGGAATGGATGTAGGACTGGCATATATGATGAAATAGAGGGTAATTTATTGTCTCGCGTTATATATTATATCGTTTCTAGGATTCACATGGTCACTTTTTTGGTGTTCAATAAGAGTATTCGATTCATTTGGGATGTTTCGATTAATTTACTGACGCACCTGAATCATCTCTTTCCGGTCAGGAAAAGTCCAACAAAATTTATTTGCTGACATTCTAATGATCTCTTCTACTATACTAGGCGAGTAGTTTGATAGAATTTTTCTGTTTTTTTTTCTTTATTTACTATATATAATATCTAATTTAAGATATATCTTAAATTAGATTGATACCAACACACTAGCGTTGTGGTGCCGGTAGTACCGGTTCCGAACATCCCGGGAATACCGACCCAATCTTGGTACCGAAATACCGGTACTGAATAAATATAAGTATCGTTATTTTCAGTACTATGCAAAGCTTTTGATGAGCAATATAATTATCCTGACTTTTGAGCACACATAGGGGCTCGTTTCAAACATCGGCCAGCAAGAAAGGCATTAGAGGAATAACGAATATAACTCCTGTTGTACGTAACTGAATATTTTAACTATTTATTTGAAAATAAAATCAACGATCTTTCACTCATGAATAAAATAACGATTTGTTTTTTTTTTAATATTCCTAAGCTACATGCGGATTGTTTCCCATTATTCACTGTATGCCGGAATAAGTTTCGGGCCTAAGTCATGCCTATATACATTTTACTATTAAATATTTATCTATAAAAGAACAAACGCCGACTTAGTACCTAATCTCCATCTGAATGGAGCACGTAGGGATCTAACCTGAGTTTGTGATCAACGTTGTTTGATTAGATGTGGTACGCATCCAAGGCCAGATAAGAAGGAATATGTTTCGTCATTTGGATTCTCACAACATGAACTGTTAGAAATACATGGAAAAAATTCTTCAAATAATGGATTTCAATTCTCCTTATTTCGATATGATTCCTTTAAGTAACTCCAAGTTAGTGCGCGGTGCAAATCAATGTACCTTGATTTCATCATCATCCTCACGGGAATCTTGGCTCAAATGCTGTTGTATTCGATGTTGTGTTCCATGAAGATCTTCACAATGATGCTTCCAGCCTCGGTTAAACTTCTGTGTGCAGTACCACATTTCGCCCATGATGTAGCCACTTCCGTGAGGACTATCGCCGTTATCACCTTTAGGAACTGTTCCACCAAGCGCACATTTGGTCTAATACGAATTTGTGCAAGGTCAGTCGCAATGGTAACTCTCGTAGTAGAGAAACGTTTCATTTTTGTAGTTTTCTGATTTTATTGCTCAGCCGAAGGAACGATACTCTATTGTTTGTGTAGTGGATAAGCAACAAAGCATTGATTGCTTGATTTATTGATAGATATAACCGATTATTTTTTACATCTGCTCTGGTCGAGATTAGAAGGTAGACTGAAGCACATGAAAGCTGTACCAACAAAAGTACATTTTCTAACATTTTATGTCGCTCTGATGTTTTTCAGTTTTTTTTTTCAGATAAAAACATTCCAGTACCGGTATTACCGGTACTGAGGGATACAGTACCGGGGAAACGGTTCTCACCAAAAAGGGTCGGTATCAGGAACTTTACAACACACACTAACACAATCAATTGTATGTTCTCTCATGTGCACTCTCAATCTCACCAATTCCAAACATACAAACGCTCGTGGTCTTCGTGCGCAGTCATCCACAGATACTTACATTCGCGATCTCACAAAGGTTAAAAAACCCCGGTAATCAAGTGAACATTTTAGCACTTATAAATTTACAAAGGCGGTCTCAAGCATTATCCCACCGTTCATGCGATTATAATTCGGTCACAGCCGGAAGTCACTTCCCACCGGATCAAGCAGGCTAGGATCATGCCTTCAGTTGAACCAATCCAAAAATAGTCGCTCATATACGCTAGTCAACACGTTCCATTGCGACATGACCGGGAAGTTTCTTCTGCTATCTGAACCGTACACTGGAAATTAGCATCAGATTCACACACACGCTACAAACACGTTAACATATAAACGCTCGAAACCTTCGCAATCATCCACGCACACCTACGCCCGCGATCTCGCAAGCAGGATAACCCCGGTGGCTGGGCGAAGATTTTAGCACTTATAAATTTACAACTCACAGACGCCCGTGTAGTCGCGATCATGAATCGATTATGTCCAGAAGTCCTTACTCTCAGCCCCAGGTTCATACTTTCAGTTGGATCAATTAGAAATGAATGACACTCATATCCACGAGACAACACGTTCTACGGCGACATTACCGGAAACTATTGTGAAATTCCAGCATGCACCGTCGGATGACAAACAAGGACCATTCCGCCATTTCGATGCCTCATCTGTGACGTTTAATTTGCTCGGAACCCAGTACCATTCGTTACTATCGGTTAGCTTTAGAATTTATTCGATATGATTGATTCAACAAGGAGCAGGGAGTCTGTCCGTTGATTCCAACGTTCGAAAGCCGGTTCGTCGATTTAGTCATCCCAGTCCATTCCGGGATGCTAAATTATTGACCATAGGGGAACATGGGGAGACTTGACCAGGTTTCCAGCTAAAACTGCTAAAAATCCCTCAAAAGTCATTGAGATATAATGTGCAAAGTTATTGTGCGTTCTTCGTGTGCAGAATTTTTAATTTAATTTTTGAAAAGTCACAAAAGTTGTTCTGTGATCGTTTTTTTTTGGTCAAGCCTCCCCATTGCGGGGAGACTTGACCAAGAGAATTTTGAAAAATCATAACAAAAAATAATGACAATAAAACATATTGTAATTATTTTTTCCATATTGTCGATATCCTTAGGTAGCAGTAAAAAATATAAAAGGGTTGCATTTGATAAATTTCGATTTTTTAAATGCATTTCTTTTTAAGGATTAACTGTACTGCTTGCATTGCATGTTCACACGTCACGAAATCAGTTATACTATTGCTAACTTTGTTTACTAATACTAAAATATAAAGACTTATGTTTGAGGTGGGATTTTTGTATGGCGTGATTAACATTAACAGTAGATACTAAAGCATAATAAATATCAGGAATTTTGTATCTTTCTTCAGCTAATTGCCACTTGGTCAAGTCTCCCCATAAAATCTTGGTCAAGTCTCCCCAACATTAGTTATTGCGTTCAATGGAAATTCTAGTAATAACAAATCCAATGTTCCAATTTATGTAAAATCATTTCACTGCTTCACAATAATTAAGATGGTATATTAGTACTTTAATAGTAATTAGTAGCCGGGTAGATATGTCCATACAAAATTTGATAAAAAATTACATCATTTAATGCAAATGTATTAATCACGTAATATTTTCTGTAAGGAAAGGATTTCTCATTCCAAACTTTTTAAATTAACTTAAGGGATCGAAACAAGTATAAGAAATTACCTTAATCATCAACATCCGCCATCTACCAACCCTCAAATGATTTTGATGACGTTTTTCACTGTTTTATTACCACTGGAACCGAAAGCACCTTGAAAATTTAAATTGGCGCCATTCATCCATTTTCGTCATCCCCTTTCAAATGATACCCATATTGATAATAATTCTCACTGTTTCATGATAACCGGAAGCCGCCATCTTAAATATCAAAGCAATCAATCTGGATATTTTCTCCTGAACTTTTCACATGGCACGGAATATTATTGAATCATTTCAATCCACGTGATCTATTTCACGATTCCTAATATATTAGTCACGTTTTAATATCCATGCTCGTGAAATAGTTCACAAGATCATAAAGCATTACTCTTAGTTACGTGAATTGATTGATGATTCCTAGTATATTAGTCACAGCTCGCCTATTGATACGAAATAGTTTACAAAATCGTAACCTATTATTCATGGATTCGCGAACTGGTTCTTGATTCACAATACTTTATTCACGATCTTTCTTGCACGCTTGTGATATTTACAATATATCTCTCATCATTCAACTTCGTGCAATCCTGCCCATGAAATTTTCACGTGAACTATTTCACAAAAATTAGAACTTTGTCATGAAATAAAATATAGTTGTATCCAGCTGCTAGTGACCAGTAATAGGTACGAACAGTAGGTATAAAAAAAATTTGGGACCTCGGTCATCGTTATTCATTTGATAAGATTCAGTGTGAAGTCCGGATAGAAAACGAAATCTGCGCTGAGCATCAAAAATACATTATAGAACCACAAATCGTGCTCGTAATACAGCTTTTAAAATAAAGATACCGCAAATCAGTTAGACTTTTATGACCCAGTTCACATTGTCACGTTACTCCGAGTAAAAAGCCCGATATTTTTTTCTTCTTGTTTATTTTACACGGCTCAATGCGTTAGTATAACTGAGCCGTGGATCTTTTAAGATTTTTACAATGTGCAAAAATTTAAATTAACTTTCAACTATCCATAGGGTCTTGTTGACGCAGCTTGCTTCGGCGTGTTGAGATCCCCTTCCTTGGTGGTGAAAAATGAGGTATGTTGTCTGCCGCACATTGAGGGTCATTCGGTCCGTCTTCTCTCGCGTTTTCGTTCATGTCCATGTCGTCACCGGTACTGCATTCATGATGCTCATGGTCGGATGTTCTAGTTTGTTTCTTGTACTTCCAGGTCATGTTGTAAATCCTTCTTCATCGGTGTTTGATTCTTTATTGGTGGTGTTTGTTGTTGGTTTGGAAACATTTGGTGTAATCGTTGTTACTTCGATGTTGGTAATGGCAGTTGGTTTAGTGGTACTAGGCCCGATCATTGTTGAGCTGGTGTTTGTTAATGCCCGGTCCGCAGTCGTTGGTCTACCAACCGGTTGTGGTTTAGCATACGACGACTGTATACCGGCTTTGGTCGTCGCAGGGAGAATTTTCTTAGCAGCCTCAGCGCAAGGTTTTCCGTGGTGTAGTGGCTGATCGCAATGTTGGCACGTAGGACTCTGCCCTGGGTACGTGACTAGTGTTCGTTGAGAATGTACAATACTTTGAGGGCATCTGCCTGAGATAGACAAGTAGGAGGGAATAGGTTTAATCGGCCGCATTCTGACTACACGAATGCCGTTGCCAAGTCCTGGGAAGAAATTCCTCCAAGTATCTTCTTTAACACTATCCACCTCCCGTATTTTGACATGAGTTTTTTTAATAGTGGCGGAAGTAGTACGTGGTGCCAGGTCATGTAGCTTTATTTCAATACTGTCATTATCAATATACGTTGGGATGTTGTATAAAGTGTCATTACATTCAACGGCGTGTTTAAAGCTGCTCTGCGAAGCGAATGATTCTGCTTGGCTAATGTTTTTGAGCGTAATCAGTACCACATGACGTAAATGATGGAATTGCACGCCGCTAATTTCTGCTATGTTGAGCTTCATGTTCACCTTCAACAATTGCTCCACTTCACGAATCGATGGTCTTACCGGACATTGCGAGAAGTCAACAGCAACACAGTTTATCCTTCGTATTATCACTCATTGTTTGTTCACGTTTCACACACTAGGTAGAAGGAATCAATTTTTGCTTTTGCAAATAGACAAAGCGGCAGCGCACGGGTAAATTTGATCATTTGGCCTGCTATAGCAGCGGAGCGATTTATAGCTTCTGAACTGAGCAATATGAGAAACCGAACTGAAAGCCCGATATTATTCAAAACATAACATGTCACGATTAGGGGAAGAGAAATTAAGAACACCGTGATAAAACTGCTGATACCATTAAAAAATTACTCCACGGGCCCTCTTCTCACAGTCACGTCACCTAGTGACTAGGTGATGTGACGGCGGGAATAAGGCCCCTCGTGTCAAATTCGATTGTAAACCCAATACTCACATATTACGATAACACGAAAAGAAATTACAAAAATCCTGCCCAAGATGCTGAAATCATGAACATAAATCACGCTACATTGCTAGAAAAATCCAAAACGTGACTTTTGTCATAAACGAATTTTTTCCGTCTAGTGAAGATCTCCTAACGAGACAAAGAGCTGAAGAAGAGTTGAGAACTGCCGTGCAAAGAGTGATATTAGCTAGATAAAGATAGTTATCTATACAGCAGTACTCAAAGTGCAGAATCGGTTATCGTATGAAAAAATCGTTTCGACTTTGTTACATAATGTGACACCTGGTTTAACACTGGGGACGTTACCTAAGTCGCAGGGAAACGATTTTGTTTTTACGGTTAAGACTCGATAGAATACTGTCTTTTCAGAAGGGCTAAATTTTCTGTTCGTTTATTACTTTACAAATAAATATAACTGAAAAATGGCAAGACTTGCGACCAATAAGTGCTTTCAGGAAACTTTAGGAATCTTGCGAGGCTACAAAATTTGCCGAAATAAAATGTTAAATTACGCAACAGAATATAGTAAACCGAATTTTTATTGCTGTTTCACTGAAAAATTGTTTTTTAACTAAAGTACTTTTGAGAAAGCTTAACGTTTTATAATCTACTCATCAGTTTGGTACGGTCAAACACACAGTGTTCCCTATTAGGCTAAAGTCTGTGGGTATTGGTCAAGTAGACTGCACTATTTAACTCAGCATTGGAAAGCAAGTAGTTCTGATAGCACTAAATATGGTAATTTTACCAAATAACGATAGAGCCCTTGTCGCTTTTTACATATACATGATAACAGACGTAACAAAGTCCCCAATGACTTCCAGCACTCAAAAAAATAAATGCATGCAAATGCAATCCAATTTAGTGCACCATTGAGTGTGTTTCCCTTTCCCCTTTCTTTGGGACCGAACGAACAAATTTTTTGCTTGCCCACATTCAAAGGACCTCTGACTGGTAGTACAATGGTTGGTACTGTTCTGCCTGTTATTCGATGACAACGACCGAACGGTCGGCTAACTGCAATCAAATTGGTTAGTTATGTGAATTCGTTCCTTTTTATTTCCCAATTGGAGCTAGTTAAAATATGTATCAGTCTTCTCTGCAATATACTGGAATGGACCTCGCTTTTTTCCACGATGACAGACAATCGGAACGGCGGTCGACATCGACGACGTTGATGAAAACTCTGCAGTACAGATTCTGAAGTGCGCACTTATTTAGTCAGCTCATTCCGAGTAACTGCCAGTCTCAAGTGCTCTGCCACCGCCGGCCGCTTTGTCCACGGGCAGTGAACACAAATTGCATCACTAATTGCACGGCTCGGGAGAGAAATCCCATTACTGCGCGAATTGATTGCCGAGGTAGAAATTCAATCAAAAGCAGCAGCGGTTCCGAGGGTACTTCGTTGCTGGATTTGACCTGGATTTAGATGTGATCGGGCGTAACGGTCAGGATTACTAATGGAAAGTAATAATTGCAATAATTATTTAATAATTGTTGCTAATTTTAAAAAATGTTTTACCGTGGAAATATCACATAGTTTAAAAGCAACTTTTATTGAGAATTCGAAAACATCCTGAATCCCGTGAATTTTTTATTACATTTATTCACAAAAACGGCTTCGAGACAATTTTTTACATTGCTATAGTAAGACGGAGATTGTAAATGAGCGAAAAGAGAGTTGGTTATGTATGATATTAAATATACTTGAGCCCGCAGTCTCCAATGGATATGTAAAATAGAACGTAAAAGAGCTCGCTTAAAAGCCGTACTTGAACGTGTCACCACTGTAGTGTACTGACAGGAGTATTTCCCTTGGTGTGACTTTCACATTATCAGGGTGGCGAAATGAAAGCGCATGTGGTCCGAAAGGCACAAATCCCCGACTATGTACGGGGAACGTGCCATTTGAGCCAATATATTCTGATTCCTGATTCCAGACATTTATTCTGCGACATTTTTTCTACCATTGCCAAACAATTGTTAATTTGACGTATAGCAACTGTAAGCTTTTTGGCAGTCATCTGGTTCATGGAAGTTTAAAAATATCCGTGAACTCACTGCATATATAAATACAAGAGTTCATATGTGTCTGCAAATTAGTTCTTCTGCTAAAATAAGATATGTTATTACAAAGCAATTAAAAACATTAAACATTCTCTTTTGACCAGAATGAATTAATTTTTTGAGAATAAAATCATCAGTTTGAGCATTCAATTGACGCATTACTCGAATTTTTAGAAAATATATTCAAGGCCGGTCCCTAGTAACAATTGAGATTTTGTGATAGTCTTATAGCCACTCATAAAACTTAGATTGCACTTGTAGCGTGCTATAAAACTTCAATGGTTACTTGGGGTATTTACCGGTACCACCGATACTGAGAGTTTCAATACCGCAGTATTGGTTCTCGCCAAAAAAGGTCGGTACTAGAAACCCTAGTAGCAACCAGGGGAGGCCACACAGGCTCCAGCTCGAGTTTCCTACATGATTATCGCGAGTCTCAAGCGAAAGGAACCTCAAAACAAGCTTGCAAGCCGTACTGATATTTGTAAACACTCCAATACAAAAATATACAGACATGTATATAATTACATTTACGAAATGACTCACGTTCAAAAATCACAGACAAGAATCACCCTGCAAAAAAAAATAACGACTAAATTTTCGACCACAATGTTGGGTCAATGTCCGCGCGAATGCAGAACGGCATGTAGAACGATTATCGGACGGAATGTAGGACAGCACACAGTTCTCTTCCATTAGCACAATACTATTTCATCATCGGACCTACTGATTGATTTTACTGTGTTGACTAGGCGGTTCCAGCTCGATTGACTCAATCCATTTAACCGAATAGGTTATAAGACCGAAAGAATCATTTGGCCGAATACCATTTAGCCTACAGCGTCGGTAAGCTGATTGGTAAGCTTGCACCCCACAGTTGGTCTGGGTTCAATCCCAGCCGAGGTCGTCAAGATTTTTCTGAGGTGAAAAAATCTGTCGCGTCCTTCGGAAGGGAAGTAATACCGTCGGGCCCCGGAAGGGAAGTAATACCGTCGGTGTTTGGCCTCGTACTTAACTAGAACCTGAATACCATTTAGCCAAATATAGTATAAATACCATTTAACCAAATGGTCGAAAACAATTAAATAAGATATTTTATTACTTTTTGTAATTTCTAAGACATTGAATCGTTTAATTGAATATGTGGTATCTGCGAGTTCAAAACTTTATCAATATCAAATAGGAGATGGGCTATCCTTTTGATTCGAGTTACATGATAGATATTTTTTCAGATAGGCAGGGTGATCATACGTCCTGGTTCCTCTTTGAATTTCCTGCTTTTCAACTTCCAAAAGGGTTGTATCATACTGTGGCAAAAAAGAGTTTCCACTCATAACCGTCAGAGATAATTTAGGGCAGTTCTGATACAAATTTGAGAGACAATGAATTGATGAAATACTTAAGCAGTGCAAATCGGCCTATACTCAATCTAGGAAATCGCCCAACATTTGCACTATTTGGCAGGGAAGAGGTGTTAGATGTAACCCTCTGAAGTATTGCGCTTGAATCGTCAAACTGGTTAGCACCCGAGCTTGAACCATTGATATCTGATAGTAAGTACATCGTCTTTGATGATTTAAACGTCTCGCTAGATATCGTCGCCTATCGTAATCCCAACACTACTAACTGGGGCCGCTACGAGAAGTGCTTGGCGATTAGGTTTCATGGGTATTTTTCAACTAGTGACTTGGATGCGGTCGTGGATAAAACAAACTCAGTCATAGTAACAGCATACCAATAGGCTTGTTCACTTCTAAATATGCGTGCGTCTAAAGGAACCTCTGAACAAGCTGGACTCAAAACGCTATTTAGAAGAGCTTGGAATCGCAAACACAGGGACGGGTCGGTAGCATTTAAGTTTTCTCACAAAATGGGACGAAAGTTGTTGGAAAAGCCTCTGCACCAATTTCTCAAGTCTCAACGAGGCTAGTAGATTAAATAAACTATTTTCGAAATCGAGAAACTCATGTCAGTTCGCTTAGAACTCCTAATAGTGAATAACTCGTCTGACGAAGATGTAGTACTCAACTCTCTTTTTGACACGCACTTTCCAGGCTGTACGGAGTCAATGACTGCCCCTGATTTATTTTCAGATAGTTCTAATTCTTGGGAATTTGCTCGTAGAATTGTGACAACCGAATCGATCAAATGGGCGAATAAAAGTTTTGCTCCGTGTAAGTCACCAGGAAAAGCTGGAATCATTACAATTCGACTTCAAAGAGGATATGAACACTTCAAGCATATTTTTAAAAGAAGTACTAGTATTGTAAACAAGATACATTCCATTAATGTGTAGGAAAATTGTAAAAATCATTCTCAAAGGTTGCCAAAAGAATCTTCAATGTCAAGAAAAACCATGCATGTTGCATTGGTAAAATCCAAAATGTAGTGGTCGATTAAACGTTACACTGTCTTTAGAAGAAAGGAAATCAGACTAATCGGTCCAACGCTCCTTTCCTCATCGGTAAGGTGACCTTGTTAACCTATTGTAAAGACCTATAGGCTTTATCAGTAGGGTTCATTATTCCTTCCAGGCTGTTTACTGTTTTGTGTTGTGATTGTATTGTGTTGTCATTTTCCATTTCCTGCGTTTTTCTTACACCCGAGGAATTCCTCGAAGATCCGTCCGATAATCTTTAAAATTATGACCCACCATCTTCGATTCCGATGAAACTTTACACGTTTCACCGACATGGAAGACTAATACTGAAAATATATACTGAAAAAATGAGGTGTCATTTTTCACAAAAACAAAAATTTATGTTTAAAATTTGAATTGCAAAAGAACCCATTTTTTAATTTTTTTGTATTTTGTCAACAAAAATCCAAAGAGAAAGGAGACATTTTGAATGTGATTGCATGATGGACAACTTATCGGTAAAAAGTTTTGTTAACAATAACTGTTTTCAAATTTCATGCTAATTGACGTACAAAACTGTAATTTTGTTACAGAAAATGATCTAAGTGTCTTTTCAAATCAAAACGCATTCAAAAAAAATCTTCCCAAATTGGGAGATTTGTGGAGATATTTGGAATTTCGCTCCAACAAAAAAAAATAATGCCCTTTTTAAAAGTTATTCGCGTTTTCCCATCATAAACTACCATAAATCAAATGTTTATCATTTTATAGATGTAAAAAAACTTTTTAGGTGTATTTGGATCATGGAGTAGCTTTCACCAAAGTTTTTCTAACAACTTTTAACTTGCTTTTATAATTCATACTATTAGTAGTAAAAAAAATACAATTTTCTTATTGAATATGATTCTAAATCCCATTTCCAATCAAAATGCTCTTACTAAATTTTGAAATGTAGTAGTTCCTGTGATATTTTAAATTTTGTTTTAACAGAACAATTATTCTGTTTTATCGTTTCCTTTTCATAAGTTGTTCCCGGTTCTCCATCAATATCAATAAGTTTTTCAAAAGGCCCATAAAATTTTCTGTAACTTTTTATTTGACATCAAGGCGATATTGCTAATTATTTGAAAGCTACATGAAAACAACCAAAATATGCTTCAGCTATACAGTTTAATCATCAGACCCTAGCGGATCTACAAAAACGTGTGTTTGCGCGATCATAAGTAGGTCACATCCGAAAGTTCCATCAGACTTACAGTCCGTTCGCGATCATTCTAGAATACGCGCGAATATGCGAATGGCAACACGGTTATAAAATCGAATGTATGCACGTGAAGTTACAAACGCGCTAGTACAAGCGACAAACATGTTAAAATACAAACGTTCGAGCCCTTCGCGATCATCCACGCACACATACGCCCGTGATCTCACAAACATGAAAACTCCCCGGGTACTAAGTGAACATTTTAGCACTTATAAATTTACAAACGCGGTCTCAAGAGTAAACCTACAAGCGCACGTGTTCGAGCGATCATAAATCGGTCCATGCCTATAGTTGGACCAATAAAAATGACGCTCATATCCACTAGGCAATACGTTTCATGGCGACATGAATCGGGAACTCTAGTAATATGGAAGAACTTTCTCTTTTCTAACATCTGAGCCGCACAACGAAAATTAGGTATCAGATTCACGGTCCGCATGCGATCACCCAAGGACACACGCGAGTGTGCGAATCGATAAACGGTTGTAAAATCGGATTTATTCATGCGAAGTTATATATACACTAGCACACGCGACATGCAAACGCCCACGCAATCGAACACGTTAACGCACAAACGCTCGTGCCCTTCACGATAGTACACGCGATCGTGAAGTCCCTACGCCCGCATATATCTAAACCATACCATAAACCATACAATGAATATCACATTCAGAATCACTACCCGCTGCAATTGACCTTAAGCGGTGTTTTAGTAGGTGACATTTCCCCTCTCATCTGCAATTGTAGTGAATGATTCTGACGAGGAGGCCTGCCGAAACCGTAGCTTTACAGCTACAGTAGGACAACCCCATAAAAAAATAAATCCGGATAAGTTCCTGAATGACGAGGGATATTGAACAACATTCATAAGTGAACCAGGGAATTATTAGCGCAGTTTTGCAGCAAAAAAGATGGGATACCGTCTGATTCAGCATTTGATGATGGTTTGCCACGATTCTACTAATCTTCCTTAGAGATGCTTATAATGAAAGGCGAATAAACTTTAAAGGAAATACTTAATGACACCTGTTGAATTTATGCGATGATATTTTATACTAAATCTATTGTACTGTTGTAGTATAAAATACACTGACATTTTATACTTGTATAAAATGTCAATTTTAGTACGGAATGCATCGTATAAATTCAACATGTGCGATGAAATTTTTCAATATCGTGATTTCTTTACAATAGGTCTAAGTAGCAGTTTATTATCAGATCGAAAAACCAAAGCATAACTCTTCATTTTTGACATTTTTATGTCCTCAGAAGAAAACATTATATAGTGCCAGTATTACAACGCGCCAGAAATATATTCTAAGAATGCTTTGTTTCCCAATGTGCACAACAAAATTTAGTTATAATTTTACCATTCCGCTTCCTGTTCACCTTTTTTGTCTAGAGATTGGAGATCATCTTAGGCTTATGAAACTAACAAGAAAAATGCCTCTTTCACTACTCGGCGATCGACACCAATGATGTCGATGTCATTCGCTAACGCAAGAAGCATGTGAAATCTCGTGATGATGATTTCGCTCCTTCGCACATCAGACCTCCATATCCTACTTTCGAGCGCTATGTGTTGAACAAGACGAATTTCGCGCCAACTCGAACAAATGTTGGCAGCACCTTCCCAGATTTTAATGAAACTTTCTGTAAATGAAGACTTTATCAAAAAAAACACTTGTATCGACTTTGTTGGCTATTTTCGGCAAATTTGAGACTAAGAGAAACGAAAGCAATGAAATGGAAAGACGGATAGGTATTCTAGAGCGAATCAGTTATAAACTTAGAACGGAAAACTAGAACTAGGCAGGCTCATATGGGCATGATCGAAAGGAAATGTGAAGAATTCTTTGCCTTCTGCAGAGTAGGAGCCGGCGTCGGCGGTAAAACATGATGATGAGTTATGTTCTACCATAGATCATGCGGTAGACTTAGGTGCAACGCCCAACTCCTACTCTGCAGAAGGCAAAGAATTCTTCACATTTCCTTTCGATCATGCCCATATGAGCCTGCCTAGTTCTAGTTTTCCGTTCTAAGTTTATAATTGATTCGATCTAGAATACCTATCCGTCTTTCAATTTCACTGCTTTCGTTTCTCTTAGTCTCAAATTTGCCGAAAATAGCCAACAAAATCGATACAGTAGAACCTTGCGGCGATTAAAACATAGTAACAAAAAACACTTTGCATACTTTTTCCAAAAATGATCTAGACAGTCTTTTGAAAAGGGTTAAACTTTTTTTTACATTTTTTAAATGGCTATAGTTTAAAATGACAAATCCTACAAAAGTAAAATATTCTGGGAGTGATTTTCACAAAAATAGTCTAATTTTTTAATAAAAATAATGAAAAAAATTCTTCATCGACTCCTACACTGAAAAAAAATCGAATTTAAAGTCGATTTACAAAAAAACCATCTTTGATTTGGATGAAATTTTGTTCCAAGATAGGTAATTATGTTACCTACCTACCGTCAAAAATTCAAGTTGGGCACTTTCAAAGAAAAAAGTTATTTGTAAAAAATATTTTCTTGTTCAAACTGATTTTTTTCAGTGTGTTTTTAACGATAACTAAACCAATGAAAGTCATAATCATCTCAGAATCCAATTTCCCAACTGCTAGTTGCAAAAAGTATTAGTAACTAATTTGGTATAGCATCTCGGACTGGACTGGGACGAGGCCGTTTAACAGAGATCTGGTACTAGAACACTTAGCGCACGACCAGACAACATGTTTAATATCGCGATAACCGCCACAAGCACAGAGGCCGCTTTCCACGACCCCAATACGCCGGAGATGGGCATTCTACGTATATTCATTGTACATGATCCGAGATATCACCCGAATGAAGTCATAACCATCATCCATTCTCTTGGACCAAGGTTTGTTGATACCTTTGAGAATCCTGAACTTCCTTCGCTCCACGAAATTTGCCAATTTTCGAGCGCCCTCTACGAAGAAATATTTAAAAACTCGTTAAGCTACGCGATCTTTCATAAATATCATCTTCTAATGTCTAAATGTCCATCTTCTCGTTATCATACTAATTCAAGTCTCCGCCTTCTCATTAGCCGGAATGGAGCACTGCAAAATAACTCAAACTAAGGTAATCTGCTATGATTTTTCAGATAAAGTACTCAAAAACTTCCATGTTTTCTCCAGGAAATCAAAAGAGTACTTTCCATGCTCCATCAAACAGAGAGCCTCTTGTAACTGTAACGATGTGGGCATGGTCGTTGATAGGTAAATATAAAACCATCAGTTTTGTGGAGAGAATGTTGGTAGCACAGCCTCTTTAATTATTGCACTCACTACTACTGTCATATTTAGTATAAAAGCGATGCATAGCTGTTATCATATGACGAACGTTCCTTGTATTCCAATCACAGGATGAATCGAATACACAACGTAAGCCTTAGCTACCAGACGAAACATGAATTTCATTGTTTCTCTGATGATCCGTCCGTTAATCCGTCGACGGACCGGTGCCAATAATCGCGTTTTTCAGCTTTCATCAAGTTTTTCATTTGCATTTGTAGCGTCACGTATATTGGGAAAAATTCGGGTGATCGTACGTTCAAAAGTCCCTTTCGCGTACAATTCTAAGCAATCTCTGCCCACCACGAAGAAGGAGACTGTCCGCGGTTGTTCGCATCGGGTACTCGTTTCGTCTGACCTTTAATCATAGTGTAACCACTTACTTAGATTTTGTAACAGCACCCTTTAAGGGACACTCTCACGCCTTTACGAGGAATTAGAAGATGTTCCTGGTTGGTTGCTCTTTAGTGTACAGGGAAACGTAGAAATTAGGATATCGTCATAAAAGGTTCATTGCGAGTAAAGGCGCTTTAACCTAGGCTTATTAGCCAGGGCAAGGTGTAAATACCTCTGTCCCATCCCAAAGGACCAAAGGTGTGGCATTAACCTTCTTAGCCAAGTCACTCCCAACGATTTATTATATCCCCTTTAAACTGAAACGGTCGGTACGGTTGTCATCGTTTCTTCCTCCTTTAAAATTCAAAACAATACGTTAATTACATTATTCATTGAATGAATAATTTTATTGCCGTCTAATTTTGAAACATCTCCAAACCCAACTCTGCACAATAGGCCTGGCCGCTTTAATATTTGCGACATATGAAAATATGCTTCAAATATTAATATTGACAAGAAAAACACTACAGAATAATAGCAGTGTTTTCCAGGATGCTTTTCAATACTGGCTGTGTAAGGGTTAGAATAGAATAGAACAGGGAAACGTAGAAATTAGCCGTTGTCGGTGGCGTAGTGCTCTTTTGCATTTCTTGTCGGAGCGTTCCTTAAAAGAATGTTTCATTTTGTCCCCACATAATTTATAAGCGGGATATGTCGAGAGATCATGCGGAGTCTCTCCACAGTAGGAAGACTTCATGATTCTCTCCGCATTTTCCACAGCGTACCTTGTTTCTACAATAAGTCGCTGTAGGCCCAATTGTTTGCAACGATGGCAGTTCATGCCTCGCGGCACAAAAAGGCGAACAGGTAGACTAGCCCCGTCCTTAAGATCAAAGTTTGGAGGAGCAGACTCGGCGAAAGGTTCGAAATGAGGTTGATGGAAAATAAGTTGTTTTCATATACGCCTTGATTTTTTCCTGAACGCAATTGCTTGCGAACCAGAATTTTCACTGGCCGAAGCAAGGATTCTTGAAGGAACGAACCCCATACTTCGCAATTAAGGCCACTGTTGGAGACTACACCATCAATCTCTACTTCCCGGTCGGGTACATAGACAATATACTTCTTCGTGCACGGCCAAGCGTTATTTAGTTAAATCTCGCATATATCGAAATATTGGATTCTGAGATGATTATGACTTTCATTGATTTAGTTTTCGATAAAAATACACTGAAAAAAAAAATTTTGTTTAGACAAGGAAAAGTTTTTTTTCTAATAACTTTTTTTCTTTGAACGTGCCCAACTTGAATTTTTGACGCTAGGTAGGGAACATAATTACCTATCTTGGAACAAAATTCCATCCAAATCAAAGATGGGTTTTTTTTTGTAAATCGACTTTAAATTTTTAAAATCGATTTTTTTCAGTGTAGGGGTCGATGAACAATTTTTTCAATATTTTTATTCAAGAATATAACTAATTTTATGAAAATCACTTACAACATTTTTTGTAGGATTTGTCATTTTTAGACTATAGCCATTTGAAAAAATGGTAAAAAAAGTTCGACCCTTTTCAAAAGACAGTCTAAATCATTTTTGAAAAAACAAAGAATGCAAAGTGACTTTTTGTGGCAGAGTCTTCATGTACAGAAAGTTTCATTAAAATCTGAGAGGGTGCTGCCAACGCTGAATACGATTTAGCACGAAATTCACCACAAGAATGTGCTAATCACAGAGTATACTTCCCAGCTAGAATCCCTGTAACGTCGCAAGCGAGTCGAAGGTTGCTCCGGCTATTCTGACACTTCATTTTGACCCATCCCGCGGTAAACAAACCAGTTTTGTCGAGAGGTCGTGTTCAAACATTATCTGGCATGGTACGTTTCGTTTCACTGAATCGCACGCCACATTGAAATCCAAATCACCCTTCTCTGAAACCCGCTTTGGTATTTGCCAACAAAGGATTCAACCAACAAGCAGTCTGCTAAACACTACACTTAATAGTAGCTTATAGGCGTCATTGCGGATCGTGATATCTCGATAGTTATTAAACTAGAGTTTAGAACCCTTCTTGAAAAAGCACAGTTCTCCCAGGATCCGGAGTTAAAGATACTCGGAGTGTAATTTTAATTGTTTTTTGTTTTTTCAGTTATGTCCCAGACTAGCTGGGCACCCCTCCAATTCACCAGCTACCATCTAGCAGTGCTTTTGCAATATTTACCTACTACTATGTTTATTTTTGAACCGGGTGGCTGCACTGTCTCTAGGCAATCCCCTACCAATTGTTTTAACATTAAATGTAAAATCAATATTTGTCATTGGCGCGGCTTGCACTCACTCACTGTGGACCGCCAATTCTGCGTCACTTGTTGCACCGACAGCGGCGGTACGAAGCAGACGTAATTCAAGAACAACACATCAAATAAACACCTTGGCTGAATGGGTATTTTCTTGTGAGATGTTTCACTCATGTGACAAAACCTTGCATTGATAAGAGATGTTAGTAAGAAAGTGAACAAAGAAAACATTGGATTCGAAAACGTACTTAAACACTTTACTAAACATCTGTGTTCTTGTTAGTGATTCACACTCGCGTGACTTGTTTTGATCAATCGTCTACGTGAACATCTCTTCTTGAATATTAATCACCGTTGCAATTTCCATGGCGAATTCAACTGCGTCCCGTTGTGCATATTTCACCGAACAGGTGCTACAACTGCTCGAGTTCAAAGTACCATTGAACTTGAACTGCAAACCTGCTGTTGCATCATCAATCATCATTGTTAGGCGATTTTCGCACCACACACTGTGGTAGAGAAAACCATATGTAGGTACAAGCAACAGCTCCAATCTAGGTCTTGCAAATTGCAATCATCATGATTTGCGCTTACCTGCTTCGTTATTGTTCATGCCCGTTCACAATCCACACAAGGCAACCGAACGCATTATGCATCCTTCTTTCTCTCACGCACACATTCATATGATTCGTTCACTCTGGCTTAGACTCTATCAGTCTCTCCTGGGTCGTACGCAGCCACACTGTTGTTGTAGGTGATTTGAAAGATTGCATAAACTTGAGCAGGTGCAATACAACACCTGTTGGGTTGCATAAATATCTCGGTCGGTCGTGGTTTTGAGTGGATGCTGATGACGACGGCGATGATGATGATGTTTTCATGCTGGAATTGGATACGGCAGTATTTATTCGATATGGTGGTGACGTGCAATTTTCCGGTTCATCGATCGGGCACTTATCGGTATTTATTTTCATCCAACTTTTTGCTATAACGACAATATGTAGCAACATTTCAGATTGTGGGGGATATCTTATCTTTGACAATTTCACCCCAACTTTAAAAAGTGCAATGGCGATGCGGTTCGGTCAATTTGAACAGATGTCTGACTCTAAATGTGCACATATCCGTTGAACGAAATTGACATGTTTGTTTGGGGTCTCAATTTCTTGGAACAAGATTAAATTGATCAACCATTGGTCCCAAATAATTAACTTTTAAGACTCAAAAAGAAAAATTAGCATGAAAAGATTCGATTAGATACGTAGACCAATGATCATATAACAGAGCAATCACCATCAAATATCTACAATGGATAGGATCATCGTTTACATTCGAACTACATTCAAATGTGGTTCCATGAAATGACGAAAATTCATTGCCACGCTTTTAATGAGCATCTTTATAACAAAACCGGCCGTATAAAATCGGGAAACCGGCCGATGAACGCAAAGTCCGACTCTTTGTTTTGCTCGAGTTTCTGCCAAAATTGTAAACCCGCATCTGGTAAATGATTCAATGCCATTTGCGTGAAACAATAAATTATACGATTTTGGGGTCATGGCTACTTGCTTGCGGTGTCGAAATGTGTATGCATGGATGGATGAGTTTGGGTCATCGTGGCTTCATCACAAAAACTGCGGTTACCACAGCCAGTAGCAGCGGCAGCATGCATTTGCTTCAATTGAACAGCTCGTCGTTTATGGCCTGTCAGCAAACTGGAATGGGAAATTTAGTTGGAATTGTGCCAAATTCCGATGTAAATTATCTATCGCTTAGGACTCAACATAGACTCAACAGCCGGCTTTGCTTGTGATTTGCACAGTTTCTGTTTTTGTGACGTTTCCGATACTCATCTGAGGGACGATTGGAAGTCGGGATGTGTGTATATGGAGATGGATTTGTATCTGTCCACAAGTTACTCAGATACAGATCCTTTTTTGTGGATAGTGTCATACGATTGATTTAGAAGTGAATCAGTTTTAAATTTTTTCTTGTAGGTTTTATATATAGAGTAGAATGTGGTCAAATTCGTATGGGAGTACAATAGGTATAGGGCAGTATCTTTGCTATGTTATTGCAAAGATCGCTCATGTTGCGTGAATTAGATACACGGTATAGAGAACATCTTTGACGACTGTCATTTCGGTTGTTACTGTGGATCAACTGTGTTAGTTATGACGTCGTTTATGTTTCCGTGTGTTGTTTTGCGAAAACGCTTTATCGTTTGTCCTCAGCACAGTACATTTAATCGGAATGTACATTGTACAGTACATTTAAAGAAATGTCAAGTGAGTTTTTTCTTAAGTAAAACTTAATGCTGAATACGTTTTGGTTTTCCGATATTTTTGCTTTTGAAAAAAAATATGGACATGAAACATACGGCTGGGGCCCCGATATGTCAGCCGTTTGGCGACACTATTGTTCACTACTATAATGTAAATTAGAATTATTTCGACAAGAAAATTGAGTGCGAAAAACGCCAAAACGAAGCGAAGAGAACATAAAGATCACAATAGCATCTGTTCACAAGGGCGCCAGTATTCGATCAGCTTCTAAACAATTCAAGGTTTCGTTCAAATCATTACGTGCTCGTGTGAAAGGGAAGTGATTATCATCAAAGAAAGCGCATCAGATATTTCGCGTGATAATTCAAGGTGTTGTTGAAGTTGATAATCGAAAAAAAAACATGATCCAAAAAAGAAGGAAGTAGAAAAAAATCTCCGAAGTGCAAATGTGATCGTCGCACATCTAAGTAACCACGTGAGCCGGACTGCACAACTTCAATTCCACACTGTGGCGACGACGAGGATACCGAAGAAGTCATTTGCAAATATAAAACCATACTCAGCTGCGGAAAAATCATGTTTTTTCAATATTTTCTTTCGCGGCTCCGAGATTTTTCACATCATTTGCCACTTTCTCATTTTTTTACCTGAATGACATCAATGGATTTCATTTATTATTTGTGTTATTCATTTTTAAATAGTCTGCTGTGTTCATACTCTTCAAATGAAAGTTGAACCGCTAATTTTCTAGGCGTGTACATTGTTTTATTCAACCTGGAATATAGTGACCTATCGTATCCCCAGATTTTGAAAATTTTGAAAAAAAAGTACCTTCGCCTTATTGGATTTAGCTTGAAAAATATTTAGCCAGGCATGAAATCATTATTGCTAAAACGTGGCCATATGTATAACCTTTCCAACGAATGTTTGTTTGTCAAAATCAGTACAAAAATACCATCGCACGAGCTCACCAAAAAACTGACCTTCTTGACCCCACACTATTTAGGGACGGGTAGCCTTTTGGTGGTTTAGTGCATTTACAAATTTTCGGAGCCAACGGAACTTTTTTTCTCGTTTTAAATGAAAATGGTTAAAGCTAAACAATGCCATAACTAGTTGTACAATGTTGTACAACAGACTGTTCTGAAAGTGCGACTCTTACTGTTTAGAGAGATTGGATGCCAAGAAGCCTTCTGACAATAGCCTGTGAGAATGTTTCCGCCCATAAATCAACCACGGCACATCCGGATTCGGGAAAGGTATCACCATTTGTTCGCCACATACAGTTTACTTTGACAGTTTTAAGTCATATTCAGGTTCCAATATTCCTCGTTTGGACCAACATTCCTCGATAGGGCCGAGTTCTGGTGTGTTGGGAGAGCTCTTGTCCTTGGGCGCCACCAGACCCTTGTAGGCGTTATACAACTACATGTCCTCTTTTCCGTAATAGCAGTATTCAAAAGTCGGACAAAATAGCATGGAATAATCGTGTTACTTCATGAAAGACGTTATTTTCATGCACTTTTTCACATAAACTTCCTTGTTGACGGTCTCGATCGCAATGAAAATGTCGCATCAAACCACAAGTACAGAAAGCCTGCCGGATCAGATATTTCTGTGTGATCTTCGACAGCTTCATATGCTTGAAAATATCGGCCACTGCTCCTCCCGGTTGCATTATGATAGTTGATTTGGTAACTTTTAACGGTTGCACTAACTTGGCGTGCAAGTACTTCGAATTCAGGCAATAGGAAACCAAAATTTTCCAGTGTTTCTTGTCTTGCTTGGACGACACTGTCCAAGAGCAAATGTCCAATAGAAAAGTCTGCACGAAGGCAAATGAGAAAAAAATGCGAATTTCTTGAGTTTCATGCAAAGAAATCCGTCAAGTTTACGTCGACCAAATTTTTATCGTAAATCCTTTTAAAAAGCTCTACTAAATTTGGAATGGCTTTGAAAGTAGCCGATTTATCAATATTTTCAAATTTATCCAGAAGTCGGTATTGCATGGATTTTTTCGAATCATTGTCTGGTTCCACCTAGAACACAACACATTCGGCTAAGTGGGTGCACTACAACATTGCCAGTCTCTGAAAATACAACTTCTCATTTATTCGGTAGTGTTGCTGATTTTTTTGGTTTCAGGAAAAACTGATTCAGGTGCTTATCACGAGTTCTTTATTTATAAATTTGGAAAAATTGCGAAAATAGTAGCAAAACATAAATTTTATAAATTTTAATAAAAACAAAAACAACATTCAATGGAAATAGAATTTCAAGAGAGAAAAATAACAAAAGGAACAAACGAGGAAAAACTAATAAATAGACACAATGAAACAAAAGAAAAAAGCTACAAAATGACATAATGGAAAAAGATTAAAAATATGCAAACAGGCAAAACCTGACAATATCAAATAAAGAAAAAGATCCAAAACGAAGAAATAACAGAAAAAGGACAAAATTCAGACAATGTAAAATTTTTAAAAAACTTGCATGTGTGAAAACAATTTGAATAAATAGCAAAATAAAACCGAAAGCATAATTAAGACAATCAAACTAAACGAAGGAAGTGAGAAAGAAAATTAGACAAGCATTGCAGAAATAGAAAAATATTGCAAAATGGGTAAAATAGTGTTAAACGGGTAAATAACGAAATTAAAGATAAAATATCATGAACATGGAAAACATTAAAAATTAAAAAGGAAGAAAAATGAATACAGCAAAAATATAAATACAAGAATACAATAACAAATATAGAAAAGAACGAAATAGAACCACTGAAATAATCGTAAAAATATCAATTATACAAAATGTTTGAAATATAAAAATTAAAGTACCACATTTAAAAATTTCAGGCATAAAAACAGGAGATTAAGAAGTTGTTAAAAATGTATCAAAACAGAAGAAATGATAAAGTACAAGAATGGAATGAAAAAAATAAAATAACCATGAAAAATCAAAAAAAAAAATTCTCAAAGAAGAATTAAATAAATGGGAATAGATTGAAGAAAAAATACAAAGTGGAAATAGGCCAAAACAGACAATAGTGAAATCATAGAAAACATGTCAAATCCAAATGGGTAGAAATGAAAATCCTAGAAGAAATTGAAAAAAAAACAAGAATATTATCGAGAAGAAAACAAGAGAAAATTTAAAAAATAATTAAATCTTTAAAAAGTAAATGCGGAAAAAATAAAATTTGATGGAATGGAAAACCGAAAACATGCACTAAGCACAAAAAGATCAAAATAAAGTAATAAGAAAAATATCCATATGAAAAAGTAACAAAATAGAAAACATGGAATTCAAAATTGTTTAAATGTGTAAAAATAGCAAATGCATACCAATAAACAAAAATGGGTGAATATTGAAAATATACATGCAAAAGAAAAGCATAAATTTCTAAACTGATAAATGGAGCACAGAAAATTTCACAACGCAAAAAAAAATTAAAACTAAAAAATAGAAAGAAAAAAAAGTAAATGAGAGAAACCTATAATGAAAAATATGGAAAAAAGGAAGATACAGAAATACTAAAATAAGTTTATTGGAAGATATGAAAAAATACAAAGAAATAATAGAAAATAAAAGTTGAGTTAAATAAATTAAATAAATTCAATGAAACCAATTAAAAAAACGAATACAAATGAAACGAATAAAACGATAGAGAAAATGCAAAAATGTAAAAAAAACAAAACGAATTGAAAAATTGGGACAAGTACAAAAAATGGGACAAATTTTAAGAAAGACACAAAAATGGTAAAAATAGAAAAAGAAAAATATGGGGGAAAATATATAAAAAAGTAACATAAGATTGAATGAAGAAAATGGAAAGAATACAAAACCTGGATGAAATGGGAAAAGAAACAAAAAAGCAAATATGAAACAAAAGAAAAAATACAAAAATTCATTTAAATTGAGATAGCTTGTTAAAGATGGCAAAAACTGCCGGGTTCTCGTATTGAAACAAAAATACGAAAAATTACTGTGGATCGTTTTCTTCGAGGATTTTTATGTTCTTTCTTGATTTGTGGAGTTATTAAGAATTAGTTTCACAAATCGTATTTGACCAGTCGAGCATTCTAAAAGAAGGTTACTGAGTTTTTTTTTATTTCTAATACATTATTTTGATTCATTTAGCAGCCATGATGGATTGAAATAAGTAGAAATAGAAGTCACATGTCGTCCTGATTAAATAAAAAATCGCGATTGTAATAATCATTAAAAAAACCACTGTTTTCTTGAAATCCATACACAGATTGAACGTTTCGAATTAATTAGTTAAATACGATTCAAAATCAATTTTGAAAGCCCAGAACTTTTAACTTTAACTTACTTCTTTAAATAGTTGGCCAAAATTATGATAATTGTTGTAAAGTATGAAATAAAAAACAAATTTCAGTTTTTTAAAACACAATTCACAAATAAAAGATCTTGTTTTTTTTTGCCCACTGCGCGTTAAAAATCAAAAACGTTCTAAATTTCAATGTTTTCCTTTGATTAGTGTTTCATGCAGTATAAATATTATAATGTAATAATGTAGATTAACTTTATAATAGAAATTGGAGGAAATTAAATCATACCAACATTGAAACTCTAATTGAATTTTCAAATAAATTGTTATTGAAAAAATATTTGACAGAATAATTCCTTCTGTTCAAAGTCCGGGCCCCCTCCAAGACTCCGGGCCCGGGGGAAACACCCCGTTCCCCCTCCCCTCTCGGCGGCCCTGAGAACAAGATCTCTGACCTAAATGGACGTCAGATTGTGATAAGTTATGGTGTGCAATACCAATTTCACCTTTGATTCTTCCTATAAGTTGGTGGTGATGACCTAGTAAGTATATGTATATGTGAGTAGATAATGAATCCGAAAATAAGTATTATTTTAAATTTTCATATTAGGCAATTAAGGGCGATTAAATGGCGCGTTCCGTGGGCGATTTAAGCGCGGGTTGGGCGGCAAAAAATGACGGCGGCAAATCGCCCAAATGTTGCATTTAAATTGTCCCCTAATTGCCAGCAATTTGCTGGCAAATTGAAGGGTAATTAACGCATCCGAGTTGGCAAATAGCCCCCCGTTAGCCAGCTACTTGCCCTTTTTGACTGGGTAACTCTACAGCTCCGGTAGGACAACTAAAAAAACTATGTATGACTTTCACGAGCGTTATCTAGTTTTCGGTATTTTCACGGAGACAGAGTCGCCGCACAGAATTCTAGACCGTATGAGTTGGACATGACTGTGGACGGAATTTGCTCTCCTATCCGCTAAGTAAACTATTTCGTAGCATCCTTTCTCACCGTTATGGTTACATTCTGGTTTTCCGTTGAACATTTCTTGAATTTTTTATGTGACCAACTTCCAGTTCAATCAAAAGCAATAGCACCCTTGTTGGAAAGTACCGATCCAAATTCATACTACATCATTTATGGATGAACTTAAACAAACTTCAATAAAAACCCCCTTATGTCTTTAACTCTTGCTCGTTGGTTAAAATTTAAACAATTAAAGTTAAATGTTGCTAAAACTAAATATATGATTATCTCTTCGGCTAATACTAGGCCTGACGTTAACGTTGAAATAAATGGTGAGACTATTGATCGCGTTAGTGAATTAAAATATCTTGGAATAATCATTGATGATAAGTTAACCTTTAAGTCTCACATCGACAATGTCATCAAAAAGATTGCTAAAAAGTATGGTATATTGTGTCGTCTGAAAAATGATTTAACAATTAGTAGTAAAATTTTATTATATAAATCTATTGTTTCACCACATATTGACTTCTGCCCATCCATTTTGTTTCTTGCCAATCAAACACAAATATTGAGGTTACAGCGATTGCAAAATAGAATCATGCGATTAATTTTAAAATGTAACAGATACACTTCCTCTAGTTTCATGCTAAGCGCATTACAATGGCTCTCTGTGAAGCAAAGAATTTATTACTTAACAATGGTGTTCATTTTTAAAATTATTAATGGAATGCTGCCTCGATATTTGTGTGATCGAATTGAAAGAGGAAGTGATGTGCATAGGTACAACACTAGAAACGCGTCTGATGCAAGAACACCTAACTTTTTATTTAGTAGATCACAGAACTCCTTGTTGTATAAAGGAATAAGTTTTTTCAATTCGATGCCTAGACATATTAAACGTGCGGCAACATTAGCGGAGTTCAAAACACTATGTATTTCACACGTAAAATCTGCTTTGTAGACAGATTGTTTGAATTTTCATATTTTGGAGTTATTTGAATAACTATGTAATACCACGAAGATTGCATTTTTTTCTCTTCTATTATTTGCATTTAGTCACACTAAGTTATTATATTCGCTATGATGATGATGGATTTTTGTTAATTGTTTATTATAGTTTTAAAAAAATAATGAGATGTCTACAGAAGTCTGAGCCACGCGCGCGATAAGCAGATAGAGACTAACTTGAAATCGAACATGGTGACCAGTACTAAGAGCTCATCGGGTTGAATTGAAGCTTTTAGACTTTTGTTGTGATCAGGGTCTGATTTGATGATGGAGTTGCTTTGCTGGCTTTGGTCGACAATAGAGTTAATCTCGGTTATTGCTGCCATAGCGGCAATAACGGAGTTGGTTCGTTGAGTGTGGAGCTTGGTGACTTCTTCTGATAAAACAAGATATCGGGTTCAATTCCTGATCAATCCAGGGTATTCCCGGAAAGGAATATCCCTGGATTGCCTTGGGTTAGTGGTACGCAACTTTCAATAAAGGGGCCTGATGTGGATGATATAACTCGATTAGACTCTGCACTGCCACTAGGCTCGTCACTTCTCACCTTAGCAGGTGGTAGTACCGATGTCTTGGTCAGGCGGGAGGAGTCTTACAGAGAATTATCAGAAATGGAAGCTATTGGGTTCAATTCCCGATTCTATCAAGTATCTTTCCGGAATGGAAATTTTCTTGATGGACCCTGCTTGTTGATGGAATATTCGAAATATATCTGGTTACGTTCTTTTGAAGGAAAGGCTATGTCTGTAAATTGAACCAGTCCGTTTTTTTTGTTAACTGGTCTTGTCATGATTTAAAATATTAATTATCTTCTAGATAAATCGTTCAGCTCACACCTTTGTGGGGGTATGAGGTGGGACCATCATCATCATCATCAACTCTACCATTTGGTTTCACGAAAAAAATATTCCATATCTCAATGGATGGGTTGCACCATAACCAATTGGAAGCACAACAGCCCGCATACAGTCCGTGTCAAAAGCCCCCGAACCGATACCAGTAAAATAAACCATTCGTCACCTGTCATTGCCCTTCAGCACGCGGTATAATGTGTCGTAATTTGATTAACTCATTTGCATTCATCCGGGTTTCTCAGCCTAATATCCGGAGTTCCTCAGTGAAAGAGACATGACGGAGCACCACGTGTGTAATGTGTATTTGTCGTTCTATTTACCACAGTGTCGTAGTTGGAATGTCGCCAAGAAATAACTATCGGAAATGTAGACGAAATTAGCTGGGGAAACGATTTTACCACGAATCGACTTCCCAAAAAAATTCGGTAAATCAAACTTGATTTAACATTCTGACCGCATCGTTAGGTGTAGATTTGATGACACCCATGGCCGGGACCGAGATTCCCGATATAGCAGCTAATATGTTAAATTATGCGATGTTGTGTCTACACCGCACCGGCGCGGCGGAGGGACAAAATAAATAATCCACGAGAGGAAGTTATTTTTCAATGCGCTTCCGCGGTACCCGCCGACGGTTACGCGATTCACGCTTCGATTAGCTGGAAGAGCTATAAACTCACAAGATAATCGGTTAAAAATATGAATGTGTCATATAACCCGGTCATGCTCTTATTCGAAACATGAAAAAGCTATAATTCAATATCGTCGCTGTTGTGCTATCTTATGACAAACGCCATTTTGGGGTAAACTGAGTTAGATATGCCACATTACTTGCCTAAAAAATCTCTACAAAGTGGCGTTCACAGAATTTTGACATTCTGCTTGGTTACTGAGATATAGCGAGAAACGTGCTGAGAAATTTTTATTTTTTTGCTTCAAATTACTGTGTCTGGGGATTGGCTCTAATTATCTTTATGTATGAGATGTTTTTATATGTAAAACTATCTGATAAACACAATGGAATAATCATTTTCGAAAAAAATGCACGAACTGTGAGAAAAATGCAATTTAAGTTTTAAACTGGAAATATAGCATATTTGGCAACACTGTAACCAAAAATAGCTTTTTTTTCTAGATTCCCTGACTCATTTCCTTCAAAATTCTTCTCACCGATTGTTTATAGACCAAATGAAGCCAAAGATATGAATAAAAGTTAATAATTGATGATTTTTTTCTATGGAAAATTTTCCATGCACGATTATGACATGCCATACAAATTTTGTCATCAATACACACCTATGACACGTATCAGACCGACTTTTGTTTACATTTTTAAAGAAAACTCGCAATGTAGTTAACCGATTTTCGTAATATTTGAGAGATTAATGCAGAATAGATAGAAGCATCATTTGTCTTCTTTGAATTGTTTATACCATTTATAAGTTTCAAGATATTTAATCTCAAACTTTAAAAATCGTTTTTCTCGAAATGTACAAAATGGCGCTTGTCATAAGATAGCACAACAGCGACGATATCTCATAAAATAGCACTGAAATATCCCATAAATTTATATTGTTCTCTTATCTCTCTGTCCCCAGATCGCCGTCCTACCATGGACGAACGGCGGGTGGCCGACTACTTTGTGGTGGCCGGCATGCCCGAAAACCCAAAGCTGCTGAAGGAGAATATCTTCAACGATTCGTCCCACCTGCGTTCGGCCGTCACCATCGATCCGATCACCGACATCGGAGTGTTCTTTCCCTCGCTGGGCGAGAAGATACCGGCTGATTATGAAATCCTGGAGAACACACCGACCGGGCTGTTGGCAGATTTGAACTACGGTTCGGTGCGGACGGTGGCCTGCTTCGTGTACTACCGCCGGGGGAAGGACAAACCACCGCTGGTCGATATCGGTGTCCTGTACGAGGGTGCGGAAAAGATCATGTCCGATGCCGAAATTGTTCTCAACACGCCCGGTGACCGGTTGGCCAATGTGAATAATTCCTCCGCGAAAACATTTCTCACCTTTCGGAGAGCGAAAACAGACATGCCCTGCAACGAGCTGGTAGTGACGGATCTTTGCGTGGTAGTTCCGTCCAAGGGGGAAAAACCACCGCATGCCTTCTGTATGATTCATAAAACTTTGAATAAGGGCATCATGGGCAGTGATGTGTATCTGTGCTACAAAAAATCAATGAACCGTCCCAAATTGATCAGTTATCAGCCGGAGATTCTGCACCGCTATCCCACGGTGGATCATAACGATTTTCCACTGAATCTCTGCCCGAGTGTTCCGCTGTTCTGTCTGCCGATGGGCACAACATTGGAGGCGTGGCCACATGTGCCCGGCGGCGATGGAAAGGTATGTTACGAATGACAAATTTGAATTGACGATGGTCAGTCACCGAGAACGGCATTTTGATTGAGAGTCTTTTTCTTATTTCAGCAAAAACGTAAGGCAATACAACCAATATTCAGCACATTCGTGCTAACCGTCAACGATGGAACCTACAAGGTGTACGGTTCAGCCTTAACATTCTACGAAGACTTCAAGTAAGTATGGGAACTTGCAGGAATTTATTTTATTATGTTATTTGCAATACCGATGAAATCAAATTTTTCTTTTGAATTGACGGAAGTAAAACTTACGAAACTAATTTGTGGATAATTCTTTACAGTATTATTTGACATAATGTCTAGAAATTCAATGGTCGCGAGTCCGTGCGATTCAGCGGTACTTTTTAAGGGAGAATACTTCCAAAATTATTTCAACATTAGCGTTGCGAAGCACGGCACTATTCGTAGACTGCATACTAATGATTATCATGTTGCCTATAGGTAGTCTAACTCATCGTGCTTGTACGATCAATGTTCCGGGCCGAGCATTCTATCTTTCAAGTCCAATAAACCAATAGCATGAGAATCATCATTGCCGGCCACGACCATCTTCACCGATACTTACAATAGTATAGAAAATGTGATGATGTGATACCTACTTAAAGGAAGGCCACCGACTCAGTGACCCTTTCGTAATTATTACTGAGTTAGATTGAAGGACAGGTATGGTCTAGAATTCACCACAAGCAGGCAGTACGACCAACAAATGAATCTTTTTATGTAGTGGCTTGGTTAGTATCCGAGGACGCGAATATTCAACTTAACCCTCAAAAAGGCAAGGAGTCTCAGAGGCCTGGCTATTCACGGTGCTCTAGTTTCAATGAATCTGTAATTTGAAATACAAATGATCGAGCGTTTTCGGGCTTCCGATTATCTCACAGATAAAGCGACAAAAAAGAGACTTTTGATTTCATTGGGTCTTAGGAGATATTTTTTAAACTCTGGATAGCCGGACACCGAGAGTGATTTAATTGTTTCCTGAACTACTGCAAATTGAGCTCCAAACAGACGGCTGAGGGAGTATTGCTAAAACAGAGATCTAACCTGATATATACGGTCAAATTGTCGAAATGATCCGAGGATCACAAGATTGGAATGCTCTTCTCATCACGTTGTTAGGTGGCTATAATATTTTTAGCCTAGTTTCACCAGCAAATTGGTGAAAATTTTAAGGCAATTTAGAATGATATTTTGCTGCGATTTGGAAGACGTAAAATGTTTAGTAGATGGGGTGTTTGAAGAAACCGGAAGAAGCCATAGAGGTTCAGGAAGTACGACTAGATTTATCCGCAGTACATGAAATATGACGATCCGGATAACATACGAATGAGTTCGAATCAGAAAGCACAGACCCACGCGCATCTGATTATGTAAATGAAAATACATTCGATTTAAAAGACAGGTCTGAAATAAAATACGGCTTTGATGATGGAGGAGAAGTATTAAACAAATCAGTAGTAGAGGAAACTACTATTCCATTGAAATTACTGGAAACTCCAAACGATGAATTTGTCCCACAAAAAGTTGCTATCAGTTGTCAGTCCTCATACATGATTCAACAGTCATCAGTCCACTCAGATAAGATCATGCGCATTCCCCACGCACATTGATGCCCTTGGGATTAGTGCCCTAGTTGGTCAAATAAACACTAAACAATCAGTCCAAGGAAATGTCAGCTAGATTTGCATAACACGACGGATACGTGTTCTCTTACAATGCCTGGACGGCGAAAACATTTAAAATTACATTCGACAAAATATGTGCGTTTTAAAAGTAGTAAAATGAAGATTACTACTTATTTGCAATAAAATAAGGTCTGAAAAGAAATTAGTCGAATAACAAAGGTGGTTCATTTTTTTGGGGAAGCAGGAGGGGGGGAGTTACTTCTCCGGTCATCACATCACATGCTTTGGTATTCTTAGTATGTATAACAAACATAAAAATGTGACACAAGGTGCTAAAATCGCACTGAAATAATGTCAGTCCTATTTTTCATTAGATTGTCTTCCCTAAAGATATCACCAAGGGACCCTTCATAAACGATGTCGCGTATTGACAGTTCGGAAAAAGCTTGACGTAACATGAATTACCGAGATAAAAACTAAAAATGAATTTGAGACGTACTGGTGAAGTAGGGATAGTTATAATTAAACCAACAACAATTAGCAATGTGCTTGGAGGGGAAGTGTATTTCAGACTTTTTCTGCTAGACATTATTTATAAATGGTCCCTAAACAAACAATATTCCGTAACGTAACATCGATGATAGAGCAGTGGGATTAAGGCCAAGTTTCCTCTGTGTCGCGCAAAACTGCTGGAAGTGGCTGCCTACGCATTGGGCCAAAGGTTGTTGGTAGAGTTCCCCAGCTCCGGACAATCGAGAATTTCTGAACTAACCTCAAACGCAGGAGCTATTTCTATTATTTTGTGACCAAATTCGCGAATCAGGTGATCGAAAACGAAGAAAAAGCTTACGAATATCTTCTCTCCAGTTATAGCCAATGTTGCGGTTAACTGTCGCAAGGCCGCCCATAAGCAAGCATATTTGTAAAATAACCAATAAATGTAAGATTTGACGAGACTGATTTATGACTTTATTTTTCGTAGTTCTTTTCAGCTCCTTACGATAACTGTCTTTGTTTAATATATGCCTTCAGGCTCGTAGCGTGCAGTTGGTCCTTGCCAACGGCGCTAAGCTCAGGGAGAATCTTGATCTGCTTTACTAAATAAGTGGAATATGTCACAAAATTAATCAAAATAAGTGTGTAATTTCCATGTGAAAATTATTGTAAATGTTATAGAAACTTAAATCGAACAGACCAGATTTAAGGGCAGTGAAGCTGGCCATCTCTTTGAAGCTGTAGTAAAGATCGTGGAGTAAAGTAGATCGATTATCATCGAGAAGATAACCCTATGCCGCACAATGCGAATTGAAGTCTCCATAGTGCCGGGTGGAGTTACGCAATAACACAAAGTTGCCAGTGCCCAACAAATCCTGCACAAAGTTGAGTCCATGGTTGAAATATTGAGCCATATTTTTATTGTTCCGGAAAGTGCCGGAAAATCATTGTTTGATCTGAAATTTTTAAAGACCAGAAGCTGTTTACTTCGGGTTTGTCAAAGCACTTTTTCGAGCTGTTATATTTGGCGGCTTCTCAAGAAAAAAAGTTTAGTCTTTACAAAAAATGAAATCTGCCAATAGTTTCTAGGAGCAGTAACAGATGTCCCCACAGTAGGATCGTCAGAGTCGCACTCTTCCTGAGCCAAGAGAGCATACAGATTTGTTGTGGAGAATGGATTATGGCAATAGATCATGTGGACTCTCCCCACAATAGGCACACTTTTCAGCATTCCCAATGCAAAAGCCATTCTAATGACTCTCTGTGCCCCGGATCTTATTGCTACTGTGGTCTTGCATTTAGCGCAATGTATGGTGCGCAGTACAAATAACCGAACAGGCAGACGGGTCTTGTAGAACATGACGTAATTGGACAGTGCTGTCCCACCAAAGGTCGCCCGATACGAGTTTGAAGGCACATACCCATACCCGTCCTGTGCGATTGACATTTAAAATCTTTACTCGCTGGAGCTTGAATAGGTCAACCCCCTGCTTCCGTAGATGCATGCATGCACAAACTCGAATCGGTGACCACACCCTCGCTTGCAACATTGTGGGCGGGCGTGTAGATGCGTTAGTATTACATAAAATATTGGTCGTCAGTAGTGTCATCATGCTTGCTTTAAACAGGGTATCACAATTCTGAACATATCTGTCACGGCTGAAATTTTCTGCGTCCGTTACTTTCAAAATGTTTAGATGATCTTTCATTCGAAAGAAGATCAGATATGGTGGGACCGAGTTCAATGTGATTGATTTTTAACAGGAGGGTGAAGTGTTCGCTTACGAATCTTGTTCGAAATTCATTTTTCTAACAGCTGGGTCTTTTTCAGGAATATACATTTGGGCAAGGGCCTAGAACCTGACGCAAAGTGAAAACTTTAATAATACGAAACAAGCGACAAATATTACGGGAGATTTAATAAATTTATTGACGAGCAAAAATGTGGTCACCTATCCTTACTCACCAGCAGACGAACGAGAACGGCCTAAGACTAATCGATTTCGCCAACTCCAAGAACATGGCCATAAGGAGCATCTTCTTCCACCGCCTCCTGCACCGATACACCTGGAGATCACCGCAACAAACATAGACGCAAATTGATCATGTTCTGATTGATGGACGGCACTTCTCGGACATTATCGACGTAAGGACCTATCGGGGCGCTAACATCGACCCAGGACTACTATCTGGTGATGGTTAAACTGCGTCCAAAACTATCCGTAGGGAACAGTGTAAGATACCGGTGTCCACCGCGGTATAAGCTAGACCGACTAGAGAAACCAACGTCGCGACAACGTACGCGCAGCATCTTGAAGCAGTGCTGCCACCGGAGGAGGAGGTCATTGATGCTCCCTTTGAGGACTGCTGGACCATGACTAAAGCAACCATAAACAGCACTGCGAAGAGCGTCCTGGGATACGTATAGAGGAGTCGACGGAACGATTGGTTCGATGGCGAGTGCCAGGAGATATTGGACGAGAAGAATGCAGCACGCGCAGCGATGTTGCTTCAAGCCACTCGTCAGAACGTGGAGACATAACGACGGAAGCGAAAACAGCAGACTCGTTTTTTTCAGGACAAAAAGCGCCGCCTGGAAGAGTCTGAGAGAGAGGAGATGGAGCTGCTGTATCGTTCTCAGGACACGCGGGCGTTCTTCAAGAAGCTGAATGACTCTCGCAACGATTTTGTGCCGAAATGTGTAGAGACAAGGAAGGTGGCATCATGACGGATGAACGTGAGGTGGTCGAAAGGTGGAGGCAGCACTACAATCAACATCTGAATGGTGCGCAGGCGGACAATCGGGCGTTCGAGGAGGACGATTATGTCAGTGTCGCAGCCGACGGGGATGTACCGGCGCCCACTATGAATGAGGTTAACGAGCCTATACAACAGCTCAAGAACAACAAGGCAGCTGGTAAGGATGGTCTAGGAGCGGAACTCTTCAGGGTGGATCCGGAGAAACTGACGGAATGCATGCACCGAATCATCAAAAGAATCTGGGACAGGAACAGCTACCGGAAGAGTGGAAGGAAGGGGTCATCACCCCGATATACAAGAAAGGCGACAAATTGGACTGTTAAAACTACAGAGCGATCACGGTGATAAATGCCGCTTACAAAGTGCTATCCCAGATTCTGTTCCGGCGCCTATCACCGCTGGTAAATGGATTTGTCTGGATTTCTCAGGCCGGTTTCATCAACGGCAGATCAATATACGACCAAATCTTTACTATACGGCACATCCTCCAAAAATGCCGTGAATACCAGGTCCCGACACATCACCTTTTCATCGACTTTAAAGCCGCATATGACACGGTGGACCGTGTGAAGCTATGGAAAATGATGGACGAGAACGGCTTCCCTGGGAAGCTGACAGGATGGATGGTGTAAGGCGTTGTGTAAAAATTTCGGGCGGCCTCTCGGGTCCGTTTGAAACACGCAGGGGACTAAGACAAGACGATGGGCTGTCCTGCCTGCTGTTCAATATTGCTCTGGAAGGTGTAATGCGAAGAGCGGGTTCCGCATGTTGAACGATTTTCACGAGGTCCGGACAGTTCGTGTGCTTCGCTGACGACGTGGGCATAATCTGTAGAAACAAGGCGACGGTAGCAGATCTGTATACCCGACTGAAGCGCGAAGTAGCACGAGTAGGACTGAAGATAAATGTGTCTAAGACGAAGTACATGCTGGTTGGCGGAACCGATCGCGATAGGGAACGCTTGGGGAGTAGTATTTCGATCGACGGCGACGAGTTCGATGTGGTTGACGAGTTCATCTATCTAGGCTCATTGGTGACTGTGGACAATAACACCAGCCGGGAGATCAGAAGGCGTATTATCTCTGGAAGTCGTGCTTACTATGGTCTCCACAAAACTTTGAGGTCCAGGAAGCTTCACCACCGCCCGAAATGCGCCATGTACCACACACTGATTAGACCGGTGGTTTTCTACGGGCACGAAACGTGGACAACGCTCGAGGAGGATCTGCAAGCACTCGAAGTCTTTGAAAGAAGGGTGCTGAGAACGGTCTTCGGTGGTGTGCAGGAGGATTGCGTGTGGAGAAGAAGGATGAACCACGAACTTGCGCGACTCTATGGTGAGCCAAGTATCCGGAAGGAAGCTCAAGCTGGAAGGGTACGGTGGGCGAGGAGGATGTTGTGAGGATGCCGGACAACAACCCCACCAAGTTGGTTTTCACCTTCAACCCGGCAGGTACAAGACGGAGAGGAGCATAGCGTTCCCGGTGGCTGGACCAAGTGGAGCAGAACCTGGCGAGTATCGGGCATCTGAGAGGTTGGACACAAGCAGCAACTGACCGAGTGACGTGGCGGAATATTGTAGAACAGATTAAATCATGATAATCTGATGTACAACCAGGAAATGTAATAAATATAATATATCCTTACTATATTTACTATATTTTTGGATGCAAACAGATCATAAAAGCATCTGTGTTTCACTTGATTGTGCAAAATGATCGATGTGTAATGCCTGAGACTAACCAGGTCATAGCCCCTAAAAATTTTTTCCTCAGTATACTGGTCTTGATATAGAGTCTACTGAATAGACTGATGTTACGAATCTCCAGTTCAAGATTTGCGGCTATAATTTACAAGAACTCATTTCGCTGTCAAACGCGAACGAACTTCTATCGAATCTTTTGGAAATCGAGTTTTCGGTGTTTTTTTTACGAGTTTCCAACAATCGTAAATAAATATATAGGAACAAATATTCAAATAAATTCTTCGAATATTGTAGGATACAGGCGGGTTCAATTCCCTAATAAATCGTCTGCTCAGTAATTTGATCGGCCTGTAATTTGATCCTGGAAAAATGCTCCGTTCATAGCCTCCAAACACCTAGCGTCAGCTAATTTTACAAAGTCTCGCATGGATGGAAATTAAGATTTCAAATTTCACAAAACTATAGTGTTCTGTTGGTGCTCCATGTTAATGGAGTGAAAGTCCTGCTCATTTAGTTTGTGTCAGTGGAATGTTATACAACTTCTGTTATATTCACTTGTCTATGTAAAGTAGTTAATTCTTTAAAACTACTTCAGAAACATTGTAATAGCATCATATTCGCTTGCAATGCTGCTAGTGTTGATAAATACCGCAACATTCAACAACTTCATTTCACCTGCGCTGGCCCATAGCGCGCTGTTTGTCCGGTTGGCCCCCTCTAAGGACGCCATCCATAGTAGGGCGAATGCTTTATAAAATTAGCAAGACCGTCTTAAGGTCACTAGGGCTCAGGTTTTTGAACATAGAAGTGAACCAGAAAATTTTGCCAAACAAGCGTATAAAAATTCAACTCGCACATGGCATGAATTCGACATCATCTCATCACGCTCTTGGAAAACTACACGGGATAGTTCACACAGTGATTTCAAGTGTACCGTATATTTTACCGCCAATTAATTTAATGCAGTAGAAAAATAAAAACTAAATGATCTGGCAAACAATCTGCAGTGGCAGTAAACGATGTCAACACTGGTATTTGAACCAGGAAATTTACCTCGCAAATTGCCTTCAAAATCATCATTTTCCTCTTAAACAGCACTGATTTTACGGTGTATTTCAGCCCCCTGTCAAGGACGACGTCTCTGTACAGCCAGCATCACTGCCATAAAAATCAAAACATTGATGTTGAATCGAATGCTTAAAAGCTGTAATTATTTACTAAATGTTGATTTTCTGAATAAGGGTGCTTACAGAGTGGCGGCGAGAAGCTGAGCTGGCACTGGAACTGACATTAGAATGCGAGATGCGAGAAACCTGCTCGCTGCAAACCAAATGGGTGATGTCAGAGTGAAAGCCGAGCGGATCTGCGCCGACTGCCCGCTTTCACTCTGACAGGCTCCATTTAATATACTGCAGGCAGGTTTCTCGCATCCTAATGTCAGTTCCAGCTCCAGCTCAGCTTCTCGCCGCCACTCTGTAAGCACCCTAAGATGGTATTAAATCATCCCACAAGGTGCAAAACGTCATGAATATCGTGTATACAACGCTTGAATATCGTGTATAGTGCCGAACATAATTCTTTGTTTGGGGCTTTATAGCTATAATGCCCCATACATGTAGGTCGCTGTCAAACTCCATATGATGTTATAGGGTTGCCAGGAGGCTGGTGTATTTGCCCGATTTGACATTCCGTCGTTGCGCAAAGTCAGTTTTAAAGTAGTATTGAGCAAATGCAGCCAATTTTATACCCAAAGACTACAATATGCCAAACTTTCTGGAAATTTAGTAAATCGAAAAATACTGGACAATCTATCTATCTATAGGGGAGAGTGAGGACACTTGATCCTTGGGGATATTTGATTCCCTGGCCATATCTCATAATCTATGCGAATAAAGTTATAACAATATAAAAAGAAAATCAAGTATTTGCTCGTTTATGATGTTTAAAAAACAAATCTGATGTATTACATTTAGTTTGGAAAAGTTGTGATATATTTTAGAAAATATGTGTTTAAATACATCTCGAAGATCTTTTTACAATTTTTTTGAGCGGTTGTATGAGATAGTCGAACTAATTATTTATGAATATTTTCATTTACGATTACTTTCTAAGGGCTTTTGTCTAGAAAAACACGTTTTTTTAAATTTTGTTCACCTTATACAACAGGTATCTTTGATCCCTGTGACAATGGGTATTCTTGATCCCTATCATTAGTTCTCTAAAACATCTTCGAAATGTATAGAAATAGAAAAGCATCATTTTCATAAAGTACCGGGCTCTATTAATTGATCTTAATTGTTTTTTCCGTGAACAAATCATGGTATAAGTTATTGAAAGTTGGAAAAACCAGTTAAACAGCACTGATTTACCGTAAATACTTGTCTTGACTTTCTACTGTGGTTAAAGCATGTCGTGCATCTTAAAAGGTAGTATCATTAGTTAATTTGTTAGGACAGGTGGTTAACTGAACTTTCGTGTCTATAGGTCATAGTGTGCTTTGTTTCTTTAGCCCTAGTAGGCGGGGGATCAAATTACCACACGTTTTCACAAAAACCTCGTTTTGACATGATTTTAAAAACTGTTCATATTGCTGACAGGATATAGTATTCGGACTGACACATTATTCATAGCTCTTACAATTCGAATTGACTACAAGATGACGAATTTTGCAATTAAAATTTATATTTCGTTGAAAAGTTATTAGAAAAAAACAAAAGTGGGATCAAGCGTACCCACTCTCCCCTATATAAAAGTCAATGTTTGTATGTGTATTATTTTATGCGCTCCTAAACGGCTTAACCGATTGCCGTCAAAATTTATACATAGTAGGCATTTGTTATGGAGCGTGTTTGTGTGTCATTGGTTGGGGATTATCTGCCCGCCAGATGGCGCTTCGGAACAAATTGTGTTTTCCTCCTATTTCGTTGAAAGTCGCAGCAACGCGTAACGGTTATTAGCTAGTTTTGAATAAAAAAGTATATCTGAACATGAAACGAAAGTTGATGAAATTCGAAAGATAAATTGCCAACACTACTGGGCTGAATGAATGCTATTAATCCCTTCATGCCAATGTTGTTTATGAACAACAACGTTTTTAAACAGTTATATTTTTTATTTAGGCTAGATTTGCTCACAAAAACAAGTAAGGGTAATAAATATGACAATTACCTTTAATTTTAGCATTAACAGTTACAAGTATTAGCTCTACAACTGAAGTTATTGCAATTTATCCGATCGGATTCCGGTGGAGCAGTGCTGCCAGATCAATTTACGTTGACGACAAAATGAAAGGAAACTTTCATATACCATCATTATTTTGCAATATTAATGCGCACTGATTAAACCTATCAATTTAGACTGCCTTCGACAACGTTTTCCACGCAATTGAACTATTGTAAATATTCTAGGAGACTTGTATTGAGCATTAGAAGGTATTAGAAAATTGAGCAGATTCTAGCACTGCGAGCAAAGCACCTATCTTTATGAAAAAAAGGTTTTTTTGTTTCTTGACCGTTTTCAAGGAAAAATAGTTTTGAAACCCTATGTGCCCTCGAAAAAAGTTCGGCATGAAAGTGTTTAGAGAAGTTTATTCGTTTATGCAAAATATACTTTGATATATTGCAATTCACTATTTCCCAAACTTGAATAATGAATTTACTTTTGACGATGTTTCCTGCGTAGTGCAATTATTTCTTGGGCGGCATTTAGCACTAAAACGAAAAAATATACTATGTACTAGAAGTAGACATGAGAGGAATTCTACGAAGATCCATTCGAAAAACTTTATAATCGTGACCGACCATCTTAGATCCAATGAAACTTTACACATTTCACCGGCATGGAAGAATAAATATCTTCCACACTCAGTAAGATAATTTTGACTCAAGAGAATTTTTTTAAAAGAGTGTAGACATTTCTACGCACAATAATTTCAAAAAAAATTGTTCGATTACTGTATTTTATACAGCAAAACTTTCTGAGAACGAGTTACAGGGAATGAATATTTCTGTACGAAAAAAATATGCACTGAAAAAAATGTTGTGTCATTTTTCACAAAAAAAATTTGTGTTAAAAATTTAAATTGCAAAAAACCCTTTTTTCTAATTTTTTATGTTTCTTCAACAAAACCTAAAGAGAAAAGGAAAATTTTGAATGTGATTGTATTATGGAGATCTTATCGGTAAAAAAGATTTTCTAACAATAACATGTTCTTAAATTCCATACTGATTGACATACAAAATTGTAATTTTATTACAAAATATAATTTTAAGTATCGTTTTAAATCAAAATGCATTTAACAAAAATCTTCCAAAATGCGATAGTTTTCGAGATATTTGGAATTTTGTTCCAACAAAAACAGTTAATTCGTGTGATCATGCTCTTTTTAAAAGTTATTCGTGTTACCCATCATAAAATATCAAAACTCTAATGTTTATCGTTTTAAAGCCGTAGAAGAAACTTTTTCAGTATATTTGAATCATGGAGACTTTCAATAAAAAAATTTCCTAACAACAACTTTTGACATATTTTTGTAATTCGTACTATTTGCAGTCAAAAATACAATTTTATTTTTGAAAAAGTCATAATGCTGTCTGCACCTTTTTAAAAAAATGCTCCTGTATCAAAACATTGCAATTGTCAGAGAAGGAGATTCATAGACCGAATTCAACTTTAAAGTTTTATTCGAATCGACGATGGTTAAATTTTGTGGTCGGCCGGTTTCTCATGGAATCCCTCATGAGCGTAAGCATGATCATCGTACAATTTGTAATTACTACTCCGTGATTGACCAGAACAAGCGAAAGTACACAAAAAATCAACGAATGGGTCCTGGGAGTAGCTATCCATTATCAATGTGCACGTTTTGAGAGTTCTATTGTTTGGAATGTCAATAACGGCACCGGCCACGTCCTTACAGTCATCGGGGAAGGAAAGGAATGTTAGTGTAATAAACGTTGGTATGGAGACCGTGTATATCTCTGCATCTCCACATTTTGTCACCGGAGTTTAAGTTAATAGGATGGGGTAAAGAATTACACAAATCTGGATTCACTTTGATTAGTGATACGATCTACGAAACACTCAAAAGTGCTATCAAATGTTTATTTCTCTGGGCAGCCGGCTGCCGAGAATTTATGATAGATTTATCGTTTGTGAACTAATTTTGGAAAGATCGATTTAAAAAAAAGCAACTTCAGCTGCGAACAGTGGACAATCGGGAGTGTTGCTTATGTTCAATTGAATCAAGCGGCATATGAATGATTTTACTATCACTTGTTTCTTTATTCCGGCGAAACACGAATATTTCAAGAACGATACAAGTGAGGAGGGTGAAAACTCACAACCAAACCATCCCCCTTAGCTTAATTTGGTACACAGAGGGAGTGAATGTGATGGGAATGAGAGAGGTGTGGGTCTATGGGAGGTCGAATTGTCTGAGAAGGGTGTAATGGCGAAGCATCTGAGGGGGGTGAGGAAAGGATGATCAAATATGGGGGAGAACCTCTCGCTACGCGCCTGTAAAATCCAGAAAACTTGCCTTATTAAATAAATTGACCTGGGATTAGGTTGACGATTTTCAGAGTAATTGCATAACCTTTCTACATATATGAGAAAATCAAAAATGTGGCAAATCAACTAAGTCCAAAAAAGTCAATTTTCGTCAAAAAAAATGTCGACGTTTCATGCATTTAAAAGACGTTTGGTAGCATCTTTATAGATTCGCTTTTTAAATTTTTCATTTTTTCCAGCTTATATGGTATCAAGAACCGTGGTAGATGGCCAGTGCAGTCAAAATGACTTTGGTTAGTTTTTAATGATCTGGACTGGAAAATCCAAGTAACCGCACTTTTTAACCCATAACTCCGGAACCGGAGCTCCGATCGACAAAAATTTGATGGGAAGGTTGTACCGTATATTTGAGACTATGTTTGCCATCTCTGAGAAGTAGAGGTGATATTTTTGTCACATATACACATTAGCGCATTGCAAAAAAATTTTTTTTTTGGATTCTCAAAGGCCCCCCCTCTCATATTGTGACAAATGTCAAAGTAAGCTCAGATGCCAAATTTCACATCATTTGGACAATTCTAGACCCCCGCCCACTTCGTTTGAAATTTTTGAAATTGGTTCTATGGGAAAATGTGGAGAAAAAATATATTAAACGCTATAACTTTTGAAGTAGCAATCAGAAAATTTCAATTTATACCTCTTTTTAAAGGAAATAACCTTAGTATTGGAATGGAGATATTCCTGTTCCTATAAAAATACGGGAATGTGGGGTACTGGGTCATTTTGACCCCAAAATCCCCCATTTTTTGAATTTTTTCTGCTCCGTTGTGCAAACCATACATATTTTGCAGTTTTTCTATTGTGAAAAAATTTCAGAAATCGAACGGAATCTTTTAGACTTTTGTTCGAATACGAGAAGTTAGGGTTATAGGGCCTTTTAGCCTTTTATATTAAATTTTATCATTTTCTCGTGCATATATCTCTATTATTCTTCATTCAATTTTCATAAATTGTACCTTGTTCAACGTGGAAAATCCTCAGGAACAAAATAAAAATAGATTCGTTATCGGTAAAATTCAGAAACATCAAATTATCTGACATATTCTCTCGATTTCACATTTTTATCATAAAATTGCACATATTAACTCCATTTAACAACAAAATTCTTATTTAATTTACTATTTGTAGTGAAAAATGCGCTTAGGAATCACATGAGAAAAGTTTCATACCTGGAACAATAGGTGAAGTCAAGGTATTAGAACATTTATTGAAAAAATGTGGTTTGTAGAGTTATTGTCAAAAAATTTCATGTTTTTGAATTTTAACGCAAACGAATCTATTTTTGTTGTATTTCTAAGAATTTTCCACGTTCAATAAGGTACAATTTATTAAAATTGAATGAATAATAAGAGAGATATATGCACGAGAAAATGATAAAATTTAATATAAATGACAAAAGGCCCTATAACCCCAACTTCTCGTATTCGGACAAAAGTCTAAAAGGTTCCGTTCGATTTCTGAGATTTTTTCGCATTAGAAAAACTGCAAAATATGTATGGTTTGCACAACGGACCAGAAAAAATAAAATAGGAGATTTTGGGGTCAAAATGACCCAGTACCGCACTTTCCCGTATTTTTATAGAAACAGTAATATCTCCTTTCCAACACTAAGGTTATTTCCTTTAAAAAGAGGTATAAATTGTAATTTTCTGATTGGAACTTCAAAAGTTATAGCATTTAATATATTTTTCCTCCACATTTTCGCATAGAACCAATTTCAAAAATTTCAAACGAAGTGGGCGGGGGTCTAGAATTGTCCAAATGATGTGAAATTTGGCATCTGAGCTTACTTTGACATTTGTCACAATATGAGCGGGGGGGCCTCTGAGAATTCAAAAAAAATTTTTTTTTGCAATGCCCTAATACACATACATACACACAGACATTTTTCGATCTCGATGAACGGAGTCGAATGGTATGTGGTAGGGGATTGGTTTGACGATTTTCAGAATGGTTGCCAAGCCTTTCTATATGAGAAAGGCATAAACATTGGCAGTGCTGTCTTGTCCAACGTTTCGACTCTTGATGTGGGTCTAATTCATCACTCGTCGCCGATAGCTAAATGTCGAACGGCTCTGACTAGTTGTCATTTTTGTGCTTCGCAGAAACATTCGAGTTCTACGGTATATGTCAATAAAATGTGTTAATTTTCGAGCAATACTAAATTATTACTCAGGCGTATTTTTTCGACAATTGTTCTACTGGAGCTGTAGAGCTGGGTTCTCGGAAAGGTTGCTCGTCAGAATCACCCAGTACAATTGCAGACGAAACGGGAAATGTCATCCACTAAAACACTGCTTAAGACCAATTGCAACGGGCCGTGGTTCTCATTGGTATATTGAGTATACGGTTCAGATGTGCGGGTGTAAGAACTTTACGATCGCGTGGGAATGAGCGTTTTTAGTGCTAGAGATATCATGAGCGTTTTTAGTGCTCGATATAATCATCGAGGCGTTTTTGTGTTTGGGAAATCTTGGACGTAGTTGTGCGTGGATGATTGCGATGACATGTTCGTCTTTGTGTATCATCGTGAAGTGCTCGAGCGTTTGTAAGTTAACGTATTCGTTTGTATGTCACGTGGATGTTGGTATGTCGCGTTTACTAGCGTGAAACTTCGCATGTATAAATTCGTTTTTTATAATTATGGGTCCATTCGTTTATTCGCGTGTGTTCTTTGATGATCATTCCGGTCGTGAATCTGATACTTAATTTTCAGTGTATGATTCAGATGCAAGAAACGAGTAAGTTTCCCATATCACTAGGGTTCCCGGTCATGTCGCCGTGGGACGCGTTGGTTAGTGGATATGAGCGTCATTTATTTGTTAGTCCAACTGAAGGTATGAGTCTAGGCTGCTAGGACCAAGGGTAGAGATTTCCGGATGTCACCGATTCATGACCACGCGAGCAGTGAGTTGATGCTTAAGACCGCTTTTGCAAATTTGTAGGTGCTATAACATTCATTTAATTTGTATCAATGTTAGCGAGATCGCGGGCGTAAAACCCGGCGTAAAAAAGCTTTTGCAAATGCCGTGTCAAATAAACGTTTTATGAAAAAAAAAATCGCGGGCGTATATATGTGTATGACTGCAATTGCATGTTCGCGTTTGTGACCAGATTTGTGTTATCGCGAAGGCCATGAGCGTTTGTACGTTTGTTATGAGAGAGATTATGAATATTAAAAGCAAATTTTTGACATCATTAAAGTGTTTGAGAAAAACGCCAGTGACTGCAGTTGCTTTTAACAGCAAACTCAAATGTTGCTAGTAAACGATTTTCAATATATCGCCGTATGAATATCCAAAAAGGGTTGGATTCATTAGCAGAAGCTCTTATGCGCGCTGCACAAGGACAAAAGAGTAGTAAAGTAGTAAATCGACTGCCTTGTACGCAGCTCACCTGGGTTCGATTCCCAACCCCGCACATAGGGTTAGAGATTTTTCCAAAAGAGATTTCTCTAACACGAAAAAGGCGGATAACGCTAAGGTTAAAATCTCTATAATCAAAATAAAAGAAGTGGTAGTTCATATGCATCAGAATTCAAATTTTGAACCGATTCGACAGTTCTAGGTGATATGCTCAAATCAATTTTTTTTTCTTTTATTCGTAGTGAACGTCATCTCAACGATCAACAGCGGGAACTCCTCGAGTGGACCTCGGAATCGCACAAAACACACTCACTCCATGTGAACAAATCCATTTGCCTTCTGTCGAGGTGGCCCTTTGGCGATATTTTCGAAAAGTGGCTTCAATTTCTGCACGTAAGTCTACCACATTTACTTCCCTCAAATCAGTCTTTACCACATTATCGCCGCTAATTCCCATTGCAGGAGATATCAATTCTCAACCAACCAATACCCGTCCCGATCGAGCGCTACATCACCCACCTGCTCGACGAAGTGCCATTCCCGTCGCCCAGCATTCTGCTGCAGCTTTCCAGTCTTAGCCACGATCGAATCCTGCTAACACTCCCGGAGGACTCTCCGCTGCCACGAAGTGGTGCCGGTTTCCGACAGCTGCTTTCCAATCTGGGTGCGGAGAATTGTCTGCACGTGCTGCTATTGGTCATGACGGAACAGAAAATCTTGATCCATTCGCTGCGACCTGCCACTCTGACCGCGGTAGCAGAAGCCGTTTCGTCCTTCCTGTTCCCATTCAAGTGGCAGTGCCCGTACATTCCACTGTGTCCGCTGGGGCTCGCCGAAGTACTGCACGCTCCGTTGCCCTATCTAATCGGAGTGGACTCGAGATTTTTCGATCTGTACGAACCGCCGAATGACGTGACCTGCGTTGATCTGGACACCAACAATATCAGTTTGTGTGAGTCACAGAAGCATCTTACAACTAAGCTACTCCCGAAAAGGGCGGCTCGAATTCTGAAACAGACCTTGAGAAGCTTAGATGAGCTTCAGTATAATTTGACAAGCGACTCTGCCAACAGCTTGGATAGGGATTTTAAGAAAAAGAAACGGGAACAGAATTTAGAGCAGAAAATACAGGAAGCGTTCCTGCAGTTTATGGCATCGATCCTGAAAGGTTATAAGGACTATCTGGTGCCGATTTCGCAGGCTCCCACAAGTCGGGCCACCGATCCGGATGCATTGTTTCAACTGAATGCTTTCCTAAGGTCACGAGATAAGGCCCATCATAAGTTTTTCCAAATGCTGATGAAAACACAGATGTTTATCAAGTTCATCGAAGAACGATCATTTGTATCCGATGGCGATCACAATCTGGCCTTCTTCGATGAGTGTGCCGAGAAGGTAAGCGCATTCGAAGATACTCCCACTGAGATTAAGCTGATCGATTGGGACGCCGGTCAGAGTAGCGAGCGAACCAAGGTCATCCTGCCGCCCGAGTGCCAACCGGGACTACCGGAGCAAAATTATTACTACAGTTCCTTCACCCTGAATCCGGTTTTGCTGAAACAATCGCGGCGAAGCTTGCTCGTTCATGCGCTGCAGCATCCCGGAAGTCTAGCACCCGGTTCACCGATGGCACGCCGAACAAAACATGAGATTAAAACCGCCCAGAAGCTAGCCCGCAAGAACCAGGCGAATCCTGAGCTGTGGGCAAAACATTTGCTCGCCGCCTGTTATTCCATCTACTTCATGGTCCTGCCAAGTCTGATATCGGAAAATGCCGGTCGAGAGAATGCCATCCTTAAGACAGCCTACGATCTGCTGGGCAAAGCCAGCAAGTTAAAAATCCAATGCGACGAAGTCTGCTATCGCATAATGATGCAGCTCTGCGGAATGCATAATCTTCCGGTTCTGGCCGTCCGTCTTCACTACCTAATGCAACGTTCGGGTATTCAACCGAACGCCCTAACATATGGCTTCTACAATCGCTGCGTTCTGGAAGCCAAGTGGCCATCGGATTCCATTCTCTCCAGTCAGATGCGATGGAACAAATTACGGAACATTGTCATGGGAGCCGCCCATTTTAAACTAGCAGGAAAGAAGCATGCCGCTCGCAGACGTCTCTCCGCTTCGCACGAGAATAATCTGCACACTCTGGAAACGGTGGATGGTACCTCTCGAACCAGTTTGGACTCAGGAATCTCCCAGGCGGAGCACCCGTCCAGCTCGATAATCGATTTCGCAGCATTTGACAAGCTACGTGGCCGTCTGGGAACGATCGTTCGACAGTCGGGTTCCCCTCAGGAATCATCTGATGTCGTATCCAGTGCTGGTCTACTGATAAGCGGCGAAGGAAATCATCTTAAAATCAGTCCCAAAGAAAAACAATCCTTCAGTAAACCTTCGACGACCAGTCCGTGCGATCTCAGTCCACGCATATTGGCGAGAGCTGACAGCTTTGCGGGAGATTCCGAGTTCATCGATAAACTACAGAAACTGCACTATGCGAATGGTGTTACGCCGAACGGGACGGTAGGGGACAACGCGGTTAACCGGGTGAAGCGTGCGTTGGATTTCCATGCTGAAAACAGTTCCCAGGAGGAACTGGCAGAGGAGAAGTCAGCCGTGAAAACTAGTCCGACCAAGTAAGTAGAGACAGTCTGTTCAAGTCCCTTCGAAAGATTTTTAATGGCGCGTTACGTTTTTATAGGGTATCTCCACGTACCATCGTCACCCAGGATGACCCATTGGGAGCCTTGAAGGATGATGGGACCGATGAAGTGTTAGAGATTCGACAATCTACGGATAAGCTTTCGCTGAATGCCAAAGGCAGTGGCCACAATGGCATTCATCAACACCATCACAACGAAACCATCTACACTGATCAACCGATTCTGTTCAAGGGTCAACGGTCGGCCACGTTCGATGATTCACTGCAGCTGAACAAAAGCATGCAGCGATCGGAAACAATGCCAGTGAGCAGTTCGGTGACGTCCAGTTTCGCCAGCATCGGTTCTACGTTGAAGTTCAACTTTGGGTGAGTGGTTTTCCAGTTGGTGTTTCTTTATTGTTAGGTATATTTTTCGATTGGTCTTATGCATTGTATGTTTGAGTAAAGATTACGGGTAGGAAATCTCTCAAAGAATCTTTTGACCTCACATAGTATACTGTCGATCAGTCGGCGAGCTTGGTCTAAAAATAAGAAAATTTCAAAAGCTTTGAAATAAGTTTTCCTAACTAGGATTTCAGTAATTAACAAAACATTTTTCAGGAATATGAGTGCCATAGAAAATTTAGAAAACAGTAATCGTAAAAAGAACTAAGCGAATCTAGGATTACTAAACAGTGATCTAGGTATCACAGTAGTTTAATTTTCTGAAAGCCAAAACATCAGAAATTAATCCTCAGTTTCAGAATAATGGATCTAAAAAATTCAGACGTCCTTGATACCTACGAATCCAAGAATTCTGGTCTCAGAGAGTTCATCAATTTGGGAATTCTTGCTTTGAACATCTAAGGAATGTAGGTATCCAGATGCAAGATCTATTTCATAGTCCAGAGATTCACGAATATGTTCCATTCGAACACAATTCTTCGTCAGCTTTAACGGGCAATTCAAATATAATTTTAATTGGGTAAGTCGTCGCATATGCGGTGATGGCGCCACTGATATATGCTCAAGTATGCAGGGGATAGACCACTAGTAAAAAAGTGTTCCCGAGCAAGAGGGATAACCCATTTGTAAATCAGTTTTTGGGGCAGTGTATCAAAGATGGAGCTAGTAGCTTGGTAAAATGTGCGAATCCACATGTTTTAATGGAATTCTCTCAGAGTGTTATGTGGTACGAATCCTACATACAAACAAGTCGAAATACTCAATGTACGATGCATAAGATCACCGCATTTTTGTTTGCAGTTAACTGTTGTAATCGATGTCATATATATTTTAAAAGTTGTGTTTTATGAATGACGCATGCAAGTTCAATTAGTTATTTTAAGACTAAAACTTCATATGTTTTCCTTTGCGCTCGAATGTGGCTCGCAGTTTTTTTTACACTCGATATTTTTTTCTTTTTTTACATTATTCCATACCTACATAACCATTTATACTTTGGTAGCCGCTACTCACCTGCACGTTTATCCATGAAAAAAGATTTCAAATCCCTCTCGACGAATGTATTAGAAAGCATTTCCAGCGTCAGGTAAGTGCACGCCATTTTTCTGTCTAGTTTCTGATTAGTACTGAATATTAGCACTTGTTCGTTCGTTTTCAACGTGTTTTTGTTGTTATCTGTGAAGTGCCGTTCTATTCATTCGAAAAATCTACCATGCAAGAGTTAATGATCTTTTTTCCACGATCCCAACAGTCCGAGCCTAACGGGCAAGAAATCCAACGAAATCCTGCAAGGTGGTCTCAGCAGCATTAAAAATGCTGCCACGTCAGTGGCGAAAAAATTGGACGAGATTAAGGAAGCCATTTCGGCCAATTCAACTCCAGTCAAGACCGGTTCTGGTACGATTTGTACTAGCAACGGTTTGGAACGCGATGGCCACGGTTCGGAGAGTGATTTGCTGAACGAGGACGGGAACGTGAACGGCAATCGCTCCCGGCGTGTGTCGAGTGAGTTCGATCTCTGGGGTCGGTTCAGCGAGTCTAGAAAGTCCAGCTACAATAATCTAGTGCCTCTCGGAGAGAACACAACATCGAGCAATAGTCTCAATACATATCCTGCGATACCGGAGAATGTTTATCAACCTATACCGGAGGTAAAACTTGTTCAACTATATTTGAGCGACTGTTGTAACCATACTTGTACACTTTCAGGACTACAAACCTAGAGAAGCTGACTTCGTGATCCAAATAACTTCGTGTTCGCAGTGCCGCAACTGCTCGGTACTGCTGTACGACGAGGATGTGATGGCCGGCTGGTCCGCCGAAGATTCCAATCTCAATGCAAGCTGCAACGCCTGTGAGAAGGTGACCGTTCCTTTTCTCGATGTGCAGATTATTTCAGACGAGCAGCGATTAACGCAGCTGGCCGTCAAACAGTCACAGCAGCAGCAACAGCAATCGGACGTGATCACCGTGCCATATCTGAACCCACTGGTACTGCGCAAAGAACTGGAGAACATTCTCAGCCAGGAGGGTGACTACGCTCTAGCCAAGGCGAGTTTCGTCAAGGAGCATCCCATCATCTATTGGAATCTGGTTTGGTTCATGGAGCGCATCGATGTCAGCACGCATTTACCAAATCTCTGTCTGCCGAAGGAGGTGATGTCATTTGATAAAGGTATGGTGGGCTTTCGATTTAACTTTTCGTCTATTTCCAGGAAGGAGATATTGCTGATCCGCTGAGCAATTTGAAAACCGTTTCCGTTCACTGTTTGTGGGACAATCCACGGCTGCACTCGGAGGCTGGTCCAGCGATGTACATGCTTTGGAGACAGAATCAACCGGCCAGTCCCCTGCTGAAGGCACTGCTTACCGATCAGACGTCAATCAATCGAGCGTAAGTAGAAAGTGAATAGGGTTGCCACACCTACGGGTTTGGCCCGGAGCCTCCAGTTTCTGGAGGCGATCTCCAGGTTTTAAATTAATTTCTCCAGGTATGATGGAAGGATGGATAGTTTTTACTTAGTTTTTGAGTTCATCCGGTTTTGTTTGCTCCTGCAGCGTTCTTAACTATTGACCAATGAGGAGAGTTTTGCTCTTTTGTTGAAACATCCCTTGCGACGGTGATGACGAATAACCGGATTCTTTGCGCCCGTAAAGAATTCCGGAAGACACCACAGTGTGCTTCCCACATTTTTCTGTTTCTGTTAGCCGTGGCGGAGATCAATGCTCGTTTGGCTTATCCTCCACAGCGAGAATGGCTGGTACTTTTGAATATTTGCTGTTAGCCGGGGACGTGAAACTCTACACCTACCTAAACCGATTAAACTGTTCGCAAACGTGGAAAATTTGCAGCTTGACGTGAATGGCAAAGAACAGTGTGCGCATTACACTTTACTAAAATGAAGCACTGAGCAGTGAATGTGAGTCTATTTGATAATGTGCCAACCATGTTTCATGTTTCTCTTGTAAGCCTATCCTAAATCAGAAAAAATCTCCGGGTGAAAGCCTCACCACAGGTGACAACACTAAAAGTGGAACGGTCAAAAAGTATTCTCAACGGTTCTATAACTTTCACACGAATATCATTCGCCCGAAAGTCATTTACCCAAATGACGCTCGCCCGAAAGCCATTTTCCTGAATAGGCCGCTTGCCAGAATGTCACTAACGCTCTACATCACTGCCGCCGTTGTGAGTTCGGAAACCACGTAGGATCAGAAAACGATAAGCGACAACATCATCATCATTATATATCATTTAAACTACCGCCAGCCAAATTACAAAAGGGCAGCATACTTTCGTCGTTATCATTTTTTTTCATTGCATCTGTCTTTTCGACTGGCTAAGACCATCTCGCCATCTTCGTGTTTTGTGTTGGTCGTAATGAGTTTTTTGTTAGTAGTTTTCGATTATAAGTACATTTTGTTTTCTTTTAGGAATCTCACAATTTATTTCATTTCTTCTTCGCAGTTTTCACTTCATTTTTTTTCAAGAGGCTGCATATACTCCATCATTGGGTACTCTGATTTGGTTGTACCGCAGGCAGTCGTATAGTAGATGTTCAAGGTCTTCAGTTGTCTCACATCATTGACTGTTGTCTTATTCCTATCCCCCCTTTGTACTTGTGACTTTTGTTAGGAAATGTTCCGTTTGTATTCTATTCAAAATTCTACAGTCGTCTGAGCTAAGAGACAGGTTTTTACACCAGATCTTCTTGTTAGGTCATCCAGTGACCGTCTCCTGGTCAACTTTCTCGCTCCCGTAGATCCCCTTGTGGCTCGGAATCCATTGGATTTTCATGGAGTAGCCCGTCATTTCGTAGAAATCTTTGTAGATATTTGCCATTAGGTAGTTTTCTTCGAAAACCCTTTCGTTGAGCAGCATCTCACAAGCGTTCCTAGAGTCAGTGAGGATTACTGCCTTTTTGTACCCTTTGTTCTTGACTAACTCGACCGCTTTTAAGATGCCTAGAAGCTCAGCATTTGTGATGGAAAAGTTGTTACTAATCCTTTCGCTGGTGACTGATCTATCAATTTCGTCGTAGACTACAAAGGTAGCATCCGTGGATGTTTTGGATGCGTCGGTGACAACTTTATCGTGTTGCTTGTAAGTTTTCTGCATCGCTTCCTGGAAAAGTGACTGCCAGAGTTTTGCACTGGATCAATCATCCTTTTTAGGTGATCACTTGCAAGGGTAATTTTTACAATGTTGTCGAACTAAACTCTAACGAAGTAGCGTATCCGCTTGAGAAACGGCAATTCCCGATCAGAGGGGTGGATTCAATAGAGCAATTCTATGTTTTTGTCATCTGTTTCCGTGATGTGTGACTCGTACCCCATTTTTCTGCTCAAAGTTGCTCTGATAAATGTCATCAGAGGCGTCCTGTATCATGTAATTCTAATTAGTTCCCTTTTAGTGAGTGCTTCGATTCGTTGCTCCATAGGTAACTGTACTGCTTCGGCCAGCTTCACGTGCATAGGGGAAATAGCCTTACGGTGTATGTATTCTGTACAATGTGCAATTTTTTGAGATTAGTGGCTGCTATGTTGCCGTACACTGACGTCTAGTCCTCCAGTCGACAGCGGACCAGTGCGTTTCCTATTTTGATCAGGGGTTCTGGGATGGCGCCATTGGCTTTTCTGGATAGCATTTTCTCACCAGTCCCAAATTTTTATCCGCTTTTTCTACCACCGAGTCGATATGCTTTCTGTACATATCAAGAGTCGGTCCAAAACATATCCAAGGGTGCGTGTTGGCCAGCTCTAAGTTTTCTTCCTGCACTTTCATCTTAATGTGTTCGGTACTTTTTCTAGTCAACGAAATTACTGCTGATTTCTGTGGACTCACTTCCAAATTCAGAGCTGCAAGTTTGTCGAGGATTCTGTGTACGAATAAGTTTCAGTGTTCCGCGGCCTCTTCGACAGTGTCTGCCAACACGATGATTTCAAAGTCATCTGCAAATTGTACCAGCTCTCCGTTTTCCTTAGAAAGGTCGTGTAGGGATGCTGTGTAGAAGTTTAACAGGAGATAACGGAGATAGAGGGCATCCCTGTGGAAGTCCCACAGGGACCTCCATCTCGATTGTACTAGACTTCGCTTTTAGCAGCATTTTGCGGCTCCTCAGGTATTCAAATAGCCATGAGATTAATTTTCCGGGTAGCTGTTTGATGGTCGCTAGTTCAGTTAATCGGTTCTTGACTACTGAAGTAATAAGCTTGATTTCGATATTCATCAGGGTTATGGGTCGCATGTTATTTAGTTGGCTCGTTTTTAGCTTTCTTGGGGATTGGCCTTACCTCTGTAACTTGCCATGACTCTGGTATATCTTCCGAGACGAACGCTCTGCTCAAATTTTGGCTTGCATCTGCGGGTTTAGTGTACTGTCAAACCATTAGAATCGGGTGCAGAATGGCCGTTTCTTTGACTCAGAACGTGTAGGATCTCCTGATTCTTAAGAGCCATCTCGTACCCCTCGAGCACCTTGTTGGTACTCACCATCGGTAGCTGTATTGGGAGGAGTTTGTTTCTGAAACAGAGATCCATGAACTGCGTGCCCTCTGTTTCAGTAAAGTCGATCATTTTTTGTGTTTTTCAGCGAGCGCTGTGTCTACTCCTTTGAATAGATTCCAAAGCTGCCTGACCGGTGTAGAGTCGTTGATTTTTCCGGTCAGTTCTCTTGCGCAACCGCGTTTTGTTTTCCTCACCTCCTTTTGAATAGGGATCTCACTTTTTGGAGTAGCATGAGGTTTGATATAGATTGGTTTCTGTTGTATGTTCGAAGTGCTTCTCTTTTAGAGGAGTAAAGTTTGCAAATTTCTTCCGTCCACCAAGGTTTAAGGAAACTGATCTTTTTATTCTTGAAGGTGTAGGAGGAGCTTTTTACTGCTTCTTCGATAACTGATTCAGTTCTTCTGGGTAGTAGATGAATTGTGGTTTGATGCTGTTCAAGTCTTCCACCAACTTGTGTTTGTTAATCTTCATGAAGGCCCTTCCGCTTTTTTGGCATTTCATTGATGGATACTACCAAACTCTTCCTCTTGCACCGACCAATTGGATTTTCTCGCCAATCCCGTTGTTGTAAGCGTGAGATCAATTGCTGAATGCCTTCCACCTGGGGTGTGATGATCATTGTTAGTGTACCGTCATTAAGCAGAATCAAGTCAGATTGGTCAATCAGGCTGCGTAGAAGTTGCCCACGGTTGCATACGTGGTAGTCTGCGCTTTACGAAGGATGGTGAGCGTTAAGGTCAGCTCCTACGACCACCTCTACTTTCAGGTCTTTCACAAGGGCGATGATTTTTTTAGATCCCCCTACGTACGTTTACATATCGTCTGAATGGTAAGCCGATATGAGGTAGACCAGGTCAAAGTTCTTTGTTATTTTGTTCCCGACCGCTTCCATAATCTCGAAATTCGGAAGGGAAAGTTCTTCATGCCCTATTTCCTTGCGTATTAGAATACCTACACTGACATATCCTTCCGGGCGTCTACTGGAGATAAGTTTGTGTGCTCTAAAGTTGAAGGGTTCTTTGTCTTTTAGCCAGATCTCTTGAAGGAGTACAACTTGTGCCTTGTTCGAGGTCATGCATGTGTAGAGTTCTTCTCTTTGCTCAGTTTTTCGGATGCTTTAAATGTTAATGATATTGAAGGTTTTAAGGTCGTTTAGCTGATTCTGGAGTTCCGTGTCGTATTTTCCCTCGATTATTTTTTGTAAGCCCATGCTGATCTCGATTAGTAGTTGGTCCGTCTCAATCTCTGTTCTTACTTATTGAATTTTTGGCTCAATTTTCTCTGGATGTCTATTACTGGCTTTATCCAGTAGTTGCCCTGACAGAGATGCATTAGATCCTGTCGTAGTTGTGCGAGAAGTTTTTCAATTTTCGTGACTCTATGGGGATTACCTCTTGATATTACACTGTAACTATCCCTGGTTCCAAGCTGGGGTGAGAGGGCGTTGCAATTGTACGAGGTGTTGTTAGTTGTAGTATTGCTCGGTTTCCGGACCCTGGCTCTTTTCGACACAGCACCAGTGTACAACGGCTGAGTTGGTGGAAGGTCGGTCGTTTCCGGGAACGCAGATTCCAGTCCCGCAAAACGGTTTTGGGTTTTTGTGTACCTCTTTTCTGTTTAGACATATGAGACCCTGCTGATCAGCATCCCTTTCACGTCTTTGTTCCTCCTCTCTTTCTTAACACGAGTTTCTGTTTGAAGCAAGTTCTTGTTTCCAGTTTACACAGAAGGAGGCCCACGCATTCGACATTCGGCTCGTGCTCATTTCCGCTCCTGCATTTTGCTTTTCCGGCGCACTTTGAACGTAAAATTTACGAAAAGCGACGCGAAAATTTGTCCCGTCACTATTTTTCCAACGTGGCACAGGCCGCCATCTTGATTGACGCGCATTAGTCGTAATTTCTTCAAAGCTCGACACAGCTGGCGAAAATTTTTAACGGCACAAACGAAATTAATGTGAAAAGCGTATGCTCTTTTCAAAAGGCGGGACCAAAATTCGCACGCACGTTCTTTCAGTACTCACTTTTCCGAATCCCGAATTCATTTCGCAGCATCATTCCTGTTACAGAGTCTGTGTGTTGAGCACACCAATATCATTGGGGTCTGCTGTCATTTCCTGGTTGCTGTCGGTTGAAAGTAAAAGACCACCACCGAATCCATCATCTTTAGAAGAAAATTCGTTCGCACCATAGACATCAACAGCCGTTTGTCAGAAGCATAAGTGTTGATTCTTTCTTTCATACATGAGCAGTTCTTTGAATCTGCGTGCCAATTGAGTTCGAAAGCAAGCTATTGAACCATCCGTTTACCCGTTTTACTCTGATTTGGAAGTAGATTCCTTTTAAACATGCAACTAAAGTTAGGTAACCTATCAATGTAAATAAAAACTTTCATGGATAAAGAACAAACGAAATTTTCACCAAAACATGAATGAGTATATTGAACAACGGTGAGTCATGTAGCATAAACAAATATTGAGACATTCACCGAAACGGACACGCCGCACCAACTGCTTACTAATGTCGTTTTCGATTGAGAACCTAGAAACTAACCCAGGTTAGTTTCTTCAAACGAACATTTTTAACGGAACTGAGTTGGGTTCTCGCCAAACAGCGGTGGTGTGAGCGAACCCGAAATATATTTCAGGTTAGAACCCAACTCGGTTTTCAGTTCAGTGGCGCATAACCTAGGTTCGAAACTGGCTTCAAACAAACGGTTTGACAGCAGTTAGGTCCAAAACTGAGTTAGTTTCTGCCTCAAGCGAAAACGACATAAACGTCGTTCTAAGGTTGCCAGCAAGTTTTTTGTGTAACTAGTACTTATATTTGCTATTGGCATTAGAAATAAGCCTCCCATTTTGGTTTAAATACAAAGACAATTTTTATAACAGAATTCGATTGATAAGTATAGCTCATTAAACCTATTTTATCAATCTTAAATCTGTAATCTTAAAAGAATTTTTGAATCTTACTGAATGTGAAGAATTTGGCACCACTTGCATCTGGTATACTCAACCTTCATAAAACGATGCATAACGCAGGGCTGATTTTTGGAGCAACTTGTTTATTCATTCAGCGCTTCGTTATGCAAATTTGTTCCTTTCGATCAGGAAAGGCTGCGTCGAATTTTGGGGAAATGCGCTAATACACTTTACGGATTATATAATCAAAAGTAATTATTTTTCCACCCTGTGCTACATGACAACTTAAAGCCGAGGGATTGCCCTTCCTAAGATCATTCTTAGGGACAGATCGTTCCAACATCAAATTATGGTCTTGTCAATTTTGGTCTTGTCAAACTGCAAATGACGTAAAAACCCAAGATGATACCAGATAAGGTATAGGCATACGTAAAGCGAGAGTTTTGGTTTTGCGATTGGTAAGCTCGACATTGCGTAAATACTGCTTCACATCCTAAAAAAAGATTATTGAAAACGAAAATATTTTAAACAAAGTTTTGAATATAGAAACTAGAGATTCAGCCTATTTGAGGTTCTCAAGGCGTTTGGTACCAATAATATTTTCGTACACACAAGCATACACCTTATGCAGATTGTCTTGAATCTGTTTTGTTTTTGTCAAATTTGTGACTCTTCGTATTCTTATGCGGATACCAGAGATGCCAGATTTGCGGACAAGTCTGCAAATTCGCAGACTTTTAATTTAAGCTGCAGATTTTTTCGATGACGCAGATATTTGCAGATTTTTCCGTTTGGTTGCAGATATTTGCAGATTTTTTAGTTTGGTTGCAGATATTTGCAGATTTTTGAAAAAAGTACCTGGCATCTCTGGCGGATACGCTCTTCTTCCCTTTAAACACTGAGAACTGACATACAAGTAAAGTTTTAAACTTGTGTAAGTAATAAAACTGTCGCTTTGAAATGACAACAGTAAGTAGCAACTTGCCACTGGCCGGCGCTTCGATCGACCAGCAATCGCTATACGGGACTTGTGTGCAAACTTGTATACAATAGTGACTCACGCATGCGAACCTGTATGCGATGGTGATTTTCAACGAATTTTCATTTAAATTTTTACACAGGCTTTTCGGGAAAATTTGCTCTAGCTTATATGTCTGTTCTCTGTGCTTTAAAGCAGACCCTCGCTTAAAGCATAAGCTTGTTCTTTGAAGCTTAAAATTGGATTGAAAATGGGGACGTGGCGAATTTTTAATCTCTATGAACCCGTGATAATCGATACTTACCGAACTGAAGCTGTATTGGGACTGATCTCCGTTCAACGGTAGTATTTTCACGCCTTGCGTGGAGGTATGAAATAGGACACTACGTTAGTTCACCTTTTGATGATCTCAAATGGAATCCTACTCAAGATGTCAATGACGTTCTGTCAAGACTTCTGATAAAAATATTTGACAAATTTCTACTTAAAACTTCGATGAAGTTCGCAGAATTTTGATGGAATCTTGCAATTTGTAATCCATCATAATCCTGATAAAAGAGAAGAGCAAGATTTCATGATAGCGATAGCGTCAAAACTCTGAGCGGTTTTCCGTTACTATATTTTGAAGAGGATAGGTCAGAATCGCGAACCTATAATAATCTTCAGCGGAAGAATTCTGAGAACCATTTCTTCAGATTCCTGCTAGTAATACCACAGGCGCTCTGTGAGGATACTACCACAATCCAACGGAATTCTAATCAGCATACCATCCGAATCGAGCGTAAGATTTCACGAGAATCTAGAGATGGAATTCACCAAAACCCTGTCAAGAGTCTTGGGAAGCATACCATCAGAGTCCTAAGAGAGTATCATGCATCGACTTCAGTGTAACCGAACTCGGTCCAATGACATTTGATGTGATCAATGTTTTTTATGATCAGAGGACAAATGTCAAAAGTAGTTCAAAATCCTCAATAGGGGAGAGGATCCCGCAAAACCCCCCCTCTTAGTGCCCTTGCCGGATCACAACAAAAAACACCGTCATGTTCTTCGACACGCTGCAAATAGATATTTTTTAAAACATCCTAATGAATAGTAAATGATTTTTAATGTTTTCATATCAAAAACGAGTTCAGCGTGCCAAAATTAAATAAAACCGTCCTATTTTATCCGATACGGCAAAGTTTTGACTTTAGACAACCTTTTGTTCTAAGTCGTGCCACTGTGCTTGCCATTTCTTGTTTGAAGTAGCGTAGGCTCTCTAGGTGGCGGATAACTACGATCATTAGTTGTCACAACCCTTTATATGATTCAGACATGCATATATCTTTGCAGTCAGCAACATTGAGCAGGACTGTCTCCAACTTATATCGCCATTTTGTAAACAGCATTTCATCTGTGCCCTTTTTATTCAAAAGCATCATTAATGCTGATGCACACCTTACAAATAATTGTATTGTTATAGAAGTTTATTTCCTTTAGATTCACCTAACATAATTCTCCCTTATTTCCTTCCCGCACAGCGTCATGCAACAGGTGATCGCATCGATTCGCTGCAACGACCTGCTGACGCCGATCAAACGGCTCGCCAACGAGCGGCACAAGCTCAAACATCGTGGCGTCGATCGGACACATTCCATCTACCGGGACATACTATTTCTGGCCTTCACAGCGATCGGTCGCTCGAACATCGACCTGATTTCGTTCCACCGAGAGTACGCCGCCGTGTTCGACAAGCTGACCGAGAAGGAGTGTAACACCTACTACCGGGCCCAGGATCTGCCACCGTCGCCGGCTGCTATTTTCTGCCGGGCATACTTCAAACCGCTGATGCTGCCCTGACCGCAACCGAAGCGGTGCGATTTCGACGGATGGGAACCGACGATGGCATCATCGAAAAAACGCGCTCGGTAGTTTGTGGGTAAGAACTGGTTCAGATACTACTTACCTTCGAAGGGCAAGATAAAGAAAGGGAATGGAAAAAAGATGGATAAAGAAAGGGAGATCCATTTAACCTAGCAAAACTGTATTTCTTCGGACAACCCGTACGTGATAGAGCTATCTGTAAATTATTCTACTTAACGATACTATAAAGGATATCGAAATGTTATAGGTAGACAAAAATCAACCCATCATGCATAAGGTTGTTAGCAATAAACCATTCATTTCTCTCATCGAACCATTTAGTGAGCTTAAGCCTGTTAAATTTTCCTGCTAGCTGACAACTGAGGACAAATGAGATTATAGTGACTCAATAACGATGTCACTCTTGCTCAAATCGGCCAACCAAGCATGTAAATGGAAACCTATCAGTGAAATAAAGCTAACTGAAAATATAAATGAAAAGAAACGAGCAACTTAACGAAATGCGTCCGACTACATAGAAATGAAAACAAATACATATTAAAATTTGCAGTGTAAACATTTCGCTGAAAATTTCTTGTGATATATGAAAAACTGTCTTAACTGCAAAATCTACTAAATCATCACTTATCGAATACGTAGCGAGCAATTTCGTTGTTTTCATTTTCACTCAGTGTACGGTTAGATTATGTGGAAGCGAAGGTGTTCACCACCCTCTTTTATAATTTCTTCTACTATTGTTTCGTGTCACAATCACTCACATACTTGGGACACCTACCCATTAGATGGTTGTTTGCTTTCAGGTTGTTAGACTGTTCCATAATCGCGTTTTGCAAAAACAAATAAAACGGTTGGCAAATATATATGTATAGGTATATTATTTTCTATGGAACTACCCTTGAAGAATGGTAAAGACTAGTTGAAAATAACGTAATAAATATATATGTACGGTTCTGCAAAATAAATTGGTTGGTAATTTTTCATTAGATCAGATATCACATAGCCAGCTGCTGAATGTCTGTAGATTACTTATCGTACAGCTTGAAGCCGAACTAGCTTTTACCACAGACCTACCAGATATGACACTAAAAATACGAATCATTTCAAATATAAATTTGTTTTGCGCATAGGTCACAAAACTAACAACAAACATTAATTAAACAGCAAAGATGGCCTAGACCGTTTTTGTGTAATTTATGTTGAAGATCGAATTCTGGGAAAGACTAGCTGTAATTAAGCTGAGTTATGGCTCGTTTATGTTTCCGTGCTAAAATGTGTATAATGTTCCCCACATGACCGTTGCTGAAGATAGTGGAAAGTGTACAATCCATGTTTTTCTATTACATTTAATTGAAGAATGCAATGTTTCCGCACAACTCTTACCAATGTGTAAATTTCATATTCTAATCTTTCATTTGATGTTCAGCAGAAAAAAAAACATAATGAAAGCAGTGCTTCTTCCAAAATTATCGTCGCGGTGAGTATAGAAGGTCACTACTTTCTTCAAGCATTTCTCCTGTTGAATTTAGTTCAACGGGATATTTCCGAGATTATGATCACGCCCGGAAAGGAAATAAAACGCACGATCCTGTTCTATCGAGATTATAATCTCGAACATTGTAGGGGAAGATGGGGTAAAACGCACCCCGGGGCAAAATGCACCCCTAGCTTAGATCGAAAACTGCTGAAAATTTCTAGAAAAGAGTAACACCAGTCGGAAGTCCGTCGTAGTAAACATACACTGTCAAAGTATTAAACCGTACATCAATAGCAGCTCAACAACAAAAATCAATAACGTGCTCTTCTCGTGTAATTATTGTGGCTCGTGCAACAAGCATTTTCAGCTCTTATAAATGCTGTTTTAATATTATATCAGTGCATTCTAGTTAAATTTATACCTTTGTTCATTATTCTGTCGCACTACAAATGAAAAATCTACTAAAAAGTTCACTTTATGCTAAGTTTATATCTCTGCTCCATCGGGGGCAAAATGCCCTCTTCTTTGATTTTGCTAATTTTTTAACCGAAAACAGAAAAATCGTTCTGAAAACCTACCTACTACCTACAAAACCTAAGGCTATGCTTTTGTGAAATCCCGTCAGAAAACAAAACTACTTGTTTGTTCACCGTGCATTATGTCCCGTTGCTGTAGTGCATGTTGCCCCCGCACAGGTGTGTTTTGCCCCGCTTATTTTTCAAAAGGTAATTTCAATTGATTTTGAAGAATTGAATTATTTTCATGTTTTTGAATATTTTGCAAGGCGTTATAATTGTTATTATCGAGGGGCAATTCACTCCCCATTCAAAGTGAATTGAAAATACCCAATTGAAAAAATACGCGAGAAATGCTTCAGTACACCTTAATACATTTAATACGCCGAAAATACACTAATGCACTAAAATACGTTACTTCTGGAAGAATTTTTCAATACGTCGAAAATACGCTAATACACAAAAATACGTTATTACCGGAAATATTTTTCAATGCGTCGATAACAATCCAATTCGTCAAGTAATACACTGTTGATACAAGCCATACAAATATTACATTATTTTCATGCCAAATGAAACTAATTCAGTATATATCTTATTATGACATGGCGTATGTTTTTTTCAAGCATTGTTTACTTTTCTCGGAATTGGGACTCCCAGCAAACGGACTCAGAATCGGTGAATCATTAGAATGACAAGTAGGCAGAAATCAATCAGAATTCTTGTTAGTTTGATTCAGAGGAACAATCCCATAATCTTTAATGGAAATAAACATCCCGTACATTTGAAAATACTCCCAGGGGATGTGAACAAAAATAAATCCGAAACTTCCTACCAGCATCAGTAGGAAATTTTTGATCAAGAATTGGCTCATTTTATCGACATAAACAATGTTTAATGTTTACCCTAAATAGTGAAGCTCTAAAATCTTGCAAGTTCGAAGTTTACATTGCGATGGATCATTTTGTTTAGATATACAGGTTGCATTATAAATCAACACTCGTTGGGGGAATAGAATCGAAACCAACGCTCGATGAATTGAGAATGCAAAACACAAGTTTGTACGCAGCTCACCTGAGTTCGATTTCCAACCCCGCACATAGGGTTAGAGATTTTTCCACAAGAAATTGCTCTAACCAGAAAAGAGGCGAATGACCCTAAAGTTAAAACCTCTATAATTAACCCATTATAACCCAGCTATGTTAAAACTTTTGGTAATTTATAAAATACTTCGTGAGCTCTCATATTATGCCGAATTAAGTATGGGAAAAATAAAATAACCACTTTGGACCGTTTCGTTGCGAAAAAAACTAACGTATGAAATTTCATACGCTGGGCTGATAGGGTATCAAAAAATCATTACAGAGAAAATTCGGCTAAAATCTTTATACTCAGCATAAAATCGAATAATATCTTCAACCTTGCGAGATCATTCATTTAGCAGCTTTTTTGAATGATTTTAACACTACTCTCCTCTCTCGTGCCGTTTCGTCTCATGATTGGTTCGTTGCATCAAACCATCTTTCCCTCAAACTTAGTAATTATTTTAAGAAAAAGAACATTTTCTTACGAGAATTTACATAAAAAATATTCCGGGTAGAACCAGGTATGATTTGCTACGTATTAAGCATTTGTTAGCCTTGAATGTACTGATTCAACTTTAAAATCAGCGAGAAAGTTGTAAATCTCCTCCTAATCCTAAAGAGGAAATAATTTTGCCTTGGGAAAAAAGATATCGGTTCAGCCTAGCGTATGAAATTTCATACGTTGAACTACCAGCAGAATGTTTGCAAGTGTTTCACCAATTTCTTCCATTTTTTCGCACTGAGCCACATCTTTCACATCTCTTATGACCATTCGTTCACAATCCGAAACAAGAATTAGTGATTTAGAAGAGAAAATTAATAATATGTATTGTTCTCATTTTGGTTTGAATTTTATCCAACTTTGACATTCGAAAACACAATGGAATTTAATAAAAAATGATTATTGAGCATACACATTATAAACTATAGGGTATTAGTTAACATTCACAGAAGACCAGAAGTTTGAAAACGGCTTTATTGTATAACAAGTATGATCCAGAAATGTGGTGTTTTTGCGTATGAAATTTCATACGCTAGGACATAATGGGTTAAAATAATAAAAAATAATACAAAACACAAGAATCCGAATTACGAGTCGCTTCCGATCAACTTGCAGGAATGAGTTCAGCCATAACTCTAAGTCCAGTTGGAATTCCGGCTGGATTCTGCCAGAATTCAGGCTCTAGTGACGCAACCGAGTCTAGTACAACCAGTAGGAATTTCGGCTGATTTTACTTAGGAGCATCTCAATTTTACTGAGATGCATCTCAATTTTTGAAATAAATTTAGATAATACTGCAGTGATTAAATATAATACCGCGTTGCTCAAAAATTGCCATTGGGTAAGCTTAATTAGAAATTCTAATTCTCTAAATAATAAAATTTGGCATAATGCTTAATTGTTCGTTAATCTTGAAAAATCACTAGTAATTCCATTTGTACTAATTTTATTATTTGCGTTTATGAAATTATTCTACTTGCATTCTACAATAACATTTAAACGTCAAAATTCAGTAACATTTGGTTTCAATTGATTATTCAACAAAAATACAATGCGTGCATACAATTGTACGTTTTAGTACACTAACCCATAAGAATTATGAAATAATTCACCAATACGCATAATACATTGCATTTCGTGAACAATACACAAATACGTTTTTAATGCGCTAATACATAAGAATTATGAAAGAAATAACTAATACTCATCAATACACAAAATACGTGTCATTTCGTGAAAAATACACAAATACGTCTTTCAATACGTTAGCCTGAATCGAAAATACTAGAGTGAGTCGCCCCTCGGTTATTACAGAGGAAAATGTTGGCTAAACGATATCATTAATTAAATTATCCCGATTGATGTTCTATTGCTGAGTTATGATCATATTTCCTTCCTCCATATTTCATCTTTCACTAATTGTCCTTCTACAGCCTCGGCGACAACTTGCCCTCAGCTGGGCCGACTGCTCATAAAATCAAAACCTACACGTTTCATTTTGAACATCATACCCCTTTATTCATCTCTCTTCACACATTCCTCTATTTCCTTTGACTTCTATCCACCTATTCCTGCTGCTTTGCCCTTCCGGCCTATTGATTCTATTCACTTCTTAAAAGCTAGTAGTCACGTGTCGTCAAAATCTATAATCGCTGTGATTTACTCGCTTCTCTTGGAAGGCGTCTTCCGTTTCGTGTTTGCTAGGCTGGTTAAAAGTGTATCGCTTTCCGTTCGCCGAGTACAGTTTGCTGATACTGATACCTGCAGGCAGACTTCCCATGAACATGTACAATTTTGTACCTGTGTACAAAATTTCGTGCACGCGTTCAACTTCAAACATGCTTCGTCTCGATGTACAAGTTTGCCTCGAACATCGAACTCAAGCGAACGATGTGCAAACTCTAGTTCAAACATCTGTGTACGTACAGCGGGTGCGTACACGAGAACGATTCGCACATGGCAAAAAGAGTCAGCGCTAGTGACGATGAGAGTGAGAAAGAGAAAACTGGTGCCACGAACCGATGGCCCTTATTACCGTTCTCACTTACACGTTCACTTTCACTTCACCTACACGTCACTTCACTTGTTTTTACCTATTACCGTTGTCACCTACTGTGAAGTGATGAAAATGAACACCGTGAAGTGAGAGTGACAGTGATGTGACGTTCGGAATAGCCTTAAAATAAAAAAAAAATCCGTGTCGTTCAAATTTGTGTTTTTTTTGCAAACTGACGGAAGTAACTTTGCTGGTCGAGATTTTTATCTGAAAATGAGTGTAGAATTATGGTTCGATACAGACAGTGAAGACGAGGAGGAATATGCTAATCTTGCAGTAGATCGTCGGCGCATTAGAGATACTTCCAATCCGTTGGATCAAACTGAAAAATCGTATGTATTTGAAAACAAAATTCTAGCTAAAATCTGAAAGGGTAGATAGAAAGTTACATGCTTTAAACGCATTTTCAGTTTTATTCGTTTGTTCAGGGTATCCAAGGAGATTTTTAAATACCTGCTGGATATAATCGATTCGAAAATCAATCCAGTATAACTATCTACATCAGTTCCTCCGACGATCATGCTGGCAGCTTCCTTGAGATTTTTCGCGGAAGGCAACTACCAGAAAGACGTAGGAAATGATAGATTTATCGGATTGGCGCAACCAACGATGTCAAAGGTGTTGCAGCTCGTTTTGAACATTATTGAAACTGAAGTCTGCCAAGTTGCAATTCAGTTTCCATCCGAAGACCGCGAAATAAATGCGATTATTAAACTTGGTTTCTACGCTAAAACTGGATTTCCAGGAGTAATCGGATGCGTAGATGGAACTCACGTAAGCATCATACCTCCAGCTCGCGACAAGCACCTGTTTTACAATCGTAAAGGATTTTACAGTCTAAACGTTATGTTGGTAAAGTTGAAATAAGGTTGTAGGACCTATCCATTCTACTAATGTAGATGTTGAACAATTTTACAGGTTTGTGACCATAACTTAATGATTCGGTATCTCGATGCGAATCACCCAGGCTCCTCCCACGATTCATTTGTATGGAATGGTAGTTCGCTGAATCAGTTACTATCACAGAGATACGAAAACGGGGAGAGGAACTTCTGGTTACTAGGTGAGAATAAAGTTAATGAGTGTATTGAAATGTCAAAGATTCCAATTAGTGTTTGCCGAATTCGTAAATCTTGCTTTGTTTTGAATTTAACAGTTTACATCTCTTATAGGTGATGCCGGCTACCCTTTGACGACATTTCTTATTACCCCCTTTCGTACGGGTACAAGTACCACTGATCGACAGACGAGGTTCAATGAAGTGCATTCCAAAACTCGCATCACAGTGGAAAGATCGATTGGAGTGGCTAAGAATACTTTTCGATGCTTATTAGGAGCAAGACAGCTATATTATAAGCCTGAAAAAGCCACGCAAATAATAAATGTGTATGTTGCTCTACCTTCGCATAAAGCATAGAATGGATTATGACGAGCCGGAATTACAGGATGGAGAAGGGGACGCAGAATTACATGGTATGGATGGAAATCAAACTGATGCGTTTAGGATAAGAGAAGAAATCATGAACAATATTTTATGAATGCAGCCAAGTTATTTTGAGCATCATGTAATAAAACTATAAACGAGAAAGGAATAGAATAAATGTTTTATTAAATGACATACGACTTACTTAAAGCGATGGAATTTATAATGGCATCTTCAAAACAATAACGTTTATACTAACATTATTAGGAAACTAACTGAAAAAAGTAATAGTAATAAATTAATCGTCACTTTCATCCTGGTCCATGTCATGATAATCCTGCGCATCAGTATTAATCGTTGTTGTCCGTCCCATTTCAAAGTCTAGCTTCTGCTTCTTGTACTGAAGCAGTTGCAACTGGCATTGTAGCTGCTGGCTTTTAGATTTTTGCTTCTCCAGTAGCATCCGCTTTTTGAAAAGAATTTTTTCCTCGTCCAGCTGCAACCGCTTCTTTTCAAGCTCGAATCGCATTCCTTGCAAATCGTACGATTTACGCGAATATCGAGCGCAGTCCGACACATGCCGCTTCATCTTACTCAGATCATCAGTCTGCTTTTCAAGCAGCACTTTACTGTAATTCCGATTAGTCATTCGTCCACGGACGCGCGTTGCTGGTTGACCCTTCCTAATCGCATCATCATGGACTGCATTATCATGCGTAGACTCGTCGCCCGGGACATTCGGTTCCTCACTCGGGTCATCGTCGCAAGGCACACATGCTGGGCGTTCATCAATTTCAGTTGCACTAGGTGGTAGTTGTATTCCAAAAACAGATCCTAAATTTCACAAATCAATCATCAATTATGGTGATAAATTTAGTAATAGTTGAAAATTTTACCATCGTGGTTCACCGCTCTCTCCAGTGAAAGGAGACGAATGATGGTTTCTTCCAGGTCGTTAAATGAATGTAGAGTGTTTGGCCCACCTCCAGTGGCCGTCAACTCATTCTTGTTATGCTGCAGCTTTCGCTTTAGTTGCAGCTTTTTGTCGGTCCAAACCTACAAACGGTAAGCAGAAATTTAGATATGATTAATGAAAGCGTAATTGATGGAAAAGTATAGGTTGTGTACAGGAAGCATTCCGATATTTAGTTTGAAAAATTCGTTTTCTAACAAATAAATGCATGCATTAAAAGGGACAATTGAAAGCACAAAGCCTACCTTTTGCCATGCTGCAACGGAACGAGTGGGAGGACCCAAACTATTCAGCGAATCCGTCACTGTCCACCATAGAGAAGTAACTGATTCCCGTGATTGGACAAACTTACTTCCTCTGGCTACTTCGGGATTTTTCTCCATGAAGGCTACAAGGCAAGCAAACTGTCGCTTGTTCGTCTTTTTCTTCCTAAACAAGTATAAAATTGTTAAAATATTAGTAAAAAGTCAAACAAGAAGGAAAATTTCAAAGAGAATAGGGAAAGAGGCGAATAGTGTGAAGCCGAAAATACCTTATTGAGCAGACCAATCGTGCAATGTAAATAAACATTACTCATGCCTGAGTTGGATGAGATAAGTATTGTACATCTATCAAAAAAGAAATTTGAATTTTCGTCAGAATTCAGTTCAATCATGATTTTAAGGTGCATTCTAGAGTATATGTATTAGTAAAAACAAGCTTTAGAATTATTTCATCTTTTTGTTTCAAAATGCACATCATTTGATAAACAAATCCAACGATCGACATACGGTTTCTTTTCAAAATATAATAGGAGTCATTTAAAGTGCTGCCTGTGGAAGCGGTTGCCAAAATTCTAGTGTTGAAATCATCATAAAGGGAGTGTTCCCGTTTTGACTGATTTTCACTCTTCGTCTCTTTCACTATTCTCTTTGGAAAATTTGAACTTACTCCATTTTACGTGACTGCTTTACACATTCGAAAATGGCGATGAAGAAAAATCACGAGAAGTGTCATTTTTTTCGATAAAATGATGGTGACGTGGTAGTCATAAGAACACCGAGTTCATCCATGTTGTCACTTCGGATGAACTCTTCCATTTTTTATCACTAGGGTGACTCCCGTAACAGCATTGTTGCCACTTCACTTTGTTTTCACCGTGAAGTGATACTCGTAATAAGGGCCGATGTGTATGCACACCGTGTACGTATATGGGGTTCAGTTGTGCAGGCGAACATGCGCACGTGTTTAGGTACGAAATAGCGTGTTTGAGTTCTTACACGAAGTGTGGGTTTAATATGAGCACAGAACCAGAACGAACATTGTGTACGATGTGCGTATGGGCCGCTTTACACGTACAATATTTTTGTCAATACTAGACAGTATTGACAAAAGTATTGTACGTGTAATCGAAAAAACTTGTATTGACGATGTGGATTTCAAATGGGATTGAAATATTGTAACAATATCGTCAATACGCGTATTGACAAAAATATTGAACGTGTAAGGGCCGCTTATGGAAAGACTGCCTGCAGGATTCTTATCCTTCCGGTGGAATACGGTGTTACAAAGAACTGACTTTTAACCCAAAACAGACAATGAACACAATCCCAAATCATGTATTTAATGGCAAGGGCTAATAAGGGGAGGTGATAATGTTAATAGTGTGCACGCTTACCCGATAATGCTGACGTCATCAGACACCGCAGCCGACTGAGGCCTCCAGTAGCATCTTCTTCGGTTTCAGATCCCGATGGATTGTGCCAATATTGTGCAAATGCTCCAGTGCTAGGATCATTTCACCCCGGTAAGAGCAAGTGGTGTCCTTCAGGAAGATTCCTTCACGTTCCCAAATGCATGAACAGCCGCTGCCAAGATGCTCCCGGATCAAACACAGTTTTCCACCTGTGCGGCTGAGGTGGAAAAGGGTTATCGCGTTTACGAACGAGGAGGGAAGGGACCCGCCTCTTGGTGGGCAAGATTTTTAGTTTTATTTCCACACCGAACACCGATTTCTTGCTTTCCACACTTTTTTTCTCCGTTGCCAATGCCGGAATTCTGTCTACGACCCAACACACCTCAACGTGCTCGAGCGAGGCCCCAGCAAACTCCGTTGCCAACCATAAGTTGGGTGTCCCGTTATACTGCCCTTTGCTACAAAGCAATGTTTCCCCACGGAGTTGACGCGAAGATTGACTTTCGCTATGTCTGTTCGTCGACCTGCACCCCTGTGCAACGGCTCAAGACCTTCCCGAGGCTATCTCCGAAAGTTCCATCTCTAGTTTGCGGTTACCTGCTTTCCTTCCTATTGCGTAATAGGAAGGAAAGCACGTTCGCTGGTTGGTTCCTATTGTTCCGAAACAGTGCGCCTGTTATAGGCTTCTGCTTTCACGAAATGCGGAACTCTGGTGGAAGTAGTCCGGCCGTCTGCTGTTTGTCTGCTCACAGCCGGCTCTATCAAGCACCGTTCTAGCCTAACATCGTAGAGTGTAGACGTTTATGTCACTGAAGTTAGGAATCGATGTGGGTATTACGGAAAGATTTTTCTATCGTGATCGTGATTGTCAAGCTGGAAATTAGCAAGGAGTAGAGTAATACCGAACATTCAATGAAAGTTTTTCCGCCACTGTCGTCTTCTCAATGCTTTGGAAGGAGTTTGTGAACACATACTGGACCGGTTTTCTTCCTTTGTCAAATTGAAACACACACATACTCGTAGTTTAAAATACTTTAATACAGTTGATGCACGAGCCTCTGGTTGAGTCATGCCAATTTTCTCCTGTTTCGATACAGATGAAATCGTCGACATTTCCGATGAATTTTCAATTTATCGGAATGAGTATGCTTAACTACACAGGATAGCTTCACTGTGCACAGGGTGTGTCTGTGTATAAACTCTCACAAGGTTATCCACCCCTGTGCCTTTCATACTTTGCCTAAAGACCATGTTTTGATATATTGCCTATAATTTGTTAGTTGCGGAATGCGTTGTTACATTGTATTAGTTGTAAGATACATATTCCTTTTTTCATTTCAGTGCACAGTTTTTGTAAAATTTCCGTTGATTAATGCGAAGGTGAAGTTGTACTCATCCTCTAAAAATTTAAAAAATAATATAACATGAGATGTTACAAATCTATGGTTTGCCGAGTTGTTGGAGAAACATACAATTCTATTAACAAAATATTATCTAATATGCTATTGAATCTATTGCAACATAAAACATTCTGCCTCAAACAATAAAACATCTACACCGTAGACAATTTATACAATTTAAAACCTAGGCGAAACAAAAACGTTGAAAAGATAAAAACAAAAATCTCACTTGCAATCACTCGCTCATTTTTACAGTTTAAGAATAATGTTATTAATATTATCATGTGTGTGTGTATGTTTCTAATTTCCAAAAAGAGAAATCGTAAATTGGAAACTTTATCGAGATTCCCATGGAACCATCGCACTTAACCTACACGACGAATAAAGACAGCAAGTTACACACTTATGAGACCACGCCAAACCGATGTAAATTATGGGTGTTCCTTTCTGTTTAGCACAGTAACTAGTTCTTAGTTCGTAATCTAACGATTACAAGTTCTTAGTTCGGTGACGCATTCCTCTTTGGGGTAGAGGGTAGCAGATCCATCGTTTTACAAACCCACCCGGCAATGTCCACGTCCTCTTGCTCGATGTTCTTGATCCAGTCGTGGTTCTGTAATGAACGGTAATCGTTTAGTGTTTTTGTCGCTGAAAAAGTCATCTACTTACAATTAACGTTTTTAAATCCGCTCGTTCTTCCGGATTCTTCTTCAAGCAACGATCAACAAAGTCCTTGAACCGATCGGTGAACGAGTGGTGTTCCAGCTTGGGTGGAGGTTCATTGACAATGTAGTCTAGCAGTTCAAAAATAGCCATCGGTTTAGGTTCAATAATATTCTGACCGGGCGAACTGTCGTCTCCTTTTTCGTGGAAAATGTAGTCCAACATTTTTGCATCTGGAGGCGGAATTGGATACATTCCGATAGCCATTTCCACCAAAGACAGCCCTAGCGACCAGATGTCCGATTGAACCGAATAGTGAGTACCTTGAAGACGTTCCGGCTGTTGGAAAACACAAGCACAAATAACTAACCCTTCTCACAACCATACAATTGACCTTGGCTTACCGACATATAACTCCTGGTACCCACGAACGAGTTTGCCATCGAATCAATCAGCTGTCCGGACACACCGAAATCACAAATCTTAATCTCTCCGCTGCTGTTCACCAGGATATTACTTGGCTTCACATCTCGATGCATAATAGCGTGCTTGTCCCGCAGATAACTCAACCCTTTAAGTACGGCGCACGTTATTTTGGCTAAAATTGGTTCTGGAATTCGCCCTGCTCGTTTCAAAATTAAATCCAGTGAACCGCCATCCATGTACTCCATACAGATGCTAATTTCTCCGTCACTGTAGAACGCCCCATAGAAACCAACAATATGCGGAAAGTTGCAATCGTGCAAGACCTTCAGCTCCCGAATAATTTGCTTCTTGATGGCTGGCTTTACCTCTAAATGAATCAGCTTACGGGCCATTATCAGCTGTGTTGGAATGTGCCGAACTTTCATCACAACTCCACCATTACCGGATCCTAACTCGCCTAGCTTCTCCAGATCTTCGTCGCTTAGCTCGCCAATCTTTTCCTTCTGACTGAGAAAAACCTTTATTCGCTTTCGGGCATTCTCGTCGATTTCCAACTCTTCTAGTGTTTCCGTTAGCGCATCGATACTGTTCTTTGCCTTTCCCAGCAAATTGTGCTTTCCAATGACGTACTCCGTACCGGATGGGGTCTTGAAGGACGGCGTTGGGGTTGTTACCTGGCCGGCCGGTACATCCACTGAGCCCGGAGGCAACGTTAGATTGAGTTTGTTCTTTGTCATTTTACTCATTGAAATGCTGCGATCTACGGGAATCCTGTGAATTATTTTTTAACGTTATCCCAATTCCAGAATCATGAGCAATAAAGTTCACCTTGGGAAAACAAAATCGATTAAAAAAGGCTGCAAAACACACAACACTGACAACTATTTTGTATCACTTTTGGCACTGGCAAACTACTTGTGTTTTGTTGTAACTTTAATGCCAATTTTAACATAAAATATGCTAGATTGATTGTAATTTGCACCTTTTTTCCTGTTAAACCTGATACAAAAAAATCTCGACTCTGCGCTGTTCTGTTTCTCTCTTTTTGATTTGCTTTTATGTTATGACAGCCAGGAAGTGTTGGCAATTTGTCAATCACAGATGAACTATCAGTAACGGTGGTCACGCTTCGAGGTACACGAGGGGTGCGTTGGAATTCAGCACACCTCACAGAAACGAGGCTTGCTACTCCGCGAATTGACAGTTTTTGATGACGTCAGAGAAATCGTTGAGATAAACGAACGGATTCTCGAACGGATGGCGATTACGCCATAATTACCAAGGTGCTTAGAGTTCTGATCGGCGTTTTTAAGGATCGTATCACTTGAGAATAAAAACTCCTTGATAATTATATTAGACAGTAGATATTCAGTGAATATGTGTGATTATTAGTGAAAAGTGAGAATTTGGCTGCAGCCATAGAAAACATATCAAACCGCAATTTTCTGTTCGCAGCAAAGGTTTTGGACATCGGGATTATCTACCAGGTGCCGATCATCCGTTGGCAGCAAAGAATATATAAATTTCATCTAATTGTTTTCGCCGATGATTTCTATGACGCCCGCTCGTCAAATGTTTACACTCTAACGAGCTAGCCTTGTATATGTAAGCCGTGGGAATTCAGATAAACGGCGCTTACACGTTCAATATTTTTGACAATACTAGAGAGTATTGACAAAAGTGTTGTACGTGTAGCGGGCCTTTTTGACAATTCTAGACAGTATTTGCTAAAGTATTGTACGTATAATAGAAAAAGTTGTATGGACGATGTACATTTCGAATGGGATTGACGTATTGAAGCAATATCGTCAATATTGTGTATTGACAAAACTATTGAACGTGTAAGGGCCGCAATATGTCGCAACATAAAGATATCAAGCAAAAGAGGGTAACAAATCTAATTTGAACACCTACACATTTAGGACCCTTACAATGTATTTGCCTCCTGCACTGCCAGGTTTCTCTGTATTTGTTTGGCTTGATGCAACAATTTTATTCCTTGGGTTGTCTATTAAGTTTCAATATCATTAGTTCATCTCTAATTGTTTAAAATTAAACAGAATCCATGGTTTTAAAAAAATATCAACGAAAACGTTTCATATTTCAACGATATCCAAGAGGAACCGGTGGAAGCGATACATTTTCAAATTGGATTTAAATATAAAATTGCAATATTGTTTATTGATTCAATTAGATTGTCTGATTTGGTATTATGCATGTTACGTGTTTGAAAATGTTTTTTGTAATGCTTTATCTAAATTATTGTGGAAGGGTCCGAAATGAGAAAAATTCATATTGTAAAGAAATGTCATTTTTGTTTGTCATTTATTTATTTCTTTTAAATTTATTTATACGGACTACCTTAGCGGACGAACTAAATAAAAAAACGTCTGTTCACCTTGTCAGTCACAAACCAAGTGATCGACCAAGTTTATTCTCACCAACCTTATAGCTCACATGCTCACTTTTGACATCTGAAAGTGGGTTCGTACTTTTACACCTATTCCTGTTGAACCCACACTATACACGCTTAATTAATAGCAATCAATAAAGTGTTACAATAATTCATTACAAATCCTTCCCTCTTAAGTTATTTGAACAATTTATACAACTCGGAAAATTCTTCACTAATATCCTATAGTAACATTTCAGATAAGGATAAGAATTTCCGAAATAGCCTATCTTCGAAACTATTTTACAAAATAATTTAAATTCACATTTCATTTGTAATATAAATAATTCCCGTCGAATTTCTTCTTTCTCGCTCTCACGGATCTCCGTAAGGAGCTTCCTGTTGCAACCTCAATAGTGTCGCTTTCGTTAATCGATCTTGCCGTTTCTTCTGATTGCAAGGCCTCAGGATGCACCTCACTTCTGGCTGGCGGTGGTATCGGCGTGAAACCCCGAAATGGTTCGTCGTCTTCGGAGTCGTCAAACTGCCTCTTTGTACCTTGTCTTGCCCTGGGTACGGGTATCTCCGCCAACTGAAACGCCACATTGCGCCTGCGTTCAGCTTTATCAGCAATTCTAATCTGCCCCCTGTGGGCCGAGATACATACTGATCCGATCGCGATCTGCAGAATATTTGTACAAATTCGTTTAATAAATTTGGCTTCTAACCATTTTTGAGTTTCATTCACTTTATGGTTTTTATAGTAAACCTTGTCTCCCGCAACTAGCCTAGCAAAAGGGTCGGAAATTGGTTTTTCAAATTGTTTATATTCATCTTGTTCATTTTTTCATTTAGCTAGAATTTGTTTTCTAAAATCCTTATTTGGATTTGCCAAGTCTAGTAGAGTTTTTGGTTTATAGCATAAAACCCTTTCTGAGGGGAAATCCCCTCCGCTAGTAAGACAGCTGTTACGATAGTTAAAAAGGAAGTAATCTAAACGATCTTGAAGGTCTAATGCCCTCATTTCAGGATCAAGAAGGAATTTTTTTAGGACATCTTTTGCTACTCGTACAAGGCGTTCTGCCTGCCCATTACTTTGAGGATGATAAGGCGGGCTTTTCATTACCTTGATCCCTTGCCTTTCAAGATACGAAACAAAATATTGAGAACTAAAAGGAGGTCCATTGTCTGTAACAATCACGTCTGGGAGACCGAAACGTGCAAAGAAACTTTGAAATATTTTTGTAACTTTTTCTGCGTCTGTCCCAAACTTCATCCAAATTACTTCCAGCCATTTTGAAAAGCTGTCAACAATCAGCAGAAACACATGCCTTTCAAAATAAAAAAAATCAGCATGAACTCTGCTAAAAGGCCTGATAGTTGGAGTCCACTCATAGGTTATATTTTTTCCCGGAATTGTTGCCATTTTGAGACATATTTCACACTTCTTAGCATAAGAGTCGATGTCTGCATTCAACCCGAACCAGTAAACGCATCGTCTTGCAAGTTGCTTCATTTTAATTATTCCAACATGATTAGCATGAAGCAACTTCAATACCTTAAATTGTAAGGTAAAAGGAATCACTACCCTATTTAGAAACATCAAACAACCATTTATCTCTTCCAATTCATGATGTTGAGAATAGATATTTCTTAAATTTTTATCCATTCTTTTTGGCCAACCATGTTTAGTGTATTTTAATATCTGCTGTAAAAAGGAATCTCGTTTTGTTTCTTGCGCAATTGCAGTATAATCAAGCGGAAGATCGTTAGAAAAATTTAAACTATTAACCCCTTGCCTCTCAACACCTTTTGGAACTTCTAAATCAAGTGGGAATCTAGAGCAGAAGTCAGCGTTTCCCATTTTTGCTGATGGTCTATAAAATATATCATAGTCATAGATAGATAACTCCATTATATAGCGTTGCAGTCTTGTCACAAATATTGAGTTTCGTCCAGATTTTCCAAAAATTCCTAAAAGTGGTTTGTGGTCAGTGTAAATGATAAATTTTTGTCCGTATAAGTACTTGTGAAATTTCTTCACTGTTGATACGATTGCCAATGCCTCTAAATGAAGAATTGGATAAGATTTTTGCGCAGTATTCAATGAGAAAGAAGTAAAATAAATAGGTTTTTCTGTTCCATCTATGACATGAGCTATCACTCCTCCCAATCCGTAGGAAGAAGCATCTGCACAAACAACTATTGGTTTCTTTGCATCATATAAAACTAGAAGATTAGCATTTAGCAGCTGTTGTTTACTATCATTAAAAGCTTTGTCACACATAGGGTTCCACACAAATTTAACATCTTTCGTTAACAATTTATATAAGGGATTCAAAGTTGAAGATAAATTAGGTAGAAATTTGCCATAGTAGTTTATGAGACCAAGATATGCTTTAAGTTGTGTCACGTTTTGCGGAATTTTTGCTTGTTGGATTGTTGCTACTTTATCAGGATTTGGCTTAAGACCATTCTCTGAAATAATATGACCTAAATAAGGTAATTCTTTAACGAAAAACTTACACTTTTCAAAGTTTACTTTAATATTAGCTTTAGCCAAACGATCTAGCACCATAAGCAGCTTATTGTAGCAGTCCTCGAAATTTTTTCCAGCGATCAACACATCGTCAAGATAACAATAGACGAAGTCTAATCCTTTTAAAATCGTGTCCATTATTTGCTGAAATATGGCAGCACTGGAAGATGCGCCTTGAGGAAGCCTGTTATAAGTGAAAAGTCCTCGCATTGTATTTATTACGACAAATTTTCTCGATTTCTCCGACAAATTTAACTGTGTATAAGCATTGGACAAATCTAGTGAGCAAAACATTCTACAATTTGCCAAAGACGCAAACAAATCCTGGGCTGTAGGTAGAGGGTACGTATTCGGAATCAAAACCTTGTTTAATGAAACCTTGCAGTCAATCACGAGCCTTATTGTATCGTTTTTCTTCATCACTACAACCACTGGGGAAGCCCACAGACTGGTTTTAATTGGTGAAATGATTCCTTCGTTTTCAAGCATTTTTAAATAATCATTCACTTTTTCTTTTAGACGGTATGGAACATCGTAAGCTTTCCTAAAAATTGGACTGTCTTCCCGCAATACCAAATCTGCTTCGAAACCAGCGATGGGGGAGGAAATACTTTTGTCGAAAATATGTTTGTATTTTGTTTTGATTTCACTTAAAATTTGTTCAGTAGAATGCTGTGGAATTACGGAATTTATCGAAAAAATATTAAAAAATCTCTCCCTCCACCCTTCGCAAAAAACATCGAGCCAATTTCGTCCCAATAAAGGAATAAAACGATGATTACAGTTTAGTACAACTAACTCCAAACGAGCATATCGCGAAATTCACCGAAATCACACTGTTCGGCCAAAAGCTTTACTGCCAGAATAAAATTCTCGCCGGATTCTGTCGGTCCTTGTTTCCGGCAGCGAAACTTAAACCTTAAGACAGTATCCGACTCCACTTTATCAAACCTCTCTTTTAATTTCTTCGTAATTGCGTCATAGCTAAGAGTCTTTAAATCAGTGCCTGGCTAAAGCAACTTTAACTCTTCGAAAACTTGCATCCCGGAAAAACTCATGAAAATATCTTTTTTTCGTTCGGTTGCAATATTATTACATGCAAAGAAATATTCCAATCGCTCTACGTAATTAGAAAAGGACGTGCCAATGACGTAAGGATCAACTGCTCCTATTAACGCCATGCCTGCACCGGATTAAATTTGGCGATTTGTCAAACTACTTAAAAAAAAGAAAAAGAAAACGCACGTACCTTCAGTACCGGAAACGTCGATTCTTCGTTGAGCCTGCTCGCTGGCCAGAAGCTTATATTTCTTTGTCTCCCTCTGCTTTCCTTTTGCCTTCCAGAAACTTTTTGGCTCGCCCTAGAAATTTGTTGCACTCTTTCCTGGTGGCCAAAAACCTGCCACGAAATTCTCTAGCGCGCCAACCGTTTGGCCAGGGCACAATTGCGTCGCTAACGACCGGCTAAAACACCAAATAATATAAAACAAAAGAATTAGTAAATCAATAAATTACAATAGAATTCTATAGTATCCAATTCAATGCTTTTGTTCTGTAACAATGTCTTATTAGAATTCAATATTACAATCACAATGCAGTCTTTATTTTACAAACCTTTGTACTATTGTTCGGCCTACGGTACCAAAAAGAACTGGCCACCCTGCCGCTAAAACGACGCCACCGAACCGTCGTGGTAAAAACCTTTCGTCGGTGCACTCCTGTGCCGCGAATTGCCTGGAATTCAAACTGGAACCACTCGTGAAAATCTAGCACACGCGATAAAAAAACTATTTTTCCTTGTCGCCACTTTTAAATTTATTTATACGGACTACCTTAGCGGACGAACTAAATAAAAAAACGTCTGTTCACCTTGTCAGTCACAAACCAAGTGATCGACCAAGTTTATTCTCACCAACCTTATAGCTCACATGCTCACTTTTGACATCTGAAAGTGGGTTCGTACCCTAATAAACATCTTATGATCCAAGAGCCTAACGACCTGTTCAGGGTATAATCCAAACAATATGTGGAATCGTTGGATTATATGGGTTAAAGTTCGTGTATAATTTTTTTTATTAGGGTACTTTTACACCTATTCCTGTTGAACCCACACTATACACGCTTAATTAATAGCAATCAATAAAGTGTTACAATAATTCATTACAATTTCAATGTATAAAACATCCATTGACAGTATGGGTTTTCTTTTAGTGTTTCGGATTCTCCTCGTCAGTAACTAGCATCAACTGGGTGTCTAGTTAGACGATGTATCTAAACTAGTAGCACAACCATGTCCCACTCTACTGAACATCCCTAAATACCTACAGCCTTCCTTAGACCGTTACGTTTACTAACGTATGTAACGCTCTAGCCAGGACCGAGAGCGTTCATCCCCGAGCGAGTGTTCATTCGCGGGTGTTTATTTTGGAAACCGCGCTCTTTTTGAACTGTCAAACGCGGAATCCATCCACAGTCCGGTGCCAGCGTAAAGTAATAACACGCAGTTTTGTGATCGGTGAAAATTAATTGCAAATATCCGGCTAAAGTGGACTAATTACTAGCGAAAAAGTGTGCTGGTACATCCGTTTTACCAACTGGGATCGATACGAAGTGTTTTCGGTTGCGACCGAGATCGGGTTTGTCTAGTTTTGGGAGTGTTTTGCCAGGGGTCAATTTTTGGCAGCTGTACGAAAAGACCGAAGAAAAGTCCTGCACGGTGCAGTTCGGTTTGAGAAGAAAAAGAAGACCGTGAACGATAACAAGTAGTGAGCGAAATTTGCCTGTTTGAGGAAAGGTTCAAGAAAAGGACCGGCTGTGGGTCGTTATGATGGAATCGGTGATAATTGGTGAGAGTAAGCTCTCGCCTTCCGCGGCTGGAAAAAAGCTGAAACAGAGCCGGCTTCCGTTTCAAGTAAGTAGAATGTTAAGTATATAAATTATTACTAATGTTGTAAGAAAACTGCACCATCTAATTTTTGGAAAGATAATTATAATCTTTCCTATCTCTATATCTAAATTGCGAAAGCGGCAATAAGGTCTCGAAGGAATATATATTTGTAGTGAAAATTGCTGATCATCCCTTTTTACGGACCTTTCACGTGTAGATCAAATAACTTACATGTCTGTTTCGTGTCAATTAGCATTACCAATTGATACGAAACAGACATGTAAGTCATTTGATCTACAGGTAGATTAGTACAAAAATTAGCTACCTGAACAGATATTAACAATGAAAAAATTTCTAACAATTATAAAACACTATATTATATGTTTATTTTTTTAAATTGTTTCATGTTCAAAATAATGTAGATTAACTGTAAATGTAATTTCAAATTTGTCAATAATTAATTTATTTAATTTTATTCGAGATACATAAATAGCTACTTTTTCATTGAAATTTGCTGTAGAAACGTAACTTTATTGTTTCACGTGAACGTTATTGTTATAAACAGTAATATTGTAAATCATTGTAAAATTACTGTGCTGTTACAGGTACAATTATTGCTGTGTTATTGTACATTTCTATTCGGTTAGACTGGACAAATTTGCCTTACCTGGGTCTGGCTAGTAATCGGTTTTTAGTTTACTGATGATAGTGTGCTAATTAAAGCGCTGAGCAGATTTTTTGTTTTTTTATATTCTTTGACTTGATGCACAATATTTGTAATTTACGAGTTTACTTTTCGCTTACAAATAAATTACAAATTACATTCCCTCCCCTAGGTTAACGGGTTTGACGGAATTGCAACCATCGTCAAGGATATTGCGTGCATCAATGCTAAAGAGCCTCTGACAGGCAATTGCTGTAAGATGGTTATTGCATTACGCCTCGATAGTGGTGCATTGAGGAAATCGAGAGGGCTTATGGGCCTTTTTCACATAGTGCTTTTTTCTTCATACTTTGCACCAGCCCTAACTAACGCTTAACTATTAGCCTGTGCATGCTGGCGTTGCCGACTGGCGGGTCGACGTGGATTGACTTTTGCGGATATTATTCCACAGTTTAATGGCGTATTAATACATACATTTGGAGCAACATCAGAAGTGTGCTGCAAGCCGTTCTCAACTTCGGCAGTTTTCACGCTGCCGCATACGTTACGGCTTGGAAAGGTCAAACTGGTGTCGAAGGGGGTCAATTAAGGTTTTCTGACGTATTCTTGATGGTCACATCAACATCATTAGCGTTTCTGAATTAGAATAGACAGACAGCTTTAGTTGGTTATATGATTAGGGCAAGGATTAGGGAATATGTTTAATGTGATATATAATGTCCTTTTCACATAGTTAATATTCGAGCCAGTAGAAGTTTTTAAGCGTCTCATACGCGTTCCGACGGAAATTGAGGATTCGATGAAAGAGATCTCTTCTGTGAGACGATCGACCGACAGAGTCTAAATACCACCGTTGAGTATTACTTCGGGAGGGGATTGTGCTTTTGCACCTCTTCTTTCTTAGAACCCCGTGGCTCCTCGACACAGTATGTATGTATGTATGTATGTAAGCCCGTATGTATGCCTGCATGCATGGATGCGTTTAGGAGCAATGTATCCCTGAGCAACAGGGAAGGACAGCCTCTGAGCCGCCAAAACGCTCATGGGAAGCCGGGTGCGCGGTCATGGGTGTGACCATAAAGCACTGCACACACTGTCAAGTGCGATGGTGAGACGGTAGGTGTACAGTAGAGTGCCCAGAAAAATAACGAATTTTTGAAAACTCACTCGGCCCACCCCTGAGTCGATTCCTAGTCCCACCAGGAGTACTTACTACAAATTTGAAGCAAATCGGACAAGTCTAGCTACCGGACCAAGGTGCCTGAAGTTTGTATGGGATTTTTCGACGATTTACATGGAGAAAATCAACTAGCTCGCATTTTCACCGCTAGGTGGCACTGTATGCATCGTATTATCACTGTAAGTGAAAATAAGAAAGATAATTTAATTGTCTACAACTTTGGCGAAGACTGCTAGTCAATCCGGCTTTGTTGAAAAAAGTTATTAAACTTTTAGTGAAGTGATGTCTGAGTCAGTTTTGCATGGGGCCTAGCAGTACGTGGTAGTATGTCAGTACTAGGTTCTAACAAACTAAACATTTTTGTGGAATAATGGTTAGATTTAGCTGAATAGTATGTTCGGAAGAATTGCAGTACATAACACGAGTTATGTTTTGGTTAGAAAATTTTAGTTCCACCTGTGACTGCATAGATGGCGCCAACACTAACTTTTCAACTTTAGTTTGTTAGAACCTAGTACTGATACACTACCATGCACTGCTAGGCCCCATGCAAAACTGACTCAGACATCACTTCGTTATAAGTTTAATAACTTTTCTTGTTCGAGTCGGATCGCTTTGCAGTCTTCAACAAAGTTGTAGATAATAGAATTATCTTCTTAAGTTTTTGGTGATAATCTGATGTATACACTGCCCCCTAGCGGTGAAAATGTTCGCCAGTGGGTTTTCTCCATGTAAATTGTCGAAAAATCCCATACAAACTTCAAGCACGTTGGTCCGGTAGCTAGATTTGGCTCAAATTTGGAGCAGACACTCCTGGTGGGACTAGGAATCGACTCAGGGGTGGGTCGATGGGGGTCATTTTTCTGTCACTCTAGTGTACAGTTAATGCACATAGTTTGCAGAAATAGGTTGTTAAGACAGCCCGATTGCACACTGATAAATAACAATAACAATAACAATTTACTATACTTTATCTATACTCTTATAGATGCAAACGTACAAACGCTCGTGGCTTTCGCGATAACACAGATTTGGTCACAAACGCAATAATTTACACATACTTACGCCTGCGATTTCGTCAACATGAAAACACCCCGGTAGTTAAGTAAACGTAGCGCCTATAAACTTCCATGTCACGTCCGGAAGTCTAACATCGGTCCTAGCAGACTGGACTAATGCCTTCAGTTGAACCAATCAAAAAATGACGCTCATATTCACTAGACAACACGTTCCATGGTGACATGACCTGGAACTCTAATGATATGAAGAAACTGACTCTCTTCTACCATCTGTACCAAATACTAAAAATTAAGCATCAGATTCACGGTCCGCGCACGAGCATTAAAGAATACATGCTACATGATTAAAAAATCGAAATTTTATACGCAAAGTCACATACACGTGACAAACACCTTATTATGCAGATGCTTGATCCCTTCGCGACCATCCACGGCACATACACCCGCGATCTCGCAAATATAACATCCCGGTGATAAGATGAACGTCTCAGCGCTCATAAATTTTCAAACGCGGTCTCAAGCGTGACCCTAAAAGCTCCCGCGCTCGCACAATCCTGAATCGGTCACTTCCGGGCTTGGTATCAGTAGACTATGTTCATGCCTTCAATTGGACTAATTAAAAAAGAAAGCTTTCATATCCACTGGACGACATATGGCGACATGACCGGGAACTCTAGTGACATGGGGTAACTCTCTCCCTGTAAGAATGTGGATTGTACACCGAAAACTAAATATAAGAATGAAGGTCCTCGTGACCATCCAAGAACGCACGCAAATATATGAATGGCCACACGGTTACGAAATCCACTTTTGTGCACGCGAGCACACGCGACAAACACGTCAACATACGAATGCTTAAGCCCTTTGCAATCAACAACGCACAGCTAAGCCCGTGATCGCGCAATCTTAATAACACCCCGGTAATAAGGTGAACGTTTTAGCATTTACGAAATTTCAAACGCTGTCTTAAACGCGAACCTACAAACGTCCGTGTTCGCGCGATCATGTATCAGTCACGTCCGGAAACTATTACCCTCTGTCTTAGTAACTTAGGTCCATACATTCAGTAGGACCAGTCAAAAAATAAAGTTCATATTTACTTGACAACACATTCCATGGCGACCGGAAGCTCCAGTGACGTTAAAGATCTCACTTTCTTCTAACATCTGAGCCGTTCACCAAAAGTAATTCACGGTCCGTGCGCGATCATCCAAGAACACACGCGAATATGCGAAAGGCAAAGGTTTATAAAATAGAATTTATACACGCGAAGTTACATATACGTTAGCACACGCGACATATAAACGCACACGCGATTGAACATGTTAAAGTACAAACGCTCGAGCCGTTCGAGATGATACACGTGATCGCGATGTCTCTACCCCCGCACATATCTGAACCGTACAATGAATATCACATTCAGAATCACGGCCCGCTACAATTGGCCTAAAGCAGTGTTTTAGTGGGCGCCATTGCCTGTCTCGTCTGAGATTGTACTGTGTGATTCTGACGGGGAACCCTTCCGAGAACCTAGCTCCACAGTTCCAGTAGGACAACGCTCGAAAAAAAAGAAACATTATTGGTGCATCGCCGGAAATGAAGAGGCCGGTATATCCCCTCACGAAGCGTGGGAGGTACTCACGGAATAGGAAGCGAGCTATTTTGCATAAGGTCATTTGGTATAACGGACATTTGGCCTAATTACTTTTAACTTCTGGAAAACGGTCATTTGGCATAATTTTGCTAAGTGATCTCAGTGAAGGTCATTTGGCATAACAGAAGAATGTAATTGCAGTCAAGACTGCGTTCCACTTCTTCACCGCTTGACAAATCCTCTCAATAAGAGTATCAGGGATTGTGTCCCGGCCGCAGACGTCTAGCATTGCTCTTCTGTCGATGTCGAAACGAGGACATACGAACAGTATGTGCTCCGCAGTTTTGTCAACACCTGGACAGTCAAGGCAGACGGGGGTCTCCGCGTGCACAAACCTGTGGAGGTACTGTCGGAAACGGCCATGGCCTGACAGGAATTGTGTCAGATGGAAGCGAACTTCCCCATGGGGTGTACCCACCCATCTCGATATGTTAGGTATCAGCCGGTGGGTCCACCTATCTTTCGAGGAGTTATCCCACTCACGCTGCCATCTGGCGACCGAAGCCAAAACACGCCTCGTCTTCCCGGATGACCTGCCCGATTGGCATCATGCTCGCCATCACGCAGGATGCATCGTGTGATACCGTGACACATCAAGCGGTAGGTGCTCTCCAGTATCGGAAGGTAGCTGGTTAACCCCAGGCTCGCCCAGGACAGGCCGCCGTATCTAAGGATAGAAACGGCAATGCCTGCCAGGAACCTACGTCTACTGGCGCACACCTTAGAGCGGTTGGACATCATCCTCGATAATGCCGCAACAGCCGTCGAAGCCCTCTTGCACACATAGTCGAGGCTGCCGAAGGTCAGCTTGTCATCTATGATGACCCCAAACAATCTTCAAACTCCGCTTTGAAGTGATCACGACTTCTCCCACTTGGATAACTGTATGTTGTACCGACTTGCGGTTGTTGACGATAACTAACTCCGTCATATATTGAGCGAGCTCCAGGCCTCTCGCGCTTATCCATTCCGCCACAGTGCTGATCGCGTGTGCTGCAGTCAGTTTTACCTCGGGGATTGACTCCCCGTAGACCACCAACTTTAGTCTCAGAACCCCGTCATACCTAAGGTTCTATAATACCGGGCCCAGAATCGAGCTTTGCGGGACTCCTGCGGTAATCGGAACGCTTTTCTGACCGGCATCGGTCTCGTATAATAGTACGCGGTTCTGGAAGTAGCTTTCCAAGACCCGGTACAGGCTCACCAGCAGACTAAGCCGCTGTTGAATGCTTTCTTCACATCAAGTGTCACGCACAGTATAGAATACGAATATGAAGGGTCAATTTCGTAGTTCGAAACACTTCACGGCGGTCCGCTCTTACTTCCTTGGTGCAGGCTCGTTGCGTCCTACGTCTAGCTTTGAGGCAGGCTGATCGTAGGGCTGCAATCTCGGCACTCCACCAATACACCGGGCTTCTGCCATTTCTTGGCAGGGTTTTCCTCGACATGGTGGCGTCGCACGCGCGTTGTAGGACAGCTACCAGCTCATCTCCGCTTAGGCTCCCTCCGCAGAGGAGTGTACTCCACCTCTTGGACCGGGAACCGTCCCGTTGTACAAATTGCCACCTCCTAGACCCATCCGCCACCCAATTACCGTTATCAGCAGGGACGTTGTCCGAGTCGGATAGGAGGGAAATTTGTCCTCGACTTCGAGACCGACTGCTACAGCAGCTGCTGGGCAGGTGCATAGTGTTTAAGATTCAGCTGTGTTACTTGCGCGGCTTCTGCTTACTGGCCTCACCGAAGGGACACGAAGGTCCACCCATAATATTTTGCTTCTTACTGGCGCAGATAAGGCATTTTGGTACCGCATCACATTTCTGCGCCTTGTGTCCCTCTTCACCACAGCGACGACACAACTTACTTCTGTCTGGACCCTTGCAGTTGTAGGACTTATGGCCGGCCTCTAGGCACCGATAGCACCTGTCCACTGAAGACGGCTGGGGTATGCTTACTGGGCATACTGACCAGCCGATCTTCAGCTTCCCTCTCTCGATGACCTTTTTTGGCTTCCGCAACCGGTAGCTTGAAATAGGCTGCCTGCGTGCCAAAGAGTCCCTCTCTTAGGCGTACAGAGGATCGCTCAATCTCTGTGCCACACTGCTCCATAACGGCAGAGACGACGACGTCTGCGTTCGTAACCTCATCCAGTTGCTTGCACTTCCGCACCCAATGACCTCACCTGAGCGCCGTCACCCAAGACCTCTTGGGCCAACTTTTTGCGTACCTCGCTTCAGCACCAAGATAATTTCGTCGGTCTTGGTACGTCTAACGCCGCGCACATCCTGTCGTAGAGCCGAGAGGCTTTCGGCCGCTTGAGGACGTCGGCATACTTGTCCTTGTCGGTTTTCACCAACAGAGCCTCTCCTCTGTCCTTGACCTTCTTTGCGGGTCGAGGTGCGTTCGACTTCCGCTTAGCCCTGCTGACCAGCTGCCAGGGATTCTCGCCCCCTTGTGCCGATGGCACCACAGTCTGCACCGTTCAAACGACGTTTGGCCTTTGTGTTTGCTCGTCGTTTGGTGTTGCTTCGCGCACCTTCGTCTTTGGCCTCTTTGGCCGTCAAGGCAAAATCAATCGCCTCTTGGGCCATAGTAGCTCCTCCAAGGAAGCTGAAGGCCTCAGTTTGGGCGCCTTTATCGACCTTCTCTCTTCCCGCCATCCGCTTGATATAAGCGTCCTGTTCTTGTCTTGCGATTCGAACAGCCTGGCGGAGCACCAGCAGGTTCTGTTTCAGTTCCTTGCTGATGTTCTGCTTTCCGCTTGTAAACTCGATGATATTATCGAGTTGCTTGACTGCCACCCGCATCGCGGGTAGTGGCCCGCTGAACATGTTGATAGGGCTATCCCCTACCACCACTGAAGAGGCTCTGGTGCTGTTGGTTGCAGCCACCGTCGCTCCGCTGTCCTCCACTCTGGGAGGAGAACTCGCCAAACCCCCTTTGGCAAAGTGGTTCACCACCTTCATCGCCAAACTCCTGTTTACAGTGTTCTTAGTGTTTTCCGTTTTGTTCCCACGAGTAGCTAGGGAAAGAAAGTCAACCCTGTCAGAGCCCCGCTTGACAGGGTAAAGGCAAAAATACTCTGGGGTGCGCCCTGGTGCCCCACAGGTTCCGTGCGCGGCTTGGTATTTGTTAACACTTCGGATCCCAGTCCTTGTTTTACGTAGATTTGGGGTTCGAAGTGTTGATGCCCCTCTGTCATTCATCCCTCGGCACGGGTCGCGTCACATCTTGAATTGGGGCATAAATTTTACGGTTCGGGTTTTGAGGCTCGTCCGTTGGCACCCTCTCATTCCGATGCTACAGCAGAAAGCTGTTAGCATCCAACCGACGCTGGTCTTACGATCAAATGTCATCGATAGACTTACGTGAAGGCAGTAGTACGTACGTGTGAGTACGATGTTATCTTACCATTTGACAGCACAACTGTTGTTAGTCGCTTCTTACGTCATGGGAACAGAAACCCAGTGGGTCAATTCTTTGCTGAAATACTGCAAGAGATTTCAGTCACCACCGGATACCACACGGCTTCAGGTTCCAGGTTGGTTGTAATCACCAAATAGTAGATTGAGGTGTTAGGTTCAATGGAAATTGCGATGTTCAGTGCGGAGTCTATGTTAGAGTGACAGAAAAAAAATGACACCCATCGGCCCATCCCTGAGTCGATTCCTAGTCCCACCAGGAGTGTCTGCTTCAAATTTGAGCCAAATCGAACAAGTCTAGCTACCGGACCAACGTGCCGCAAGTTTGTATGGGATTTTTCGACAATTTACATGGAGAAAACCCTCTTGCTCACATTTCGCTGCTAGGTGGCACTGTATACATCAGATTATCACCAACAGTGAAAATTAAAAAGATAATTTTATTATCTACAACTTTGTTGAAGACTGCAAAGCGATCCGACTCCAATAGGAAAAGTTATTAAACTTTTAACGAAGTGATGTCTGAGTCAGTTTTGCATGGGGCCTAGCAGTGCATGATAGTGTATCAGTACTAGGTTCTAACAAACTAAACATTTTTGTGGATTAATGGTTAGATTTAGCCTAATAGTATGTTCGGAAGAATTGCAGTACATAATACGAGTTATGTTTTGGTTAGAAAATTTTAGTTCAATCTGTGACCGCATAGATGGCGTCAACACTAACTTTTCAACGGAGAGAGATAGAATATCGAGATGTTTGGAAGAATTACTGCAATATTCTTGTTCTACAACTTTGTAGAAGACATCTAATTTCTATCTCACTTCGTTGAAAAGTTAGTGTTGACGCCATCTATGCGGTCACAGATTGAACTAAAATTTTCTAACCAAAACATAACTCGTATTATGTACTGCAATTCTTCCGAACATACTATTAGGCTAAATCTAACCATTAATCCACAAAAATGTTTAGTCTGTTAGAACCTAGTACTGATACACTATCATGCACTGCTAGGCCCCATGCAAAACTGACTCAGACATCACTTCGTTAAAAGTTTAATAACTTTTCCTATTGGAGTCGGATCGCTTTGCAGTCTTCAACAAAGTTGTAGATAATAAAATTATCTTCTTAAGTTTCACTTTTGGTGATAATCCGATGTATACAGTGCCACCTAGCGGCGAAAATGTGAGCAAGAGGGTTTTCTCCATGTAAATTGTCGAAAAATCCCATACAAACTTGCGGCACGTTGGTCCGGTAGCTAGACTTGTCCGATTTGCTTCAAATTTGGAGCAAGTACTCCTGGTGGGACTAGGAATCGACTCAGGGGCCGATTGAGTTTTCAAAAATTCATTATTTTTCTGGGCAGTCTAGTCTATGTGCTTCTGAATAATTTCTACATCACTTGTGGAATCGGGGGGAATTTACACAACTCCCATACAGAGATTGGTATAGTTGCCATCAATATTTACCCAGAGTTGTTCGAGATTGTGGGTGTCATTTTTGGGTTTGGATGAGATTCGGTTGGAGACTGCAATGAGCACACCACCACCACGTTTCTTCCCTGCACTATTAGGATCGCGATCATTACGATATACCGTGTACCTTGAGCCAAATAGTTTGAGCCAATTGATTTCATCATTTAGCCACGTTTTGGTCAGAACAATAACATAATGATCAATATCCGAAGCAGCGACGAACAGCTCATCAATTTTTGTGCGTAGCTCTCCCCCCTCATATGCGCGTTTGAATATTTTTCTACGAAGATAAGTGTTTCGAAGAAACCCGACTCGGCCCTTACCCGGAATAAATATTTTTAATGTACCCGTATCCGGTGATAACAAAACCCGAACCCACCCGGATTCCCACGGGTTCGGGTCGGGTTTTGGGTAAAAATGCCCGTACTCGCTCATCTCTAGTATCCGGCTGTTCTAGCATCAACGGGTGACAGCTGCACTGCCACCAATGAGCTCATCGGTAGTGTTGATGAGTCGTGGAAGGGATGTCCATTTCTTCTGAACACCTCTCCAAATGGATGGGGATAATAATGCCCGAATAATCGTGTGGTGATCTCTTGTTACCATCAGCACTTCCTTCAATGCTCTCACCATGTAGAGTTTGAAACATTAACTGCTAATGCGGTACCTTACTTTTTCGAAGTTGGGCAGGTTTATCTCAAAGCGCGGCACATCAAGCACGTTGCTAAGGGTTACCGTGGTTGTCTTGGTAATATAATACTATTCATTTCCTTCCATCAAGGAGGCTCCTCAATACCAGCACAACCAAGTACACATTTTAGTTTCGTTAAATAGTGTCTCCAGGTCGATAAATGGCTCATCCACGTCCTTGTACGTTTTATTGCAGTACCTTTGAGCTGAGCGACGCATTCTCTTAGCGATTCTTGTTGATCCTCAAAGAGCAGCGCAATCGTCGCACTCGAGTTGCGATCTTCCCTTTATCCTATAGACGTTTGGACATTTGGACAAGTTGAAATTTGACTAAAAAACAGTCAAGTGAGCATTCGACTAATCGATCGTATCGGCAAAATAACATTCGGCGAATCGAACATTCGATCAGACAACCTATCCGACATTCGGCGTTCGACCAAACATCGAAAAATTGGAAATTGGACACGTAGACACTTATGAACCATAGAACTAATGTCCGTTCTAGCTAATGCTTGTATCTTTTCCGTTACAGGTTCTCTCCGGTTCGCCGGTAACACCAACCGCGCCGAAGACCGGGGAATCCCGCAAACGCAAGCCGTCTGTGGATACGGCTGGTGATGGAGGTGGCGCTGCTCGGGCTGCCAAAATCGGTCGTATTTCGGAGGTGAAGGAGAATGTGAAAGATGCTGGTGCGATTACACCGTTGGTGGTTCTGGACGATGAAAGTAATAGTACCGATTTGGTAGATATTCGCAAAGAGGATCAGAAACTGGTTGCCGTGAAGGTGGATATTCCGAAGACCCCTATCCGAGATGAGGTTGACGATCTTGGTGGCGTTGGTGCCGGTAGTGGTGAGTCGGCAAAAAAGAATGATAAGATAATGATTAAGCTTCCGATGAGCAAGAAGAAGGGTAAGAAGGAAGGCACCACGGAAGAGGGTTCGTCTAAGAAAAAGGTCGTCAAAGGAAAGAAGAAACATAAGAAAGAAGGTAAGCCACAGAAAGCTAGTAGTGGAAAGTCCGAGGTCGAGCAAGAAGATCCGATTATGGTTGACGATAGTGATCTGTCCGATGGGGAGAATGAACAGGAAAAGGCCGAGCTTGTCATGGAAGCTGAAATGGCTGAAAAAGATGCAGGTATTCAAATTAACAAGGAAGAAGTATCGAAAGACTCAGAAAAGGCCGCGGAGGACCCAGATAATGAAAATAAATCCGAGCCCACCGAAAAGCAAGATGATCAGGAAATTGTGGAAGAGCCTCTGTTAGTTGATAAACCACCGGAGAAAAAAATTCCCGACATAGTGGTCATTGCAGACGATCTGGAAAAAGATGAAACTACAACAAATAATACCGTGGTGGCCTCAAATGAAACGGCACCCACTGAAGCGGTAACACCTCGACGTGCCAGGCTTTCACGTGTAGCATCTCAAAAGACTGAGGACGACAAAATAAAACTATTGAAGACTCCAACTTCACAAAAGAAGTCTAAAAAAGCGGAAGAAAATAGTACGCCTAAATCCACCAAGGCGGATGCAGAGCCATCAGAGGAGGATGCCGCAAAACCCTCTAAATCATCGAAAAAGAAGACTGCTTCAGCCAAAAAGACGGAATCCACGACTAAAGAGAAGGAATCTCCAAAAAGCGCCGAAGAGGACAAAAAGCCAACAAAAGGGGGAACACTGGACAAATTCATTGCAAAGACTCAACCCAATCAGGACACAAAACTCACAGAAAAGACCGAACCAAAAGCGGACGAGCAGCCGCAGGAGCCCAAACAAGAATCTCAGAAGACTCCGGAGAAGGTCGCAAAACCGGAAGCTTCAGGAGATTCGGATCAGAAGTCGAACCCGAACAACAGCACCATCGTTAGTATTTGTCTGGACGATTCTTCCGACGGTGGCAATACGGCGGACGACGAAGAGAATGCTTACATGCTGTGCACTCCGAACTCCAAGGAGCGCTCGCTGCTGACTGCTGAGGAGAAATCGGAGCTACAGAAGAAGCTCACTCCGAAGCAGCTGGCTCGCCGTCGGGAAGCGGAGCGTAGACAGGCTCTCAAACAGCAGGAGCTTGACGAGCGCAAGCGGAAGAGGCAGGAGGAAAAGGATGCTAGGCATCGGGAGCGAGAGGAACAGGAGATGTTGAGGAAAAAAGAAAGGGAAGAAAAAGAGGAACAAAGACGTAAAGAACGGGAGGAAAAGGAGGAACAAAAACGTAAGGAGAAGGAAGAGAAAGAAGAACAAAGACGCAAAGAAAGAGATGAAAAGGAGAAAAAGCGACTGGCCGAGTTAGAGGCAAAGAACGAGGAAAAACGCAAGAAAGAAGAGCAGAAAGAAGAAGAACGCCGTAAAAAGGAGGAAGAGAAGGAAGCCGAAGAAAAACGCAAGCAGAAGGTTGCACAGGCTTTCCAAAGTTTCTTCGTCAAAAAGAGTAACGGCAAAGATTGCAAACATTCGGAGGATGAGAATTCTATGGACCAACAGCAGCTCGGTGATGATGGGGATACGCCGAAGCAAACATTTATGCCTTTCTGTGTTAAAGGGGACATGCGGCTGGCTCCGTTATGCAGGACTTCCCTGGACGAAGAAAGAAAAAAACGTTTGGACGAAATGTTGAAAAAATCCAACGACGAGAATGGGAACGATGCCGAAGTCGTCGATAAGAAGCAACTTTATCTGGCACAATTGAAGGGTCCCAACTATACGGTTGGCAAATTTGACAGAACCTGGGTGGCACAGGAGGATGAAACTGAGGACGACGATGTAATTTTTGTTGGTAAGTGAAGGAATCCGTTTGTAGATCTTGTGATTGTCTAATTCGTGATTTTTCAGACGAAAGCGTTTGCCATCAGATTGAAGTAGATCCTGATGCTGCCCCCGCTAAACGATACCGTGCCAAGTACTTTCTGTTCGAGGAGAACCGTCGTCCTCCGTACAAGGGAACCTGGCGGAAGCGAAGTGACAAAATCAGAGCTCGTCGCCCGTTCGTTCAGGATACTGTAAGTCTCCATTTTTTAAAATTTTGTTTAATACGACAGATTCCAATGAATATATTTTCAGAAATTTTTCGACTACGAGGTCGACTCCGATGACGAATGGGAAGAGGAGGAACCGGGAGAGTCTCTTCATGGCAGCGACGATGAGAAGGATGTGGACACCGAAGAGGACTACGAGGTGGACAATGATTTCTTCGTGCCGCACGGACATCTCAGCGACGAGGAGATGCAGGCGGAAGATGACGTCATGGATGATAACAGCCCGGAAACGCAGAAAGCCAAGCTCAAAATCATGCAGATGGAATTCGCTGCCGAGATGAAGAAAAAGACAGAAAAGATCAAGCCTCGTTTGATTGGTTGCATTTGGGAGAATGCTTCAGCGGATGGAGACCAGCGATCGGAATGCTCGTCTGTCATTTGGGATATTCTGAAGGCTCGTGCGATGCTGTTTGATCCGGAGGAACCGATTTCATTCACCGCACAGAAAGCCGATCCGGAGTCCAATCAATCGTCCCCCAACAAGGATAAGGAAACGGTTGATACACGCCTCAAGAAGGTTAAGCTGGTGGATGAGGGAGTTAAAGAATTGATCAAGCTTGTTCATGGTTCTGCACAAAACAAAAAGTTCTTAGTGAAGGAGTTCCTTGCCTATTGGGCCAAACGAAGGGATGAAGGAGAGTTCAACGTTCCGCTGTTCGCTCCCGATAGCATACGGGCTAAAATCGTGGAAATATCCAGTTGGAGGCCCTGCCCGGACGAAGGGTCAATGCAAAACAAAATGTGTTGGTATGTCCACAAGGATACGCTGATAAAGTATCAGCTGGCGGATATTGCGGTTCCAACGGACTGGCAGTTTATCCTGAAGCCAATCGCCAAAACCAAGAAAAAGGTTCGAAAAGCGGTGGAAGAAACTAAGAACGGCGAGAAAACGCCACCCAAGAGCGACGAGAACGATGAAAAGACGCCACCTAAGAAGGAATCCCCAGCGGAAAAGGATAAAAAGGAACGGTAAAATTCTAGTAACAAATGCTGTTATAGTAATAAACTATATAATACATTTTCTTTCCAGTTTACAGCCACCAACGAACTCAGCTGTCAAGTCGAAACTCGCTCCCGCGTCCAGCATCGCCAAGTTCACGAAAAAACTCTCGGCCGATGACAAACAGAAACAGTTTGCCAAAGCGAAGAAAAGTGATACTCCGGTGAAGCAAAGCGTTCCTCCTGCGAAGTCTTCCAGCAGCTCGAGCATAAAGCGTGCAAGCAGCTCATCGAAAGCGATAGCAGCTTCTGCAACGGCAACATCTACAGCTAAAACCTCCAGCAGCACAAATGGAACGGCGGAAGCAAAGCCTCAGCAGAAGAAGCGTGTCCAACTCCTGATGTCCGTTCCGAAGGGTCAGACCATAAATGAGTCACTCAAAAGCAATCTGATCAGTCAGTTTCTGGCAAAGGGTAGCAACAGTGCGAGCAGAAGTAAGCCTGCCGAACCGATGGAGGTTGATCCTCCCAATAACGGTGAAGGGCAGAGCAAAACTGACGAAGTTATTGTGTTAGATGATTAGATAAAGATTGTGTACTATTGCAAATATTGTAATTTATTCGCTGAATCAATTCGGAAAGGGGCCGCATAGAGGATGCCTTAAATAATATTATGTTATTTGAAAAGCTATATTAACCCAACCAACATTTAGTTTTTAGTCGCATTTAGCTCTGCTAATCGGTTCTAGTTGATAGTTTTTTTATCGTTCTTTATTCATAATCCACACAGTGCGTCACGCTGATGAGATTCATTGTACCTCGACATCAGCAGAACATATCTGAACAGAACAATACATGCTGTGGTTTCGCGTCCACAAGAACGTTCAGAATTGCAATCAAAGGGGAATGCAAATTTTTTTTTGATGGGAGGGAACGAAACATAAGCGAGAGTTGAATAAACTGAGAAAAATTGAATCATTTACATATTATTTAAACGCAATTTGAAACGCCTTTTATTCGGTTGAAAATGATGACAATGCTAGATGTTCCCGCTTGGGTTGGAAATCACGTGCCGGCAGAGAGTTTGATTAGGCCAGCGTTGCCAAGTATTTTCAATCGAAATCTAGTACGTTCGAAAAAAAAATCTGGCGCACGATTAATTATTTACAAGTAGATTTTGTTAGATCTGAAAAGGACTGTTTCGGCAACATTGGGGACGCGTGAATTTACTTCTTGCCGGCTGTGATCGTCGGAGTAGCTTTCTCCGTAGATGCGGCGGTACTCTTTGGCATAGGGGTCTTTGGTTTGTTCGCTGCAGCCTTCGATGGTTTGGTGGCCTTTTGTTCAGTGGCAGCTGCTACCCCCTTTGCAGGGACAGCTTTGGCTTTCTTTGTAGCTGGTTTCTTTGTGGAAGTCTTTGGCTTTTTGGCCTTCTCACCACCTCTTTTCTTCTCTTCGATGGTAGCAGATTTCTTGGATTTCTTTTCGGTCTTCTTTTGTAGATATCGGACAACACATCACCGTGGAAAATTGTCACACCGGATAGCAATTCGTTCGTCATTTCGAATGACCAACTGCAGACGGGGGATGATCCTGGTCTATTTGTTATCACGTGCAGCATTTACTGTCAACTCCAATACTTGGGCGACAAGATATTCCATCACTGCTGGCAGACGGGTGACATGCTCGGCGTAGTGACCCTTTCTCAGCAAACGATAGATTCGGCCGACAGGATGTGCTGCTGTAGCCAGCACGAGTGTAACACACGACCGGTGCCGCACTCGCATACGACCCCCGGTTTTGTAATTGGTTTCGTTTACGTTCGAAGCGAAATGGGCCGGTTAACGAACAACAATTGCGTACTTCCATCGTCAAAGTCTGGCTCACTTGTAATCGAATTGTATGGACCAATCATGGTGGGGATAATAACTGCTTTTACAAAATCCATTATTTTCGTTATTTTTAGTAATTGTACAGTCTACAGAATTATTTACAAAATTGTTGTACATATTTCCAATCAGAAAGCGCAAAAATATGGTTTTATTTACTACAACGGCGCGCGATATTCGCGTTTAAAAATTATATTGAAACGTAAGAAATATTCTACTTCAAAATAATTCAGCAATCTGTTTAGATTTTTAGTAGTTAAATGAAAACTACCTTAATTCGCCTTAGTGAATGATATGTGCAAAATAGAGTCAAAATTACTCAAAATTGTATGAAATTTTTCACATCCGTGTTGGAATTAAATCATCAGTTCGTGTTTTACAAGGAGTGTTTATTTCGATTGCCTGACACCTCCTAATTGAAGCGTATACACACTTTATTAGGCTCAAATTAGCTAGACAATTCATTGATTTTGTAGTCGTCCACATACACGGACATCCTAATTCTAACGCTGTCATTCTCGGCCAAATGTGCCCGATTACGCAAAATATACCTTTTGTATCGATTTTATTGGCTATTTTCGGAAAATTTAAGACTAAGAGAAACGAAAGAATTGAAAGCGGTAGACTCCTACTTAGCAGAAGGCAAAGGATTCTTCACATTTCCTTTCGATCATGTCTACATGAGCTTGCCTAGTCCTAGTTTCCCGTTCTAAGTTAATAGCTGATTCGCTCTAGAATACCTATCCGTCTTTCAATTTTATTGCTTTCGTTCTTCTTAGTCTTAAATTTGCCGAAAATAGCCAATAAAATCGATACAGTAGAACCTTGCGGCAATTAACACATAGTAACATATACCTTTCTCCATCGGCATAACCTCTGAACGCTGTTGATGCAATATTCAATATATGTTGGAACTGAATAAAGTAAATTTTCGTCAGCTTCACTTCTACACACTAACGAAGAAGCAGCTAACAAGAGATACACAACGAGCATATAAAACTACAAAAAATCAAAAAGAACAACTCAAAGAAACAATATAACTGCTACGAATAAAACATGGGCGAATGCGGCGTTATTGAGCGTTGACGAAAAGGCTTTCTCTTTGAGAAAAAGGAATTCAAATGTGCTTAAAAAACACCGTGCATAGAACTAAACAAACTACAAAAAGCGACTGGCTTATATCGAAGACTCCAAATCAAGAAGACTGATATCTCTTTCCTTCCCCCATACAAACGAGAAGCGACAGAGGTTACAGCGCCTCTATTGGAAGAAGGGAGGAAGCTTTATGTAAAAATGTATATGTGTGTGTGTGCATCACTATGGAAAGTACCACCTTTACCCGCAAGTGGCGTTGCTGTTACTGTCTCCGGATTCTGGACAGAGTTGCCAGTCTTCTTGATATGGAGTCTTCGCTTATATGCAGTGCACCTGGGTTCGATTCCCATCCCCGCACATAGGGATTTTTCTAACCCGAAAAAGATGATCCTAAGTTTAAAACCACTATAATCAAATACAAAAAGGCTACCCTATTCTGATTACTTTGGACGTGTTTGCATAATACACCGGGAAAATTTTTAGCAAAATTCTGGGGCCCTATTTTCACAGTCATGTCACGTAGTGACTAGAACTAAATTTCCTTCTAGTCACTAGGATACGTGACTGTGAGAATAGGGCCCCCGTTTTTCTTTCTCCGCAGTTTCCTTGCTGTAAGTTTTTCTACGATAAACATAAACAGCTTCTATTTCATTCTAAATAATTTTCTGTTAATAGAGAAGACTGGAGTCTTATGAGTTGGCGAAAAAATCAAATAATTCTTAGTATTTGTAAAAATCTGAAGCTGAAACAAGTTGATACAACAAAACAACAAAGTTGTAAACAATTTGACAACTTCTGGACTTAATAAGTTGAATTTTATCTAGTTTTATTTTTTATTTATTTAGTTTTCAACTCCAAAGATTATTCACCTTTCTTGGATATAATATACAATTCAGGAAATAATGAATTACAATTCATCAAAAATAATAGAAAAAAATATATTCTTTTGCAGCCGTCTATAATGGACGCACTGCTTTCCTCTTCTCGTATACCTCGCATATTAATTTTTTTTCTTGGTAGTGAGCAATTTGGTTTTACATCAACCGACCTAACGCCACAAAATTAGTCTATTCTCGGTGCTTTGTTTACATGAGAGATACGTGAGTTCGAGTGGAACAGATGAACATCGTTTGAAATCGAACTCAAGCAAATGAAGAAATAAACAAAGCGCCGAAAATTGTCAAACATGAACATCATTCATCATGAGTTCATTTGTATCGTCATCTTGCAGAACTCAATGGTCAGTTTTACCTTCTGTGGCATGTTGGTCTTTCCGTCTGCTTTCGTTCTCGCTCGTGTTTGCGCCCATGTCTTCGACGTTGGAGCTTTGGTTTTCGCTGTTAGATGTTTGCAAGATGGCGAGAAACAAAGCTGAGAACTTTTGACACTTCTAAGTGTACTAGTTTTATACTTGTAACATTAGACATGGCGTCCGGGCCCCTGGAAGTAAACATAAACATCCGGACGAGCGTCCTGATTCTTTGGCGCAAGACGAAAACAGAGAAAAGAACGAGCTTCACCTCTGATCTTCCGATCCGATCCGAACACTTAGGGATACTTTTTATCTGGAAACTATCGATAAAAAAAATATTTATGACCGAACCGGAACAAAACTTATTGTAACAGAAAAGCAGTATTTCCGTTAGATCAAGGTCCTTATATACGGTGATCTTGGTTTTCATATTCGGTTAAAAAGTTCAAAGTTATTTGTACTAGTTGTCTCGTGTTGTGTAACTGTATGTGTGAAACTTCTGTAAGAAGACCTGTAGCCTTCAATAGCCATATATAGTACATATTTGGATTGGAACACTTAACTATATGGGTCATTCCACGCGAAGTGATAAAAAAAGATGCAAACTTGAAATCGACATTCACGGATTTGAACCAAATTTGGAGGAATTGTTCATTTATGGGCAAAATATAAAAACCCAAATTTTTGTGTCAATTGATCCACCCCTCGGGTCATGGGAGCACAAAATTTCCAAAACCCTTGATTTTCTTTTGATCATATCTCCGATACTAATTTATCTAGAATCAATCCGCAAGATGGCTTTTGAAGAAATTTGTTCAAGGAGTCTAGAAAAAAATATTAATTTTTGGCGGAAGTGCTGCCAATTACGCGATTTTTTCAGTTAAATATTAAAAGTTAATTTTTCTCTCAATACATATATTTTAATTTTGAAAATTTTAATGCCATCGCGTTAGTCAGACATTTTTACATAAAAAAACACTTATCATCTCAGTATAATATGAGCGCATCATGAGATATACCGTTTTGAAGGGAAAAACTTGCATTTTCTCATATAAAAATCCATTTTTATTGGCCAAAATTGAGAAAATCAACAAACGGTCATGAAAATCTACCCAGACCTGCTAAACCTGCTTAACTCAGCTAGCGAATGACGGATCTTAATAGTAGCATGTCTGTAATAATATACGTACATGGGACTATTGAGAACCAGAGCTACAGGTCCAAAGCCCTGGTAAAGGAGGATGGTTGTGATGATCCGGGCCGCGGTCACCACGTAAAGCAAGATAGGTCATAACCCCAATTCCAAGGCGTGAAGCGACCCGTGCCGAGGGATGAGTGATCGAGGGGGTGAAAAAGATGCTCGATCGTTAACGGAGCCTGTGGGGTACCTGGGCAACCCCCACAGTAAGCGTCCCTTACCACGTTAATGCGGAGCTCTGGCGTGGCGGACATTTATTCTCGCGCTACTCGTGGGTTCAAACATGGAGATAAACAAAAACAAACAAACAGAAGTGCCAAACCCCTTTGCTAGAGGTGGTTTGGTGAGGTCTTCCCCCCGTGGGGAGAGTAGTGGAGCGACGAGTGCTGCATCTGATAGCATTAGTGACCCCCCAGTAGTTATAGGAAATAGCCCTACCAACGCACTGGACGGGCCACTATCCACGATGCGCAAAGTGGTGGAGCAACTCGATTCAATAATCGAGTTCACTAGCGCAAAGCAAAACATAAGCAAGGAGTTAAAGCAGAGCCTCCTGGTGCTCCGGAAAACTGTTCGTGTCGCAAGACAGGAACAGCTGGCTTATGCCAAGAGGGTGGAATGTCGGGAGAAGTCCGACAGAGAAACCCAGACAGTGCCTTCCAAGAGGGAGGGAAGAGAGAAGGTCGATACAGGCACTCAGACCTTCTATGGAGCAGCCATGTCGCTCGAAGCGGCGGCCGAGTTCCCCTCGAAGGGAAAAGGCAAGGGCAAGGGCAATCGTAAGACGGCGCCGAACGCGAAGCGCCCTAGGAAGTCGCCAGGCGAGGGTGTAAAAACTGACACCACACGGCGTGCAACCGTTAAGGCCAGACGCCGTTTGGTCGAGGTAAGCGAGGGCGAGAGTGACCTCGCTGAGCAGAGCGTTGGTACCAGAAATCCGGCGCGATCGGGGCAGGGGGGCGTTAACCCCTGGACGCTGGCCACCAGGAAGAAGCCGGCACCGACACCGGAGGTACCGCGGCCCGCGAAGGAGGCCAAGGACAGAGGCGAGGCCTTGTGGTTAAAAACCGACAAGGACAAATACGCCGACGTCCTAAAGTCGATGAAGGCGGCCGAAAGCCTTTCGGCCCTTGGACAAGATGTGCGTAGCGTGAGACGCACCAACACGGGAGAAATGCTTCTGATGCTGAAGCCAGGCGCACAATCTAGTGCGGTGTACAAGGTCTTGGCCCAAGAGGTCCTTGGTGAAGGCGCCCAGGTCAGGTCGCTAGGGGCGGAAATGACTCTCCAGTGCAAGCATCTGGACGAGTTCACGACCGCAGAAGATGTCGTCGTAGCCGTTAAGGAGCAATGCGACGTCACAATCGAGCGGGCCTCTGTGCGCTTTAGAGAGGGACCCTCTGGCACCCAAGTAGCCTACCTCAGACTACTGAAGGCGGATGCCAAAAAGGTAACCGAGAAAGCTAAGCTGAAGATCGGCTGGTCGCTATGCCCAATTAGCATACCCAAGCCGCCTTCAGTGGATAGGTGCTATCGGTGCCTTGAGTCCGGCCACAAAGCATACGAGTGCAGTGGCATAGATAGGAGCAAACTATGTCGTCGCTGCGGCGAGGAGGGGCATAAAGAGCGGGGTTGCACTAAGGCGCACTAGTGCCTTTTTTGCACCGCTAAGAAGCAAGCCCATAAACATGCTATGGGCGGACCTTCGTGTCCCTTCGGTGAGGTAAATAAGAAGAAGCCGTGAACGTAGCCCAACAGCTGCTGTGGCAGTCGGTCTCGGAGTCGAGGACAGAAGTCGCCCTCTTATCAGGCCCGTACAGCATCCCTGCCGGCAACGGCAATTGGGTGTCGGACGGGTCTGGAATGGTGGCAATCTGTACAACGGGATGGTTCCCGGTTCCAAAGGTAATACACTCCTCCGCCGAGGGTGTTGCGATTGCCAAGATCAATGGTGAGTTCTATTGCAGCTGCTACGCTCCACCAAGGTGGCCAATAGAACATTTCTACCAGATTATCGACAGGCTCTCGTCAGACCTAGTGGACCGGAAACCGGTAGTCATAGCGGGAGACTTTAACGTTTGGGCAGTGGAGTGGGGCAGCTGCTGTACAAATAGCAGGGGCCAAGCGCTAATGGAGACGCTTGCGAAACTCGATACTGTGCTAGCTAATAATGGCTCCGCTAGTACATTCCGTAGAAACGGGGTGGAGGCGTGGATTGACGTAACATTTGCCAGCCCGAGTCTGGCTCCAGGCATGGAATGGAGGGTAGACGAAAGCTACACCCATAGCGATCATTTGGCAATCCGCTTTAGGATCAACTATGGTGTGCAGCATCCGAGGGCGGGAGATCCCTGTCAGGTACGCGGGTGGAAGTCCAATCACTTCGACAGCGAAGCTTTCACCGCGGCCCTGGGACTGGAGGCCAACACCGACAGTCTAAGTGGGGATGCGCTGGTAGCTGTTCTATCACGCGCGTGCGACGCTACTATGCCGAGAAAACCCCTGCCGAGAAACGGCAGATGCCCGGTATACTGGTGGAGTGCCGAGATTGCAGCTCTACGATCAGCCTGCCTCAGAGCTAGACGTAGGATGCAAGAGAGAACCGCCGTGAAGTGTTTCGAAATTGGCCCTTAACAAGGCCATTAAAAGCAGCAAGAGAGCGTGTTTCGACAAGCTGTGTGAGAGTGCCAACCCGAATCCGTGGGGTGACGCCTACAGGATTGTGATGGCCAAGACCAAAGGGGGCTCTTCACCCCCAGAACGGTCTCCGGACCGGTTGGCGACGATTATCGAAGTACTCTTCCCGTCTCGAGCCACAAGCCCCTGGCCACCTGCACTACGAAACAGTGCGGGCACGGCCGAAATGATGGCTCCAGTGACGAATGAAGAACTACTCGCAGTGGCTAAATCCCTAGCAATGAACAAAGCTCCAGGGCTGGATGGAGTTCCAAACAGCGCTCTCAAGGCAGCGATCATAGCGACCCATCGGCGTACAGACCAATCTGTCTGATAGACACGACTGGCAAACTGCTTGAGAGGATCATCCTCAACAGGCTCACCCCGTACGCGGAAGGTACGGACGGTCTGTCAAGCAACCAGTTTGGCTTTCGGAAGGGTAAGTCCACAGTGGACGCTCTCAACTCAGTGATAAATACTGCCGAGATAGCGATCCAACGGAAAAGGCGAGGTATTCGATACTGTGCGTTAGTGACACTTGAAGTGAAGAACGCATTCAACAGCGCAAGCTGGGATTCAATCGCGCTCTCGTTACACCGGCTTAGCCTACCGGTGGGTCTGTACCAGATCCTGGAAAGCTACTTCCAGAACCTCGCACTGCTACACGAGACCGATGCCGGTCAGAAAAGGGTTCCGATTACCGCCGGAGTCCCGCAGGGCTCGATACTAGGCCCGGTGCTATGGAACCTCATGTATGACGGGGTTCTGAGACTGAAGCTCCCTCCTGGGGTCAAGATCGTCGGCTTTGCCGACGACGTATCCTTGGAGGTCTACGGGGAGTCAATTCCTGAGGTAGAACTAACCGCAGAACACGCGATTAGCACGGTGGAGGAATGGATGAGCGCGAGAGGCCTGGAGCTCGCTCATCATAAGACGGAGGTAGTTATCGTCAACAAGCGCAAGTCGGCACAACATGCAGTTATCAATGTGGGAGAAGTCGCGCTCACTTCACAGCGAAGTCTGAAGTCTCTCGGAGTCATTATAGACGACAAGCTGACCTTCGGCAGCCATGTCGACTATACATGCAAGAGAGCGTCGACTGCTGTTGCGGCTCTATCGAGAATGATGTCCAACAGCTCAAAGGTGTGCGCCAATAGACGTAGGTTACTGGCAGGCGTTGCCGTATCTATCCTCAGGTACGGCGGCCCGTCATGGTCAAGAGCACTGAGGGTAACCAGTTACCTACAGAAACTGGAGAGCACCTACCGCGTGATGTGCCTCAGAGTGATATCTGCCTACCGCACGGTATCACACGATGCATCCTGCGTGATAGCGAGCATGATGCCAGTCGGGCTGGTCATTCGGGAAGATGGAGGAGCCCGCGAGCGCACCAGGGTAACCTCGGTCGCCAGATGGCAGCGTGGGTGGGACAACTCCTCGAAAGGTAACTGGACCCACCGGCTGATACCTAGCATATCGAGCTGGGTAGGAAGACCCCATGGGGAAGTTCACTTACACCTGACACAATTCCTGTCAGGCCATGGCTGTTTCCGACAGTACCTCCACAGGTTCGGGCACGCGGAGGTCCCAGTCTGCCCGGACTGCCCAGGTGTAGACGAAACTGCCGAACACATACTGTTCGTATGTCCTCGGTTCGACGTCGAAAGAAGAGCAATGCGTGACGTCTGTGGCTGGGACACAACCCCGGATACCCTTATTCAGCGGATGTGTCAAACGGTGGAGAAGTGGAACGCAGTCTCGGCTGCTACCATCCAGATTGCCAGTAGGCTACAGGTAATCTGGCGAACCGAGCAACAGACGGCGGGCACGGCTAACTAGTGATTGGTTAGCTGGAGCGAAAAAGGCCAAGCGCAAAATAAGAGAGTGAATGGTCTGTTCATGCCGAGGTAGGTTGGCGCAGCGAATGGCAACCGCGTAAGGGGTAAACCCAGCCACCCCGAAGCAAGACAGAAGAGTGAGTGTATAGGCGTATAAGTGGACTGCCTCATGCCAAGACGGGAGGGTCGTAGCGTAGTATGTTGGGACTTAGCTATCGATGCCTCATGGCGTGGCAGAGGAGTGAGCACAAATGTAAGCCTAGCAAGGAATGAGTAAGATGAACACACAAGTCAGCCTCATACAGGACGTATGAACGCGTGAGTGAGAGTGAATGAGTACATTAAGTACAGCCATCCCCCCAGAAGTAATACCGAGAGGTAGTTCCTGGGAGGAACGATGGCGGAGCCCAATGGAGTTTAGTCGGTATTAATGGCAGCGTCACCATTCGAGCCCGACACGCCCCCAGTGCACCCCGTGCGGTAGCTTGGACCCTACCAATAGCACGTTTACTGGGCTAGGACATAAAGGTTTCTCCATCGTAAAAAAAG